>NC_134955.1:69180231-69480231 GCF_965638725.1 Aptenodytes patagonicus | reverse complement strand
AGTTCCTGGGATTATGTTCCCTTCCAGGTAGGAAGCATTCACTGAAATTTGCAGGCATGTTTGAACTTGAAGAGAGGTAATATCTTGTACCCCAAAATTCTGTGTTCCATTTACTTGGTGGGGTGACTTCTTTTGTAATCTACCACTGGAATAATTATTTCAGAAATACCAAAGCTAATCTAGAGAATATCTTAATGCAAGATCATCTGGCGGAGTGGTAAGAGAATAGTGGCCATCTTCCATTTGTCAGTTAAAATATTTGGCTTTTTAGCCTGGCTTACTATTTATAACAAGCAACAGCAGTGAAACGACTGCTTTGACAAATAATTCCTTTATAAGATATATTGGGCTCAACTCGCTGTGCTGACAGTTTTGTACCGCTCTCCCTTAGCGTCTGGGTTGCACTACCATGGCCATGATATAAAAATAAACATATAAGCTTTCACTGTATTTTTAACTACCAAAACTGCAGCCATGGTGAATCTCTTGTGGTCACAAAAGAGATAGAACTGCTGGTGGTGACAATATGAACTTTCCCTACTTCGTTTAAAGCAGTTACTAGACTTTCATCAGCCAACTCTGAGAAATATAAGCTTGGGACTAATACCACACTAAAGAACTAGAAAACAAGTGTTGAATAATATTTCAATTTGAGGTATCTATCTTGAAGTGGATGATGGCCAGTGCTGATGAAAATCCCACTAACACTTGAATGCCAGTTAACATACATATACCAAAAAATAGCTGCATTATGTTTTTTAGCTACCTGAGCTGTTCATGTAATAGCTGTTTAATCTTCAGATGCTAACCTCCAGTCATAGCCCTGCTGATACAGCTCTCAGGCTGCAGGATTCCGCTGTCATGCTTTCAAAAGGTGTTTCAAGAGATGCACGATCCTGACTGTTGTCAGGGCAGCCATAAAGATGGTGTGCCTATGGGGCTGTGAGTGAAGGAGGGGGGACAAAGGGAGGACACAGTGCAAATATTTTGGGCGATTACATCTCACAAACCAAACAATAGCTGTGAATATTGCAGTGCGGTATTCTGTAGGGGTTGAAAAAATGCCTTGGTAGCATGATATGAGGAAAAAATGGAAGTGGCGATATGCTGAAGATTGAATAGTAAGGAGGATTTTTAATGTGATTTGTGCTGAGTGTTACAGAACAGGGAACTTGCTTTCCTACCACTCAACCAGACAACACTTAAGTGATCTCTATCCAGCTCTTTTATTTGTTGGGTTTTTTGTTTTGTGGGTTTTTTGCGTCTTTTGGTTTTTGGGGTTTTTTTTAAGCTGTACCCTAATTCATAACATCCAAATCTTTTCACCTGGAAAATGCATAGCAGCTTAAAACCTTGGGCAGTTTTTTTTAAATCCTATTACATTACAGTATTAAGCAGATAATGTTTAAACTGCCTTCTGCACTAGTGATCTATTTGCAAAAATAAGAACCATGTTTTATTTGGGGTGTGGCTTTGTTGTTCGCTTTGGTTTTGGTGGGAGGTTGTCTGCACTCTATTCTTCAGCTGTAGCAGCCATTCCATAAATGTCACTTACCTGGAGTGGTAATTGTCATTCATAACTTGTTTTAGGTTGCAGGTTTAAGGATGTTAGAAGAAACCTTCAGAAAGATATAGGTGAGTCTTCTGGCCAGTGTATAAGTGCCTCTCTCTTCCACATAATGGGCAAGAACAACGTGCAGGTAAACTGAAAGCGTAAGTTACAAAGGGGCTAGAGGTTCACCTTGCCTTAGTCTGGAGGCTGCTGGAGTTGCTGTTTATCTAGTTTGGGCATAAGAATCCAGATGCCGGGTATCTAAAACATGGCTTGACTTTGAGAGGTGGTGGCGTTTTATTCATACTTCTATAATGGATGCTGTAGTTGTCTGTCTAATGTGCCATGATGTTAGAATGTTAAATTTTTTTACTGAAAGAGTGGTTAAACATTGGACCAGGCTGCCCAGGGAAGTGGTTGAGTCCCCATCCCTGGAGGTATTTAAAAGACGTGTAGATGAGGCGCTTAGGGACATGGTTTGGTGGGCATGGTGGTGTTGGGTTGACGGTTGGACTCGATGATCTTAGAGGTCTTTTCCGACCTTAATGATTGTATGATTCTATGAATGCATAGCAATTGTTTACAAAGTCTTGCTGGGGGTATGTCTGACAGCAATGTCCATCTGAGTTTTGGTAACGCTGTGCTTGGAGATGCGGCAAATATCTTAGCACAGTCGCCGTTATGAGTACTAGATATCCCTTTCACGTGTGCAGTGCCACTTTCTCTGTGGCTTCTCTACCAAATATTGAATAAGTTGTTAGGGTATTTCCAGGCTGGAGCTATACAGGCATCTGCATGTCTTTCACAGTAACTATGAGCTCTGCTAAGTGCCATGCAGGAGAAGGCATCTTCAGAACAGCTAGGACCAAGAAGAATTACAAAACTTGTAATCTCCTTTTCCCAGAGAAAAGTGAGATTGGGATAGGAAAGATGAAATCATGTAAAGATTTGTGCCTAGTATTCATCTGTAAACACTAGTAGAGCAGAGACTAATAGCAAAAACCCACAGTGTTTGGACATAGTCACAGCTGGAGGTGAGACAGAATCATGCTTAAGCTGGCAGCAGTTAACAGACTGTGCTGAGTGCCGACACGCTTTCTTGTGAGGCTTGTCTCGAGACTCACTCTGAACTGAGAAAATTTCCTCTCGTGGGTTACCTGAAGGCAAACGTGGGAGAGACTCAGTAGAAGTAAATGCTGCTCAAAGCAAAATTGCTAACTCCTATTGTCTTAACCTCAAAGATTAAACAAGAGAATCAGTGCCAAGTAGCTTATCTGTTTATCCTTAAGCTTGATAAGCTTTTGTTTATTTGCAAGTGTCTTAATCTGTTGGCAGAAGAACTAAAGAACTATGGGACCCAGGATATATTTGTGCTTTGTACCAGAGGAGAGCTCTTAAAATACCGAGTACCAAACCTTATAGACACCTACCAACAGCATGGGATCTGTGTGCACCACTATCCTATTCCTGATGGGGACGCTCCTGACATTGCCAAGTGCTGCAAAATTCTGGAAGAGCTCAGAAGCTGCCTGGAAAGTAACCGGAAAACAATCATACAGTAGGTTCTGGTTGCCTCCCTTTCACCCCACGTTCCTGTAAAAGATACCAGCTTCCCTCTAGATGCATGACCAGCTGAAACGGAATCCTGTCAAATGACAATTGCATTCTTTAGGGTTAGTTGCTGCTTAGAAAAGCTGCTTGTTTCTCCTCATGCACCCTTTTGGAGCTAACTTGTTCTTGGTAAGATCTGAATCTCCCGTTTCCCCTTGCTCTGTCCAGCAAGCACTTCAAAGTGTGTGTTGAATGGCACCATGTGACTCCTTGCTGCTAGCCTAGTTGGATATCCGGTATACAATATGAGTTGTAAGCTAAAGCAGCTGTTGTCAGAGGGTAACACACCCCGGGGCTGTTTATCAGGGACTCGGTGGGTTCCAGCAGGCAAAATTCACTCTTAAATTGCATGAAACTGGTTCAAAGTAATTTCTTTAGACACTTGTAGCTGAGCTCAGGGTAGAGGGGAAGAGCTTTTACGTTCCCTGTTCCCTGAATGATCCTGCTGACAGCTCCCTGCACAGGCATCTGCCGAGTCCTTGGGCTTCCTGCTGATGCAGAACCCTGCTGCTATCGTTAGCTCACAACTATCATCAAAGCCTTAATCTGGAGTAGGATTTAAAGAAAATTGAGATTGTCCATCTTCATACAGTTTTCTGTCCTCCTGTGCCTTTGGGACTATCACCATGAACGAAGGGGAGCTTTAAAATTGCAGTTTCTCTAGAAAGGCACTACTTAAGGAAGGTCTGAGGAATAAATGGGAGATAACTTTGTAGGTATTTCTATAGAAATTCTAACTTTCTTGTACCACTGCTCCTCTTGATTATATTAAGGCAAGAATTATGTCTGTACATTTACGTGTCGGGGGGGGGGCTCTGGGTGTTGCAGTGTAATACAGCTTGTTACAACCAAACGTTTTCTTCTCTTTCAGCTGTTATGGTGGCCTTGGACGCTCATGTCTCAGTAAGCAGTTGTCTTCCCCCTCTCAATGCCTAACTAACCCATCTTACAAACCCATTCTCGTGAGACAGCACTGTCTAAAGGAGCCAAATTTTGCTTGAAGCTTAACTGTGGTTACAATGCAAACTGCCACTGCAAGTAGCAGGCTAGTTAGTGGTTTTGAGCCTGTTTCTTGGGAAAGGTGTTGTCAAATGGTAGTAACGTTAGCTGCCTGTATAGAAACTCTTTGTGGTGAGTGATATAAGTATGTCATGGTATAGCTCTGAGTATGTAGGTGAGGGGATGGAGGGTCAGGCAGGGTCAGTCTTTCAGTGAGGCTGATAGAAAGTTCTCTCTTACTTTCCGACTCTTTCTCTGTTTTCACTGCAAATTTTAGTCTCCTCTAACTGATGGGATTGCACTTTCCCCTCTTCCCTGAACATCTCCTCAGGAAAAGGAGATCAACCTATTCCTCTGCATCTTTCTTCAGCCCAACGGTCCCTCTAAAGCTTGCAGGGGCATTAGTTATTGCGCGTGCCCCAGAAGGAAGGGGTGGCGATATTGTCAAAAAAGCAAATGCGGTCAGAAGACACAAAGAGGAATTAACTGGCTGTACTGGGACTTGTTCTTGGAAAGACTTTAGAATTTGCCTCCCGAATGCTGCTACAAAGGCAGAGGGGGGGGAAGTGGGAGGGTTTTCGCCTGTTTCCAAAGCCCGCAGGCTTGGGCAGGAGCAGCAGGCAGATGGGGCCAGAGCCAACAAATAGCATTCAGCAAAAGATCCAACAGATCTGTGACCCTGATATGACGAGGTTGAGTTTTGCTAGAGTGGTTTTCATGGAACAAACCTATTACTGCGCAAAAGCGGTAATGCGTACAGCAAGAGGTGCTCAGTAGCATACATGCATATATACTTTTTCCCTTACAGTAGCTGCGTGTCTCCTGCTTCAGCTTTCGGACGCGCTGGCACCTCAGCAAGCGATAGACAGCCTCAGAAACTTGAGAGGATCTGGGGCGATACAGACCATCAAGGTAAGAGGCTGCAACAGGTAATACACGTGTCGAAACGAGAGTGGAGAGCTCGCAGAGTCCTCCCCTTCATTTCACAAAGGGATCCCTCTGTCTTCCTGAGATGCTCCACAGCTGGTGCCCCTGCTGCGCTCTTGGGTTTGAGCTGCTTCTAGCTTCCTGCTTTCATGCTGATTCCGTCTTGTTCTGCCTCTACTGAATTCAACAGCTGTTCTCCCTGTCTGCTCTTCACCATCATTAGTAACTTGCTGCTTTCTCCTCCTCATCCCTGCCCATCACTCGCTAAGCTATTGTCCCTTTTTCTGTTGCTTACATTCTCCTCACAACTTGGACATCCACTTGATTTTTTTTCTGCCTTGGTTTTGCTCCGTCTTCCTAGCCCAGCTAGCCATGTTCATCTTCTGTAGCTATCACATCGATAAGCTGGCAGTTGTCTTTAAGAAGTATCCCTAGCACTAGTGTTAAAACCTACATGGAGGGAGGCCCAAGTTGCTGAACTTGGGTGGGGTTTTTCTTCTTTTGGCGGGATTTTTGGCTACTGTGCGTACGTATTTCTGTTGATATGAGTCCTAGATGTTCTGTTCTTAAAATAGGTCTACGTACAGGAAAGAGGAGCTGGCATTTAAAAAGTTTACAAGATAGTAGTTTCTGAGGAGAAAGAGTTGCCTAAAGACTGCCTCTTTGTTAGCTCTAAGCCTCTCTGGAAGGCGAATCTTGTTTAAACTACTTGTTGAAAATCAGTTTTCCACAAACCAAGGGGGCAGGTGGGGAGCAGCTTGCATCTCTGGTTGAAGAGGCGGGGAAGGAGACGAACAAATGTTATAATTAGAAGCCCTCACAGCCACTGGGGGTGGCTGATCTGTCCCTTAGCCTCTGCTGACCAACGTCTTTCTCTCATTTTGAACGCTTGCATATTAATACTCCACATGATGCAAGAGTTGACCCAAGAACTCTTACTACAAGCTGTTGTACATCATACTAGCTAAAGGGTGTGTTCTGCATCAGGGACTCATTATGGAGAGAGTAATACTCTCGGTGACCCAAATAAAGCAGCTTTGAATTCTGACATGAAACTCCCACCTATGAGGACCATGTTTTGCGTTACCTTGAGCTCACGTGTGCCCTTTATGAGGAACCACAGGAGCCAAGCCGAGATCCATGTAATCTGTGTCTGATGGTGAAAAATTCCAGAGGATTCGGAGTAAGCGCAAGAACAACAAATAAACAGACTAGAGGGTGCAGTTTTTATCCTGGGGTATCAAACAGCTTTTTAAGATGGGTAGTGCCTCTTCTGGAAGTATAGAGCACTCATCACAAATCTGGTTGTGCTTTTTCAGCAATACAATTACCTCCATGACTTTCGAGAGAACCTAGCTGCACATCTGGCAACAAAGGATACAATACTAAGATCAGTATCGCGATAACTAATACTGGCGTGGTGTATCTTTGTGTCTACATGGCTGTGACAGACACCTGGACAAGACACTTCACTCCCGACCTGTACAGTTTCTCATCGCTGCTGCCTGTGTGATGCAGCCACTCGCTTCCAAATCTGTGTGTAAAATGTTGGGGTGGGGGAAGGCAATCCTACAGGACCTGCAGCATCTTCCTCTATTTGGCAGTAACATAGCTAGATAAAAATTACATCACTGGAGCTGTTTAAAAAACAAAAAAACAAACCTCAGCTCTAGCTTTAAACCAAAGGAAAGCCAAGCATGAAAATTTTCCTGCTGGCGTGCTCGCTGCTTATGAACTAGTAAGAACGCATTCTAAAATGTCACGGTTCCGCTCCTAGTGTGTTCAGTGATATTTGGGAACGAGACCCCTCATTCCAACAGAAGGAGGTTTTATACTGAAGATCTGTGCCAAACCAAGCAGGTGGGTTTTTATATGAATATGGTAGGAAGAGACACTATGCTGTAGCTGTGTGGGCGAGTTTCTGGCACAGCACTTCTGCATGCTAAGGCTAGAGAAAGTAAATAAACAATCAGCTGTGGGCTGGAGAGAATCTCACAGAAACATGCCTGTAACAGTCCACATCCCTCCTGTTTAACTACATCCACTCATAAAGACCAGAGAAGATGAACAGACTCCTCAAGAAAACACTTAAACTAGTTCTGTCCTATTTTGAGGAAGCAATGATCATCCACCTCAGTGCCCAGGTATCCTCTGACACCCCCTGAGGTAAGTTCTGGCTCTGGGAAGAAAGCCCGTGTCACCCAGGCCGTGCCTTTCATTGTTAGCCAGACCCCTGGAGTGGAGGAACTGTTGCCTCTGGGCTGAAGTCGCTGTGCAGTTGCTCTGAGTGTCGGCGTCCTGGCTGTCCTCCTGCCTTGTCACCATCGCCCGATTCCTTGCAGTTAAGTCTGTAAAGACTTTTTTCCCCCTAGTGCTTCAAGAAACCAGCTGGTTACCTGTCCAGTACCAGCACCACCAAGGCAGTGCTGCCGTCCTGCTCTGAGGGTCACCTTCCACAGCTGCAGCCTACGCTTCCCTGTTGCCTACGGTGACACGGATGTTTATGGTGTATTTTAATAAAGTTTCAGTAACTTTTCAAGTCAGTTGTGACATGAGACTCTACCACAGCACCGGTGGGTTTGAGTTGAAGTAGAACTCGCTGCTTTGCTAATTTCAAAATTTATAGCCTTCTCTTAACGTGTTTGAACTCAGACACTTGAACGTGTGTTTGAAGATGATTTCTACTGATAATATTTAACTAGCTCTTACTACCCTTCTCCCCTCCTAAGGCAGGCAACAGGGAACTCTTCCAGAAAGTTCCACAGCACGGACTGACTGACTCACAGAGAACAGTTTGCTCAAAACATGTGTTGTTCTGTCCCCAACACTCAAACAGAAAACCAAAAGAAGTGTCTGTGTCCCTTCAGCAGTGCTGAATCCTTGCAACGGAAGGTATTCAGGTATTAAATATATGTCAGACAGCTTTTTAAGATGGCTCAGAAGGAAACCTGCTGGCAGGGAGAAGCGTTCTTTATTTGCTCCATAATCTTTTGCCTCCCGATTGTGGAACTCCCACAACCAATTAATACCACGTCCACGCTTTGAATGCAAAGTGACCGGTACTCTAGCTAGGCGTCATACGTGCTTCTCCACATGCATCAGTTGCTTTTGCAAGGACTACTCCGGTAAAACTCAGATGCGAGGCTCACATTGCTGGGTACAGATGACAACGTTCACACCACTTAGCAGCTGGGTGGGTGCTGGTAGACGTTAACCTTTCTTTAAAAATAAAAATGCTGAAACCGGTTTCTAAACAGTATTCTCTGAAGGACTCCGCTGGGTTCTCACAGGACTTTTTAACTTCTAACGTGCACTCCTGACCTTTCTCTGCGACGTTTTGACAGTTTAAAGACCTTTGAAATGCGATTACTTAAATTCTTCAGTTCACGTGTACTTAACCACAGCGGGCAGGACAGACTCCAAAGCAGCATTTTGCTCCTGGGGTTAGCGGTGAATTCAAGTTCACCAGCAGAACTGCACTGCCAAGCTACTGCGCTGTTTTCACCTCTGAACTCCTCGGTGCAGGAATACTCATATGCACTTTCACATTAGATGCGTAAAGCCCGTCATCAACAGGACAGTGCAAGCGTTGCAAACGTTTTGCTAAGTATTCCTGGCTGAAGCCGCTCCGCAGCTGGAGGCGGGTTTCAGAAGAAGGTTTTTTTTCAGTTGAACTCAGTAAATCCTGCATTGTTTATTCTGGCACGTAGCTTGGCTTAAATTGGCCCAAGTACCAAGGGAATGAGAGATTTTTTTCTTTTTTTTTTTTGAAGGCCAAGGAGAGCTAGGGGCTATGAGCCAGGAAGTCTCATTTCGGTAACAGATTAATAAACATACAAACATACAAAAGGGTTAATTAGTTTTGCTTACGCAGGCTGAGGTCATATCTTACAGCAGTCTCTGAAGGAGCAGGAAAATAAAAACGATCCAACAGGAACAGTATTCCTGAGTTTCCAGAAAGCCTTTCAAAAATTCTTTTGCTAAAACCTCAACGTTATTATTGCATACAGACGAAAATCCTCTTGTCAACTAACAACTGGTCGAAAGGGATGGCAGAATAGGAATAAAGAGTTTTCGGTGCAGAGGGGCTCCTCGCAGAGCTCCAGAGGTGTGCGGGTGGGAACCCGTGCCTCTGCACAGAAAACAAGGGCCATGAGATGAAGCCTGCAACTGCTGCAAATGCTTTGGGACACTCAGGGGGGAAAAAAAAAAAAAAAATGAAAAATCTTGTAATACTGAATGCTTGAGCAATGAGGACCTGTGAAATTAAGTGTCAATAAATGCAAAGGAGAACCACATGTGAGAAAATCAATTTTATATACATAGAAATAAGCTGTCAGGTATCTATTATGACTTGGGAAAGAGAATTTAAGTTCTCACAGCCTGAGTTCTCATCCCCCCAGATGAGAAAAAGAGAGGAATTCAGAAGCAGAGAGCAAGCAACTGCCATTCTAAATCCCCCGGGCACCCAAATCTTGTGTGATGACAATAGTTCTGGTCTCCTCCAGCTTAGAAAAGGAACATTTGCGGAGGAGAAAGGATAATCACAAAGCTACAGAAGGACTTCCAATCAAGAAGAGATTACACAGACTTCTCCGCTTCGACAGATGACATGATGAAGGTCTACTCAATCGTGCCCAGCATAAATAAGGTGGAAAGGGGGAAATTTTCAGTATGTCTTAAAAAATAAGAGCTTAGGAGCACCAAATGAAATCCGGCAGAACTTTTAAACAAGTATTCTTTACATACTGAGCAATTCCATTGCAGAACTCACCATCTCGGCATATCTTCCATACCAGGCTATAAATGTGCTCAAAAAGCAACTGAATTAATGGAAGAAAAGCTATTCAAGGGCTGTGTAAGATGCCAAGCCTCTAGCTCAGGACATCTGTAACAGGTAGGTTTCCAAACACATTCTCCCACTATTCGGGCAGAGATATTCAATACCTGCCCTGTTTCACAATCTTTTTCCTCAGTCGCTGCCACTGCCCAACACGCCAGTACTGGAGTATCTGGATTTCTGGTCGAGCCCAGTGCAGCCATTCGTACGACTTTTATTGCATCTAACACCCGAGAGACCCAAAGCGAACAACTAAAGAGTTTATTCAAAAACGTTTTACTAGAACTGGGAAACTATTCATTTACCTGCGCTGGGGAACAATGAAAAAGATTCCTAATTATGACTCCTAAATTAAGCAGCTGTTGCAGTAACAATTTACAATGCAATACTATCGGTTTACCTGAAACATCTTCCCCCTGCCCCATCTACTATTTATCTGCAGACCCATGAAAAAAAAAAGCAGGAAATGGGAGCTTCCCTTTTCCAGACATAACTTGATTCAGTGTTCCATTTTGAAAAGGCAATGCAATTATCCATCATAAAGCAAACAGATGAATACAGCAAGGATCTGTTCAATTTGAAAACAAAACAAGGCACCAGTTAAAATACGTGTTTCTGAATTTGAGATTTTTTTTTATTATTTATTGCACTAAGGAACAGCAGGGCAGTTTCACAATCTCACTTTCTGCTTTGAAAAGCTCTGTACTATTACTCTTAAACTCGAGAGTATTTTCATCATTGGACTCGATAAATGTTGCAGGTTTGTCCATTCGTTAATAAGACAGCACAGACATTGAAAAAAAATAAAAATCATCATTTAAATTCACACCTTTGTGGACAGTTCAACTTCTCCTATCACAATGACATATGCTTGAGATTAAAGCAAGGCTAACATTCGGTGAAAATACAATAGTCTCCGAACCATGCATATACGGGGAAAGGTTAACCAGACAGAAAAAAAAATAAAATAAACCAAAAATAGAACTCCTATTTTTGCAACCGTGTCCACGAATTCATCTCTTAAGACCAACGTCGCCTACAGGTCAAACACACACAGCGCCTCCAGTCCTTCCCAAGCACTCGGCAGCTACGGCTGATTTATAGTTAGAGCGGGATACGCAAGTCCAAACGAGCCACTATGAAGCCCAGTCTAAAGAAAATCCCTAGTGTACTAAGGCTAGTCAGTAACGAATACCTACGTGAAGATTATGGCTGTTCCTTATGGAGTGCAAAGTCAAAACTTCTCAAAACCCAGTAACCGTTATATTAACTTACATGTAATTCTTTAATTTCAGTGTCCCAGTAAAATATAAGAAAACAGTCTTTCCACAAGTATAAAATGTGGAAATATTTTAAAAATAGGGGAGTCATTGTTTTCCAACGCAAATGCAATCATCAGGTTCCGTATTTGATCTTGGTAAGAGGTTCTCGTTGTAAAGAATCCGTGTTTTGTGGCTTTTGCATGCACTTAACTGGAACAAAGCTTGCTGAATGTCGTCTTAAGAGCTCACCAGAACATAAATCATGCTGGAAAATAAAACAGAAATATTAAGATGCACCATTTTGATTAGCGTTACACATTTCATTTTACAGTCGCATATTCTAAGGAACAAATCTGTGTGAGGTACATGGATCGTGACTGAAGGTTTTACACAAACACGTAAGGGGATTATAAAGCACGACACGAACTGATGCAACAACCAGCTGTCGCTACATCAAGTGACATTATAACAGGGAACCCTGCAGAAACGCGATGCCTAGGTGTCAAAAGCCTGAACTATTCCAGCTGTGTCGCAAGAAGTGCGGCGTGCCGAGAGGAAGGAGGTCCGCGCACCGGTTCCCGTGTCACACCGCCCAGAACAGACGCGAACACCAAGCAGCGAGCTGGCTTTCGGCTTGAAGGAAGAACTGGGAGGAGGAACCAGGCGGCGGCACTGGCTTTTGTGCGCCTCACCCCTTTTCACTCCTGGAGCGACTCCCCTACCCTTTGACTTCAACAAAAATCACATTTACATCAAAGTACCTACTTCAGAAATATTACTGTTCCAGCTTCTTAATGAAAACACTCGGGGGGGGGGGGGGGGGGGGCGCAGTTATTATATTAAGCTTAAAAGAAAAGCTCAGAGCTTTCAAGTCTCCAGTCATGGTATACAGATTCAAATTAGTAATTCCGACCAAATTAAGACTTGCGTTTTAAAACAGAATAAACGATGATTGTGTATTCTTTTTCAGGAATGTTGGCATTATATATATTCCTATGTTCAAACTTTCTCTTGTGCATTGAGCCCAATCAAAAAAAAAAAAAATAAAACACCAAACTGAAGATTAGATGAGAGACAGAGGAAAAAACTTACCCATATAGGTAGTAAAAAAATGATAGAAGGTAGAATGCTAATTTGCACCATCCTTCTTTCTGGCAATAGGCTAAAATATCTGCGTTCATGATGGTTGTAGGATCATACAGACCAGGGCCACTCATCACAGGTCTACTCATGTACCTGCAAGCGATGCACAGTTAGTTTTGTGGTGACGGCAATGGGAAGCATTGGTTCCTGCCCCCCACCCACCAAGTAATACCAGAACCGAGACAAGGAATCACACCCCTCGCAGCAAAGTCCGTCGGCTCCATGTAGGAGATGGCGAACTGCAAGAGCAATACGAAGCTCCAAACTAAACGAGCCTATGGAAGAGCTTTCCCAGGCGGTGCCGCGACGGCTTACCTCAGCCTTAAACATGCTGAACTCTGGCACACCAAAAGGAAACAGGACAAATTTATAAATAGGTGAAAAATGGGATTCCTCATGAAAGGGTTGGAAAAGCTGGAGAGGAGACCAACATATAACCCTATGTGACCTACAGCCTCCACTCATCAATACAACGCATGCTGGCTACCATGCTGAAGGATACTCGTACAGGTCAACGCAAAACGATCCCAAAATTGTCGTTTAACACAGGCTACTGCCCCTCTACTCTGCTCTGGTGAGACCCCACCTGCAGCACTGCGTCCAGCTCTGGAGCCCTCAGCGTAAGAAAGACACGGACCTGTTGGAGCGGGTCCAGAGGAGGGCCACGAAAATGATCAGGGGGATGGAACACCTCTCCTGTGAAGAAAGGCTGAGAGAGTTGGGGTTGTTCAGCCTGGAGAAGAGAAGGCTCCGGGGACACCTTCTTGCAGCCTGTCAGTACTTAAAGGGGGCTTATAAAAGATGGCGGCAGACTTTTTAGCAGGGCCTGTTGCGACAGGACAAGGGGGAATGGCTTTAAACTAAAGGGGGGTAGATTCAGACTAGATCTAAGGAAGAAATTGTTTACGCTGAGGGTGGTGAAGCCCTGGCCCAGGTTGCCCAGAGAGGTGGTGGATGCCCCATCCCTGGAAACATTCCAGGTCAGGTTGGACGGGGCTCTGAGCACCCTGATCTAGTTGAAGATGTCCCTGCCCACGGCAGGGGGGTTGGACTAGATGGCCTTGAGAGGTCCCTTCCAACCCAAACCATTCTGTGATTCTATAAAAGAAAGAGTCCTACCTCCTCCTCACGCCGGGACTAGCACAGATACAGCCAGGCAGTGAAAGCTGTTTTGCTGGGTTACGTTTCAACCAGACCAGCTCCCTCCTGCAGCTCCCTGAGCAGGACTAATACCAGCACGAGGAGAGGTGGTGCCCATGTCTTAGTGGTAGGAGGAAAGCGGGATTGCCACTTCTACTGGCAATCCACACTGTGAATCTGCAGTACTAGTACACCTTCCACATGTCAGCTACCTTTAACATACACATACACACACATAACTCGATTCTTGCATAGCACAGGAGAACAACAAATAAAAAACTTCCTCAGCGTCGTATCAGAAAACACCTTCATTTGCCAAAGACACAGAACACTTAACAGGAAGCACTGCAACGGGAGAACGAGTTAACAATTAACGTGAGTACGGAGATACCAGACTCGTCGATATTACCTCCAAATATGATAAGCCAACAAAGGCATATTGAGACCCAGTGTAAGCCACTCTGCTGCACAGAGAAACATAACACAGAAGAATGCATGGATGAGGTACTCTGGAAGTACAAGCTGGAAAAGAAAAATACGAGTTAGAAGTTTCGACTACTCAAAGCAAAACGTGTGGTGTTTAATCTATTTTGGAGGTAAGCTATTGTTTAAAAAATATTATTAAAAACCAACACTAATAAGAACAAGACTGCAGAGAAAGTGAAAACAGCAACCAGCAGTACGTGCCTTGCTGTCTTCACATGATATTCATGAACCAAGAAGAAAAATTTATAAAATTAAATGCTCAGATCAGTAGTTTTTTTATTGCTTCTATTAAATTAAGTGTACTGTTAACAGATTCCACGCTTTATACGTGACCTTTGTAACAGAAGAGAGAGCATCGAGATATTTCTGCTCAGGCAACAGAGAAATATCAGTAGGAAATGCGCTCCACATAATGGTTTATAGGCAAAAAGATGTTTTGTGCTTTCCTATTTTACAGCTTCGTTTTGCTATTCACACGTACATAATTTTTCAAATTCAAACTACTGCCAAAACGTAATATCCTGGGCGAAGCTTTATCACAGCAAATCAGCAGTCACGTTGTGATGCACATCGGTCTGCAGAGACGAGCGCTGTGCCGCCTGCAGCGCAGGAGGGCACGACAGCAGCTATGCACGCGCAGTTCGGGGCGCATTAGCCAGCTTCGTTCTCCTTCACAAGTACCTAATACGCATGCTTTATAGCATCATGCTTTCCAGCAGAAGCCCACGGAGCTAATTATCAGTTACTATGAAGTCACAGGAAGCATGAAATGCCAGGTAGTATTAGTGTCATTAATAGGAGTAATATGGAGAGATACATAGATTTAAACGCATGCGAAGAGCCAGCAAAATCTCACGCCCACCACAAGAGTTAAACTTTCTAAAACGAGTCACCCCAAAGTGATGTCATTTACTCCTTTACCGCACAATTCAGAAAGAAGCAAATCTGCAAGCTTGTCGCTTCTCAACTCGGGACCGCTAAAACATCTCCTCATGAAAAATACTCCATTTCTACCTGAGGATTTAAATTGTCAATGTATATGTGCACGCATACACACCACGCGCTCCGCCCCTCTTTTTTTGTGTGATGTGACTAACGTTGCATAGGGCGACTACGCCGAAGTTGCAGTGTTTTATAATTTTTTTCACTCTCTCTAAGCAGACACTTCTTTTAAACCTCATCTCCCTAGAAATCTAAAAACTACCAACAAGCAGACACTCTCACCACCTACTTTGCTACAACGTTCTGCTGCTCTAAAAGGAGAATATCAAACAAAGCAAACTCGCATCAACATCAACAAAAATAAGCTGTCATACGTGACATCTGTCAAGTATTTTTGTCCAGATCCTTCTTCGTATACTTACCATTTACAACTTGGCCGTTATTTATAGTAGAACAGCAGCAACAACCACCGCCCTATCCAAAACGCAGCGCATTTGGCAGCCCGCTGAGACAGATTTACCAGGTCTGAAAATCTGTAATTTGTTTAACTACACATCGCAAAAGGCCTTTTTCTTTATCTTGTTTATTACACCCTACTCCCACACCAGAATACCTGTCTCTTTCAAGTCTACCACACTTTATCCTCCCTGGTTGTCCTAAAAGGAAATTAACTACAGCATATCCTACCGTGATACTTATCACAGAAGCGAGGGAGGAAGAAATGTCGTTGCTGAGAAGAGATACTACTATAATAGGAGCAGGGAAGGGAAGGCACCAACAGCGTACTGAGCAGTTACTATTTCAGGCTAATCTTTCTACTGAGGTGTCTCGATTCCTTCCAGGATTTTTGGTTCTTTGAACAGGGAAACAACACCAGTGCACTTGCCCAGCAGCATTTACCGGATCCCTTCAAGAGCCTGGATCTTAACTGCACTTTTAGTGGCCAATCTACTTTCACAAGAACAGCAAATATTAAGTTATTTAATATTTTCAATTCACAAAGCTATCGTATCAATAAATGCTACATGCACGTGGGTTAACAGAAGGTTAATATTCGCGTTAAACATGCGCATTATAATACTTCAAAGGTTGCGATAAGATCATAATGCATAGATGTAATGAGAATTTGCCTTCCCCATACGGTAGCAGAAATGACTGTAAAACAGACCAAGCAAGGGAAACTGTTAGATGCACAGCTATCCGAGCAGCAAACCTCACTCGCTGAGATGCAATCCTCTGCCTATCACCTCTTCTCCTCCCCGCCCGTTCTCACGCTGCAATGCTTGCCGTCAATTTATGTGCCGTATGTCTAACATGCGGTGTCCCGTGTGTCCCCCCCCCCAAAGCTACTGCAAATTCATTTGTCATTTGCATCATTTACTTAGCTCTTCAAAACACCATAAAGCTACAGGCCAGGCCACACCGCTGTGCTGCCCCTACATTCTACCTCAGCCTGGGCACACCAAGCCAAAGTAAACACCGTGAGAAATGCACAAAGAAACTCCTGCACCAAACTCGATGCTCTTTAACAAGTATCCCTTTTGTCATTGGCCTGTTACAGATGCAAGCAAATAGTTTGTCTCAAAGTCTTTTCACAAACCAAGGAGTGTCAGAGTTGCATCCGAGAGGACACCAAGATTACACCCCTGATCCTGGAACATAAAACAAAGAAGTGAAGATAACGCCTGTCACATTACGCCCCCCTAAATCCTCAAACAAGAGCAGAATTTACTTGGTCGATGCTTAAAAAGAACAACTGGTCTCCTACAATCTCAGAGTTCAATAAATCTTGCTTGAAAAGTACTATTTATTTCTGTCTGAAGTTACTTCAGCTAATCGATAGGACACCTATCACGGGCATGTAACAGTTTTCCCCACTTCACTGGGTAAGCAAGCAGAGTTGTTTTGCACAAAACATGGAAATCCATGAAGTTATCAACCCCAACAAACAAATAACGAGCAGATGAACAGGCACGCTGAACGAAACAGCTCAATAGTATTACAAACGTTCCTAACAAAATGGAAGTGGCGGTAAAAACGTTAAACCAAAAAGCAGTACACACCTTCAATGCAATTTTGACTCTTTTAATCTTTTTGACCTTTTCAACTGTCTTTGTGCCGAAAACGTAGAAAGCAGATTGAAAGAATGTTAGTACGACAGCTGACAAGATCACCAGCAGATTAACAACAGTCAGAATATTCACGTTGAAAGTAAAGAAGCAGACAAAGATTTTTCCCTAGAACTTCTGTCGAACAGCTAGGTTTTGTCCACCCAGGTGCAATTCTATTGCCTAGTTTGAGTGTATCAAGATAACATCAAAACCAATCATTTTACACACATTTCTTAAAAAAAAAAAAAATGTTTAGCATGCAACTTACAGGATTGAGCGTATTACATTGGTCTATGGGATTCTTGTAATCGGTCTTCAGTTCATCAAATGCTATAATCTAGGAAAAAAATTGAAACAGTTGTGAATCTTCAGTCCAGGAGCCACAAGGTATTTTATCCATGAAAAGTAACATTTTGGTACAGAGCCAGAACGCCCAAGTGCTGCCACCGCGTTCGGGAACGTAACTTCTCCCGAGTACGTCCTCACGTCATAAACCCGCAGGTAAGACACATCTGAAGTAGGTTATACAAACAAGAAAGCAGAAGATACTCCAGGCATTCACAGACCTCTGCCCCTGCCCACGCTCTGCCTTTTGACCTCCCCGGGAGCCACGAATTTCCAGCGTCCCCTTGGGCAGTTTTTAACCCCGCTCGCTGTGCGCCGACCCCGACCGTCACAAGCGACTCTCTCGGTTGCCAGCAGGAACCCGAACGCAGGGTTCGTTATTCAAGAAAAAGCAACAGCAATCTTAAAAGCAGCCAAACGTCTTGTCTCGTTGTCGAAGTAAATGCTGACCCCCGCACACATCCATAAAATACACTCGACCTTTTCATGCCATGAAAATCAGACAAAGATGCGGCATGAAATACAACAACAGCCACTTCTGCAGAACAAGCGCCATGCCCAACGTTAAGAAAGTCTTAAGACAGACCAACTTGTTACCAGTATGAGGTTCGCTTCTGTTCAGTGTAGGCCCCCACACGTTTACAGGACAGGGCTTATGTTAGGACAGAACAGTTTTTGTTAAGGACAACTACGAGGCTTGAAACAGCGCCAAGAACAACATCCCCCCTCACGTCCTCTCCTAGAGCGGTATCTCACAGCCCATCCAAGGTAGGTTCCTGGCTCTCCCTCTGTCAGGTTTGAGACAGAAAAATCTCCAAAAAAAAAAAAAGAAAAATTAAAAAAAAAAAAAAAATCAAAAAATTAAGTCTTCTTATAAAGCGTGAGAAGAACGCAACACTTAACTCATCATTTCTGTTCAAGAAGCAGCCAAACGTGACTTCAGACTAAAACGTTTTCAACCGCTATTTTAAAGAGACTGCGCCCATTTACAGTACATCCACTTTATTAAACGGTGTCTTGTGTCGGCACTCGAAGGTTCGTTTTACCCCCAGCCAAACGCTGCCACATCTCCACCTCCTCAAGAGAGCGACGAAGGCTGGGGACCAGCTGCCATCCCTCAGCCTCCACCGCCGCTCTGCCAGCCCGGCCCCGGCCCCTGCCCCGGGAAGGCGGCGCAGCGCCTCACCGGGCCAGCCGCTTCGGAGATGCCGCCGGGCGCCCCGCCAGCCTCCAGGCAGCGAGGGGGAGCCCCCCAGGAGCCTCCAGCCCTCGCGCTGCGGCTATTGCCCTTTGGGGGCTTTTTTTTTTGGGGGGGGGGGGGGGGCTCCCTCACGGGAGACCCCCGCAACGCGTTCACGGCCAGGCAGGACAGCCCGCCGCCCTTCCCCGGGCGGCCCGGCTGCGGTTTCACGTTCGGTTTCGGCCGGCCTCGGCGCCCGCCGCTCCCTAAGGCGGCCTCGGCCGTGCCTCTTCCCCCACCCCGAAAAACGCCTTCCCCTTGCTGCCGTCCGCTGAGGGCCGGGCCGGGGTGGGGTGGGGTGGGGTGGGGTGGGGTGGGGTGGGGGACAGCCGCGCCCCGGTGGCGCCGGTCGGTCTTTAAACTGCCCCGGGACCGAGACAAAGAGCGGGAAAACGCGCCCCGCCGCAAGAGCGGCAACCAGGGCCGCCCCTTCGGGCGGCGGGCGGACGGGCACCCCCCGGCCCGGGCCGCCCGCCTCCGCGGGAGAGAGGGCGGGGGAGCGCCCAGGGCCTCCACCCACCCCGGCCCGGCGACCGTCCCCTCGGCCCGGGCGGCGGGGCGGGACGCGGGACACCCGCCGCCCCTCAGGCCGCGCGGGAGGGACGGCGCTAACGGCCGCCGCACTCACGTGCCAGATGGCGAAGAAGATGAGGGCGGCGGTGAGCAGCAGCGCCAGCATGTAACAGAAGGCGGCGAACGTGAAGGCCATGGCGGCGGGGCCGGGCGAGCCGCGGCGGGCCGGGAGCGGCGCGGGGAATGCCGGGCGCGATCATTCACCGCCGGGACGGGCGCGCAGCCGCCGCCCCGCCCCGCCCCGCGGCGGGCGCCCCCTGCCGGGACCCGCCGGCACCGCCGCCAGGACGCGGGACGCCATTTCCTCGGGGGGGGGGTAGCGGGTGTCGTTTCCCTCCCGCCTCGGTGCCTGCAGCGAAACCCGCCGCGAAGGCCGGGGGGACCTGCGGGGGGTGAGAAATAGGGCACGGAAATATACCTCTGCCCCGGAGGAGGGGGGCGACAGGTTCCTACGATCCCAGAGCGAGACGATTTGGGGCTTGCTGGAAAGACACGGCAAGAAAACAAACAGTTTGAGGGGAGCGCCGCGTATGTTCCTTCCACAGGGTGACGGAAAAGTCCTGTCAGTTTTAAGCGATGATACCTTGCAATAAAGGAAAGCCTGGGTAGTAGTTCTGCAGTCGTTTCCTCCGGACGAGCAGTGTAAGTGACGATTTCCATAAAAATAACAGCTGCCAAATAGTAAACCGTGTTTTCCGGCGATACCTGCCGGAAAGCTTTACGCACAATTAATGGAGCGTCACACTGAGAGGTGAGCAGGAGCTTTATTTCCTTCACCAAAATAAGAGGGAAGATGGTGGCGAATGAGCTGTCTCTAGGAAATCAGTTGTGCCGAACATAAAGCTGATCTTTGGGTATAAAATCACTCATCTGGTCCACAAACTACTCCCTAACACCGCCGCAGTGTCGTTACGACCAATGAAACTTCAATGTGAAACCCAGAAAACAGACTTAAAATGTGAAACCCAGAAAACAGACTTAAAAATCACCCTTAGAGAATATTAATTAAAAGGCGAGAAAACAAAAGGACGGGGTGAGCGTGGGGCGGGTACTGCAGCCTGGGCAGCCGCCCGGAGCCTTCCCCTCCCCTTCCGAGGGGGCAAGGTGACCGCCGGGCAGTAAGAACATCAGCGGGGGCTGAGCCTGTTGTGGTTTCCTTCCGTCTCGGAGCGACGGGGCGGATTAGGAAGACGGCAACCGCCGTGTTCACGTTTCGCGGAAGGAAACGTGTACAGCGGGGTACGGACCCCGGGGAATGGGGCGGCTTGTGCCAGCGGCTGGTACCGCCAGTTCACGCAGGTGTGGCTCTCGAGCCCCTGGCCGTGCATCACGGCCACCTCCCGACCGCTCCTCAGCCCTCGCTCCTGAGGAGCGAGTGAGAAACAACCGGGGACCACAGTCTTCCCCTGCAGTCACTTACTGTTCTACGTATAACTCACTTGAGGCTTCCTTAGGTCTTACTCATTAGCACGCTGCTTCTTTCTTACTTCGAGTAGCCTCGAGCCGCACAGATACACTTACTCCCAAGGCCATTTGACTGGACTTTGCTGGAAGACCTGACGTTCAGCGTTCAAACTCCCCCTTCCAGGCTTTTCCTAAGCCATCCAAGGAGGGTCATTTGCATCAGAGAAGGTGTGGGAGGTGAAGAAACAGAGGATGCGTGCAGAGATGCTGTTATACCTTGGGACCGGGGAATGCTGGTTTTCGACCGCAATACGGAAACCAGCAGTTTGGTCCATTCGAGGTAGATACTTACGTAAAAAGGCACGCAGATCGAGCGACCACCACCGGCCCGGCGGTCACCTTGCCCCCTCGGAAGGGGAGGGGAAGGCTCCGGGCGGCTGCCCAGGCTGCAGTACCCGCCCCACGCTCACCCCGTCCTTTTGTTTTCTCGCCTTTTAATTAATATTCTCTAAGAGTGATTTTTAAGTCTGTTTTCTGGGTTTCACATTGAAGTTTCATTGGTTGTAACGACACTGCAGCGGTGTTACGGGAGTAGTTTGCCCTGCAGAATTACAGCTGCTTTGGCGCTAAGTCTGCTAATATCGTTCGCGAGGGAGCTCTGGCTCCCCACAAGACCCACCACAAGCCGCCAGGCTCACCTGTAACACAGGAATTTGTACTTCAAGACACGTAAACATGCACTAAGGACTCTACAGAGGATTATGCCAAGCCGCCGTTCACGTAGCGCCTGGGCTGGCCACCACAACGTCGCCAGCAGCATCAAGGCTGTTTGAATACGCAAGTCATTGCAGCAGCAAGATGGCCTTCGCGGCACTCCAGCTGTAACAGATGCCGACGGGTTTGGATTAGGATGGGCGATCCGTATTAGCTGAAACATGGGGAAAGAAAAGGGAAACAAACGATCTGTCCGACGCCCGAATAAGCGGCGGTTGTTGCTACGTTGCTAGTTCTATTCTGTGTTCTTGTACAACAGAACGTCGTGCAATAGCGATGTGTAGTACCAGAAATGAAAAGGTGTGTCCGCCCCGGGTACTTGCATTTGCAATTAATACTGGTTCTGCCTCAAGGAATGCACCGTTTTATTACCTCTGATGCTTGCATACCGTTCAACTGCAATTATCTTGTCAGGAAAAGGGGAAGGCAGCTGTAATTTTGTACAACAGAGATTTGTTCATTGAAGGATTTCTTGTATTATAGATTGTCTTTCTAAGATAACACAAAAGGAAACTAAAAGCAAATTCTGTAGAAAAGGTTCTAACCAATTCTCATTTCATTCATTTATTTGGGATCTCAAATCAAACAACTGAGTATCCTCTCAGAATTTTCTCCGATTAAACTCTGTGAACAATGTGAGGAAGACACAGTGGAGGTCTGGAGATGGCCTGTAGCTTTTAATGCACTTTCCTTTTACCCTGGACTCATCGAGTTTAATCCTGATTGGAATCCCAAGGGAAAACGTCAGTGTCGGTTCACTTCATCTTAAATCCCTCCCAAGTATTTGTCCTCATCAGAAACCAGTCATATAATCAGTCGTAATTCGGCGTGTTGCAGTCTGTTCGTAAGGAAGATTTAGCTGAAGAAAGACGACTCCGGCAGGTCATGACAACAATGCTTTGGCAGAGAGCTGCGAGGGAAGATGACGGAGCAATTTTTCTGAATGATCATGGTGGAAATGCATGGGATAACCACATTCTTCAACATTAAAAATAATATCCCTGGAAAAATAGTCATTTCAGTTATAGATACCAGGGAAGAATCTAATACTATTGAACTCAGTAGCAAAAATCCTGCTGACTTCAGTAAAGACTTCGCTCACTGGGTTTTCAGGAGAGGAAAATCTGAATATTTATCTACCATTTAGAAGAGACTCTCCAAGCACCTCTAACGTCAGAGGTCACCTTTCTGCAAACCTTTTAAATACGCGTCAGAAGCAGCAAAAGTACACGACCTCTGCACCCGCTTACCTCGTTTATGCGCTAACGGACATCAGGATGGAGGCTGTTGGTTCACTGCTCAATCTTTGACCGGCAGGATGAAAAGACCCCTGGACTTGCGAGCGCACCGACTTCCTTCCCAAACTGGCAAACACCCTCTCCTATTGCGCTACTTCACTCACCTTTAGAATCCCTGTTTAGACTCTACCATCATGTATGTGACCACATAAACAAATTAATGTTATAAATTCCTTTGCACACGAAAGAAAGTCTCAAGGGAAACAAGAATCACATTTAAACCTCAGTTTCAAAACACAGACGCTGCCAGGCATCTCACCACGTCTCGTTATGGAATCCACCCGTGGCCTCAATCCTTCCAAGGTTTGCTGTCAGATGGCAAGTTTTCTTTTAATAGGCTAAATACTCAATACTCAGCCTGTCCTTTTAATAACAGGGTTTGTTTTTCTCTTGCTGCGTAGAGCTCCTGGTAACGGCTGTCCGTACAATTCGGAGCCCATGGCATCATACCAGTGTGTGATCAGGCAAAGGGGCCAATAATTGTTTTTTTTAAGAACTATTTTATAACGTGTTTCAGGATTCAGCTGCTCATTAACAAAGAGGGGGATTTTCCAAAACGTTCTGCGTTAGCCTAACTGTAGCAGCGATGACCCTGAAAATGCCACCCTTAGTCCTCAGCTCTTCAAAGAACTTTTAAGTTCTGATCCAAATATAAACCAGTGCAGCGATATCAGCCTGAATAAACAGAAGGTGAAAACATGGTGGTAGCATTTTAAGATGGCGTTACGTCTGCTACTGAATGACAACACCTAAAAAAGTCTCCCTTGTTAATTATTTCACTGCTAATCGTTTTAGCAGAAACGTGGTCACCGCTGGATATGGTGGTAGGATTGAATCAAGGTAGAGCCAGGGCAGCTACTCACTGGGACAAATGAGGCATTCGCTCTTCCATCAGCTGTAACATCATCATTGTTTCTGGCCAAAAGGAGGGAAGATACATGCAACTTCTGCTTTGTATCAAAAAAAAAAAAAACCCCGAGCTGTTCAAGGCTCAGTGTCACGTCAACAGCCAGAAGACACAGCCCAGTTATCACAACCTCATGCTTCCCCAAGCAGCTCTTTCAGTCCCAGCAGATCTGCAGCACGCTTGAAAATTTGTGAGGGAGAATAAAGAGTCAGCATGGGACACAGGCGGCTTTGGTCTCCCTGTTCTCCCAGACATCCCATGTGGCCTTGAGTACGGCACCTTCAGGCCCAACGTGTATTTACACACTTAAATCACACTAAGTAGGATTTCAAAAGCCTTAA
This sequence comes from Aptenodytes patagonicus, assembly GCF_965638725.1. Taxonomy (NCBI): domain Eukaryota; kingdom Metazoa; phylum Chordata; class Aves; order Sphenisciformes; family Spheniscidae; genus Aptenodytes; species Aptenodytes patagonicus. The sequence continues at coordinate 69,456,336 of NC_134955.1, read as the reverse complement.
TCTACATCTAAATTCCCTTACAAATCTTGCTTTTGATCTCTCCAGCTATACCCGTGTTATCAAATCAGCTCAAGGCTCTAGCAGTGCTAGAAATCCCCCCCCCCCGGTGGTTCTTAAGATTTAAGTCCTGCCCTGCGCTGGCTCTAGATCAGGACCAGTTCTCCCATCAGTAGCCTCGGGCACAAGGAGCAGGGTGGGGTGGCTGGCTCACACTCCACATCTGCCTCTCCAGGCCACGTGGACGAGGCCGCAGAGCCAGTAGCTCCAAGATCTTGGGACTAAACCGCAGCAAGGAGAGCAACAGCAGCATCGGCAAAGGGAATAAAAACGCAGAAGCTGTCTGTAAAATGGGAATAGCTCTGCTTCACCTCACAGACAGGGAAAGCAGGCCTGTGTTAGACTGTCCTTACAGACCTTGGAATGGGGCCATCTAAGGAAAAAAGGGCTGTTGAGCGGATGCATCTATTTTTCCATTCTTCCAGTAATCCAGCTATACAATTTGTTTTGTACTTCTGAACCAAACAATTGCACATTCACAGTTGGAGGTAGGGTATAAATATTGTCTCTGGCTGATCCCTTGATCCAGTCGTCCTAGCTGAATTAATCACATTCGCAAATCAATCCAGGATTTGTTGCTGTCGGAGCAGATGGCCAGGCAGACTGCATTTGTGAGCAAGGCGGGCACATTCTCCTTCCAATTATCCAGCAGCGTTTTCCAACGGCGGATATTTAAAATTAGACATTATTTTGAAGAAACGCTAAATCTCTCTTGTTCCTTATTCAGCTCAGTAAGGGCACTGACCCCTAACTTTCTGCTCTACTTCTGCCCTCTAAGGCCTTAGTGAATGTGTAGGATGGCTGGCGCCCCTTTCCCTTTCAACTGAACGTTTTCTGCTCCATTTTCTTCTGCCGTCTTCCCATTTTCTGCAGAAAAGAGGTGACAACAACAGATGCTGTTTGGCGTGGGGATTTCAAGGGTGCATTATATTAATTGTGGAGCTGAGTACCGCAGAGAAGGGAAGAGAAGCCGCATTCATGCTCCTAGCTGCCTGCCATGGCATGTAACAGCAGGAACCGTTAACAGTGCGCCTTTCAAAAGGCCTTGATGGGGCTTCCCCATCGCAGTAGTAAATTTGCCATGAAAGACAGTCATGCTGCTTTCCCAGTGTTCACATCTGTTCTGCATTCAGAGTCTTTCTGGCTGATAATTGCTCTCTTCTCCCCTCTGTCTCCTGCTGAGGAACCGCTAGAGCTGTCAGGGGAGTTTCAGCTGAGCTCGATCACGTTCTGTATGAGATGTCTCACTTACCACCAAAGGTGAACAAGGTTAACCAAGAGTAGGTTTGCAGTCCCTGAAAGAATGAAACGTGACAAAACAGTCCAGAGGAGACAATCCCCCTGTGGTGTGACAAAACGGACCACGCTGATTAACTGCATCTATGCAAATGTATTAAAATCATCTCCTTCACTTTATGGGCACATTAGAGAAAAGACATAGAGCCTCGTCAGACCAAGGCGAGGCCGTACAAGATACTGCATATATGCACGCTGCAGCAGACAGCCTGTTAACCCCACAAGATCACATCATCTTAGTACCACCAAAAGGAACAGCAGATGTGGAAGAAAGCCTACGAGAACCGGGAGGGGAACGGTGGCCAAGTTTACACAGATGTGAATACAATTTTACATGCCAGTAGTGTCCTAACCGCTACCAGAGAATATTCACTGCTTAGTATTTCACCATTTTCCTTCACTGTTTTCCAAAAAATGAAAATTGAGTGTTAATAGAAAAATTGAGGTATGTAATTGCTCAGCTTTACGCTCAATCTTTCAGTATAGAGTCCTGGCAGATACAAATGTGTATTAGCTGGAGAAATTAAAAGCTAATGCCAGGGCTCCTTGTACTTCAGAACTGATGTGTTTATTGAAACGTGGCTGGAAATGAAGCTCCCAACACCTTGAATACAGCACAAATCAAGCCAGTCCACTACCTTATACAACAGCCCAGAGAGCGGTTGCCGGTTCCCCAAGATTGACTGTTGACCCCGAAAGATACATTCTGAGAACTACAACTCCTTTTCCTTGCTAAGCTGCAGGAACCTATACGCCTCCATATCTGGCAGTTCAAGACTGCTCTTTAGGAACACCAGGGCTTCATAGAATCATAGAATCATTGAGGTTGGAAAAGACCTCTAAGATCATCGAGTCCAACCGTCGACCCAACACCACCATGTCCACTAAGCCATGTCCCTAAGTGCCTCATCTACACGTCTTTTAAATACTTCCAGGGATGGGGACTCCACCACTGCCCTGGGCAGCCTGTTCCAGTGTTTAACCACTCTTTCAGTAAAGACATTTTTCCTCACATCCAATCTAAACCTCCCCTGGCGCAACTTGAGGCCGTTTCCTCTCGTCCTATCGCTTGTTACTTGGGAGAAGAGACCGACCCCCACCTCGCCACAACCTCCTTTCAGGTAGTTGTAGAGAGCGATGAGGTCTCCCCTCAGCCTCCTCTTCTCCAGGCTAAACAACCCCAGTTCCCTCAGCCACTCCTCATCAGACTTGTTCTCCAGACCCCTCACCAGCTTCGTTGCCCTTCTCTGGACACGCTCCAGCACCTCAACGTCCTTCTTGACGTTGGGATCTCTCAGATCCCAAAAAAATTCTCTCTTCCCCAGCAGTTACAGTTTAAGCTGTGCACCCAGACCAGCCTGGAGGCCACCTCAGCACACAGGACTGACTCCCTGGGCTCAATACCCTTCTGGAGTAGAAGGGGAAGAAGCAGTTACTCCACAAACTTGGTACCATCTCCACAGCTCTTCCTTCGCTGTTAGAGGCAGTTGCCTGCCCTAAGGGAAGACCCTGCAGAGAATAACTGTTACCAAACTAGTCATACACATAGAAGCAAAATCCAAGAACTCCAGCACCGAGATCTAGAAACCCCTCTGTGCAGGCTTTCCCACATGAAGCTGAGCACGCTTTTTTCCTAACCAGCCACATCTTAGGAGATTGACAAGTCTTGTTCTATTTTCTACTGTGACATAGGAACAATCCAACTAGACCAGGCCAAAGCTTTATTGGGTCTCTACAGCAGCTAGCATGCCTGCAGCTACCATGAGAGGTGCCTTAGCCAAGCCCCCCCAATGCCCCCACACAGGTGAGGTCTCCCCTGCTGCTGCAGAAGGCCCTGGGGCCATCACCAAAACTGCAGCTGACATGACTGTGCAAACTAACAAGCGCAGGGGATGGCCCACCTGCCGCATGTCCTCATTTTTGTTCCAAGGGGTGAGGCCCACCTTAAATCATCACTCCTACCATACACGAGCCCAGCAGAATATACCCCAACCACTCTTCATACCTACAGAGTGCCTCAGGTCTCTGTCCCACAGCCTCCCCGCCGGCCCCGCCAGCACTCCCCCTTGAGGGTGCTCAACATCCAGCCATTCTGCCTCTCAGTGGCACCATATCAATATCTCACCTGCTTGTGCTTGTCTTCCCCACCCCCACGTGCACCCAAACACAATGTGGCAGGACCTCCACCTGCGAGGAGCAGGTAAGGAGCTTGGGGAACCCAGCTTGTACTCCAATCAATTCCACAACCCATGGGGGACATGGAACAGTAGGCACAGGCACGCTCACAAGACCCTTTGACTGGTGTCCCTTTCACTACCAGGTGACTCCAGCACACACGATTGCCCCAGCTCCTCCAGAACCAACTACATTTCTCTTCTTCTCTGTATCATCCCTGAAGGCCCTGCCAAGTGAAGGGATCTCCTGAGCAAACTCCTCCTAGCCCTGGACGAGCAATCTATTCACAAACCTAGAAGAAAAAGCACCAGCTGTGTGTAATACTCAGGCTACATTGCAGATTTGTACTGCTGCACAGAGGTTTTCCATTTTGTTTCCTGTTCCCTTCTCTAGCTTTGACTTTAACGACCACTCAACTGCCCTTTTCATGTAACTATTACAAGTCAAAGACCTTTCCTGAATGAATGCAGCTGCCCTTCACTTCATATCCCTAGATCTCCCTGCAATTCTCTTCAGTCAGTTTTTGTTTTTACTGTCTCAGTGATCTAATAGTAGTGCCAGTAAACTATCACCTCATTTTCTAGTTAAGCATACTCAGTGAACAACAGAGAATGCCACAGGACTCCACAGGTGACCTCCCCCTCTGATACAAGAGCTATTTATTCCTTTTTTTTCCCCCTCCTTCCCTTTAATCAGATGGTCTTGAGAACCATTCTTCTACTACAGCAGCTTAGCTGGTTTTTTTTCCAGAGCTTTTGGCAACAGATTTTGTTGCAACATACTTAGGTGACCAAGATGCCATTTAAGAGCCAGATGTGCTGAAGCAGCTGTACATTTTCTCCTTCACAGAGCGCTCTCACCTGAGAGAAGGGGTTTACTTCTATATGATGTCTAATCTGTGGCCCATTAATGCTATTCTTCGGCATTGGCAGAAACAATGTATGTCAGCTACTGAAGCTGAATTCCTTGGATTATCTTTAGTAGTTTTTTCAGCAATATGGGGGGGGACACAACACGGGAACGGGACACGACAATCTCCAAAGATCGGGAAAGGAAGAAACAGTCAGCAAGAATGAGGAAAAGGAGTGCTTCCATCAGATTAATCTAGCGGTCTCTTGGGCAGGAAAGAGATGAGCCAACAACTGAGAAGGTCCAACTAAGGTCCTTTGACTCCTTCAAGCTTTGGGGTCTCCTTGACAACTCCTCTTAACATTGTTCACTTGGCAACTGCACTCTATATTGTATTTCACAGCTCCAGGTTATGCCAGGAGCCTTCATCTTGTGGGAGAGGTGCGACATGGAAGTCTGTGTGGCATTTCAGAATGAAATCGAGCCCCCACGCTGTCTTGCAGCTCACAAGTATACACACTGAGTTTTGTGACACAAAGGTGCGAAGCAGCGGAGGCAGACGGCAGTTATCCTGCAGTACTCCATCAGCTGCTGTCCTCACCTCTCCCTTGCTGCAACCCTTCACAACAGATGGAAAGAGGAATTATTTTAGGTAGAAGAGCAAGCGAGGGAGCACGTTCAAGACTGAAGACCACGCTACAAGTCCAAAGCAAACTCCAGGAAGCTGAGAAAAGGAGAAAGGTCACACCTAGTATTAATAGCTTTTCCCCTGCCAGACACCCATGCTAGATGTGCGACTTTGCAATTAAAACAGGGCAACAGAACCTCTTAATTAAACATTTTATTTAAACCAATACAAGCACCATGCTTAGCAAAAAAGATTTGGTTTAAAGTAAACATGCAATGTGAACTAGCAGAGACTAAATAGCATGTGGAATTTGTACTGGTTACTGATATTTTCACAGAATTGCCAAATTCTCAAAACCGGCCATGAACCTCTCGCACCTTTTACCACCTGCAGCACTGGTGCCAACCCTGACACGTCACAATACACAAGTCACATCGAGTCTGGATCACATAACGAAAGCAAGAGTTTCACTGCGCCCCTTCTCACCTCCCATCACACCTCCATTTCACAGTTACCAGGTGTATGTATCAAAAAGATACGTTGCATGACATCCCTTTTTTGAGCGCGCTGAAGTGAGGAACTGAACTCCCTTGCTTTTTCATGTTTGATTCAGACCCCTGTTACCAGTTTAACATTGTTTCTGGACTAGCTATTTTACAGTTAAAGATACAAAAATGGAATCCTGGTACAAATGCATAAGATGCTCCTTTGGAGAAGTGAAAAGGTGTCAACACCCGCATTATTGCCTCCTTTGATAGATCAAAACAGCATTCATGATACTAGAAACACACTTAAACCATCAAATACCAGCATTTAATTTGTTTTTGTTAAAAATACTCAAACAATACAAGTCCATTTTATGGGCTGACATGCAAACTCATGCTTTAATTCAGCTTACCATCAATTAATAGGATTACAAGAGCTGTATCCTAGCCGTCTATTCAGTATTTAAAGCAAATCAGATTAATTGTGGCAGAAGTCTCCCCTTATGAGAGACCTTTAACTAACTCCAGGCCAAGGATTTTATGGCCAACCTACTAACTCCTGAAAAATAGGAGCTCACAATGGAAAATGCTGACTCTCGGACCTTTAGCTACAAAAGCTCCCACAGGCGGCATTAGTTCATTTATGTTGTCCTTTAGTTTGAACCCTCTTTAGAGATCTGAAAATTCAAGACAAATGTATGATTACAGGTGGGCAACTCACTAGTAAAGTACAGTCAGAACGTACTGGCCTTCTGAACGTGGACACATCTGCCTCCCACTGATCTTAAGGGGGCAGCAGTACAGAAAATACAGTTCTAAGGATAAGGTGGGAGAAGTACGTTATGAAAACAAGTATTATTTGTGCAGGAAAGATTTTGACGTAATTAATGTCTTTGTTTAATCAAGTATTAGCACTACCTGCATCTGAAGAGCCTAGGACAGTAAGCAGCAGACAGCTGTGTCAAAACACTGCATTAAAAACAAGGAAACCACAGACAAGCCTAGAACAGCAAACATCCTCTGCACTCATTCTCCAAGTACCTGCAGCTGCTTCCTCACTTCCACGGCTCAGAGAGGGGAAGGAGGTACAGCTACCAAGCAAGACTGTTTGAAGAGTAATACTGGTGGGCTGAGCAGCATCAATATCACCTTTCACGAGAAAGCGGGCTTTAACACTCTCATCAGGATCTGTTTGCTTTCTACAAGACTTGAGGGGCAGCACCCAAGGCAGACAGTCCTTAAGTGGAGGCAACAAGAACATCCGAAGTGAAAAGAACTCGGACGGAAGATATAGCCGTAAGTAACAATATTTTCTTGGCAGAAGCTGGAGTGATCCAGAGATGAAGAATCAAATTCAATCATTTGACTGCAGCAGCTCCTCCCGAGAGAGACAGGCCCCTTTTACAGTTATTTTTGTCAAGACCTGTGCAAGCAGCAGTTGGATGCTGGCAGCCCACCAGTGTACAAAGTACAACGACAAAGATTATTAATCCAGTTTTCCCCACTGCAAATCAAGCTGAACGTTACAAGTGGCAGCTTCCCTCACCCACGCTGTACTTTGACATGCCTTACCTTTAGCACAATGCCAACAAAACAAGATTCTTGCTGTTTCAACACTGATGCTTAGAATGACACTATTCTTTAAGCCAAAGTCTTATTTATACACTGTTTGTCACAAAAGACATTGTTTTTATTGATCTGTAGTACAGAATGATCAAGCAACAGTTTCATAATCAACATTTTTTTTTGTCCAGGGAAATCAAATTGTTTTTCCAGTTCACTACATTAACACAGAAACTTAATTACAAGCATTTCTTTCCCGCACTGAAAGATCAATTTAATTGGATCATTCGAACATGTATTTTGAAAAGCTCCTCTCAAGTCAGATTCGTATACAAATAAATGAGCAGTAACATCAAACTAAGAAGAGATTTACCAACACCGAGGACCTTTGCAAATGAATTCCTTGGGATCTTAGAGGAATTAGTGTTAACGCTAACACAACGTAAGTTTACAAACGAAAAATAAACCTTCTTTCAGCAAAGGTTTCACAGCATGAAATACTGGCCTCCAAATTTAACACTGCATTCCTTCTCACCGAACAGATTTGTTAGGGCAGCTGTATTTTAAGCTATGTTATCAACAGGAAGCTGCTCTTACGCAGATACTTACTGAGTAGCACAACAAACACCCATGAGCAAGATAGTGAGATACTGTCACATGAGCACTCCTTTTGCCACTGCATGGGCTGAACATGTCCCATATCAGACAACTACTCTATTCGATATAAAACAGACCTGTAAAAAGACTGGTCATTTATAAAAGTTAAATACTATTTTCACATTAGAATATTTGCTGTTTCAAAGAGATGAACTGTAAGTAAATGAAAATCAAATTATCACTTATGCAAAAGCTTTATCTGGAATGTAATTTTGACCAACAAGCAGTTAAGAAAGTTAGAGACTGTAATTAAAAGTACTCAAAAAGCTATTGTGGCCAACTTCTGTAACAAAAGAGATATAAATCATTCATTATCATGAAAAGCTTTAACCTCGTGACTCCTACAAATGGAGTAGATGACTGGAATTTCAAAGAAAACGAGGTTAGCTTTTTCTTTTTTTTAACAGATGTCAACTGCAACACTAGGCACTAGGAAAAAAATGTTACTTGGATTCTTTAACAAAGTTTTTACCAAATTTGTAATAAGTGGCAGTGTAAAATTCTCAAGTCATTTTAAAGCTAACAAATCAAAGGCACACAGTATTAACAGGTGTTCATATAACAGGAAATGAGCAAAGAGGTAAACTTCTTAACAGTGTAATAAGTTATATATGCAAGACATCTGGTACGAGAGTAACCAGAGTTGTAATTCAGCCCTTAGTTATCATCTAGTTCCTGTAAGACTACAGTAGCATGAGAACTGGACAAAGCTTTGCCCTGAAATTTAGTAAGATTGACTCAGTCAACTGAGGAATTACTGGAATGACAAAAATTAGTTCCAAGAATTTGAGAAAGTTCACATGGACCCGATGGAAAGATAAATGAATGGATTTGCTGTACAAGGATTTTGGCTTTTTAATACTAAATGCTTCCAGGGAGTAGTTTTCAAAACTGAGAAGACATTAAGTCAGAAAGTCTGAAAAGTAAGTGACAGTACACAATTTCTGCATATAAATGGCTAGTACGTGTCATAAGGATACATTTGTAGCTCAGAAAAAGTTAGCGTCAGCTTCCAAATTATGTTTGTAGATAGTTATAAATCCGGAACTGAACTATTTTAGTTATAGAAATATTAGTCACAAGAGTGCAAAAGGAGTCCCTGCAGAGGAGTATTCCCTTTTAACAGGTACAAATAAGGAAACACCTGCAAAGATTTGTTACTTCAAGAAGACAGACCTGCTATTCTTTGCACAAACTTTGCACAAGAGATATACTGCAGGAGACAGATGTAAATACAGTGCATTTTTTTTAGATGTAAGTATTCATGTCTGGTTCCAGTATTATCAGGATGGTACATAAATACTTATTACAGAGGTTTTCTTAATGGAAGAAGCCCAGTTTCTCACGCAGCCATTCTTCAGTTAGGTCTTCTGTATTCCTTATTTCAAATACCTAAACAAAATTGCATCGCATAAATTCTTGAGGTGATGGTACTTGAAAGGGATAAGCATACAATGCAATCAATACCTTTCTACACAAGTTGTTTGAGCTGTAATAAAGCAGTAACCAACCTAGAGTGTTCACATGCTTTCTTGAAAGGATCGGTTAATATTCTAAAGAAACATCAGTGGAAAATACACAAGACTAAGCGGCCAGGAATATTACTAACTTGAACAAGAATTCCATAATTCCTATTTCTAGACTTCATTCTCCTTTAAGAATATGTGAGAACAGCAAGTGTACTACATTTCAACGTTACTCTGAAAGGGCACCATCTCATACGCATTATCTCAGCAAGAAGATTGTCTATTTGAATACAAATTAATTTAACCTCTGGGCTGAATTAAGCCCAAAGTTCAGGAAGTTTGCTCAGCCCAAGATACAGTTATTCCTTCTTTGAACTGAAATAAATCCATAGTATCCAGTAGCATACTGTTTTCCCTGTAAGAAACAAGCCTGGGATACCTCAAAATAGAAAACTTGCAAAAAAACCCCCAAACCCCAAAAACCACCAACCCAAAGCTTTGCGGAAGTTTTAAACAAACCTTTAACATAGCCTTGAAGCAGAAAACAAGATCAAAGACACCAATATACTCTTTACATTCCATATGGGCAAGTAACTGGGGTTTTTTTTGTGTGGGTTTGTTTGTTTTTTTTTTTTAATATCCTCGAAGAGAGGCTAAGTTAATTCTGTATTGCTAACCGGAGTCTTTGAGATGCCCACAAATGGATCATCTTTTCAGAAGAGTCAGGTAAGTAAATTTTACAAATCCACAGGCCTTCAAAAGTGTTCTTCTAGGCAACGAAAACAGGGAAAATACTTTAACTGGAGACTGCTGTTACTATTCTGACAACACTGAAAATAAAGCTATGTCGGCACTAAATCAGTTATCTGCCCTTCTAATGGTATGGAGTAGATAGCTGCAAAAAGCATGCTCAGGCCAACAGAATGGATGGGATTTTGTAAGACTCGCAAAACAAGCTTCTCAGTGAACCTGCTGTTTGGGATGAACTTCCTATTTAGTCCTGTCCTCAGCCATTACGCCATTTTAATCTTCAGGAAACAATTCAAGTTTTGTATCTTTTCTTCCTCATTTCCCACCTCTGCTGGAGTGGGCTCTGGACGCTACTTGTATTCAGACAGTGATCCACTGCTATCGACTAATACTGATTTTTTTTTTTTTAAGTGAAAGATAGGGGAAAACCCCAAAATTCAGCATTATAAGAACAGAACAGCTTAACAGAAGACAATATGCAAGCCACTGAAAAAATAAGAGGACTCAGCTGAGTCACACACAGAAATCACACCAGGAGGAAGTCACAGCATGAGCTAAAATGAAACATGGCTCAGCGAGTGGCAAGAATAAAACACATCTGAAGAGCAAGTAAGCAACCCAAACTGGAAACAGGCTATCTTCTCCAGCTTCAGAAGGAAGATGATCATGGACCTCTATATCCACTCCTAGGCTTTCATTCAAAAGCCTTTCAGACTGAATTTCACTTGACAGGTGATAGTAATTCCGATACAGCTGGTCCCCAGACTTTCACCTTCTTATCCACACTTCCTTCTCACTCACTAAAAACTGCCTTCCTCCTCTAGGAATTCTTCCTTTCTATCAAAGGAAGAATTGATGCAGTTCCAACAGACTTCAAAAAAGATTTCTTGGGGCTGTACTGATTGCTTCCACCATCTTATCTTCTGCTTCCCTCCTATTTACTCCTGTCAACTTGACATCTAATTTAAAACAAGAGAGGTCCTTTCTTATGAGGTACAGCTAGAAGATGTAGAAGTTCACAGTTCTCTTACTGCCTCAATATGCATTTTTACTGGGATGTTAAAGTACTCAGTCAGGATAAGGAAGACCAAAAGGGAACGGTGCTGTTGGGGACTGGTGAAGTCATTTCACATCGTACAAAAAACCTGAAGTGACCACTGACTCTATTTAGCTTTACTGGTTGAAACTAAAACTTTAAGAAATCTAGGTGCCAATTAAGCAGAGATTTCAAAAATCTCCAGAATGACAATTAGGTGGCAATTTAAAAAAAAAATATATACACCTAGGCTTAGTGAATGCAGTGATTTCTTCTGGTTTCAGTACTACAGGAAGCAAACACAGGAAGATTTAGAATTGTTCAGCACTTGGCACGTATGTTACTTATTCTGAAGACTATGTTCTGCAAGCATACAACCCCATAAACCATGCAGCAAAACTAGTCCGCACCTCACTATACTAACACTTCAGTCTATTCTTCCCATCACTAAATTCATTCCCCAAAGTAAAGACGTCCATCCGACCGATGGATATTTTAGTTTTAGAGAACACTGTTCTTCCTGCATCCTAAAACTCCAGAAATCTCCACATATACATCTCTCTTCAGTCTTCCTAAACCGGAATCTGTTCACTGTAATTACAAAGTCTCATAACACCCTTCTTGCGATAGGTGCAAGCAAGACACAAAACAGCTTCTGCAACCTGCATTTAAGGGGAAGACAGTTATTTCAGCTAGTCAGTTATACCTTAGTGAGTTCAGCTGTCTGTACAAGCTTATTCTTGCTTCCAGCATACATCATCTGCTGTTCAGGCTTACATCCTGTAGTTGTGTGGGGAAAAAAAAAAAAAGAAGTTTTGTTTAGTTATTTTGACTGCAACACTTCAAAAATAAGAATTTTTTTTTTTTTTAAGAATCCAAACTGAAAGCTGAAGTCTCCATTCAGAAAAGTGACCTATTTCTTTATATACATTATCACCCTTGCTCTTACTTTTGTATCTAGTACTTGAAAAGCATTTCCAGAAGTAACAGATGTGCAGGTTGAATTGGTGGTCTCAACATGCACCTGTATTTCTGCTTAGAGCTAACATCAAATATTGCAGCAGTGAAACCTGAATCACAACAGCCGACAAAGCAGTACCTCCCGCCACTACAGTAGTGTGCTGATTACACTACTGTCAATTCTTTGCTCTCTTGCTATTTCTAGAAGATTCCCATGTCTTTGCTAGTTACAGTTATACAGATCTTTATAGCGTATGCCTTTGAGCTGGAGTCAAACTGAGAACAAATCAAGTCAGTCTGAATTTGTTGTTCTTTCTCCTAATCTCTCCCCAAATCCCCCAACTGAATCAGTAGCTCAAAGGAACTCCCCCCCAGCCCCAAACACAGAGCAACTTCAGCCACAGCTGAAGTTAACTGCTGTTTAGAGTCCCAGCTAATGGTTCATTGTTTCTGACTCCAGTACCAGTCTAACTGCAAACTTGTGTCTGCAGAAAATTTTTTGAAACAGAAAACCTCAAGAAAAAAGTAAAGGCTTTTCTTTAGAAGTTGCTTGTTTAGAAGTTTCTAGATACAAGTGTACTTTTAAATCTCGCCACCCCTAAAGAACATTATCTAAGCTCTCTTTTCCTATGAAGTACTACAAGCCTGCCTGCTTTGCTATTTCAAGGTCTCCCAGGAAGTTTCTTACTGCTGTTCTAGCTCTCAAAATATCTATCCTTCTGAAGAGGAGGAACACCCATAACATTCATACAAAGATTCTCAGGTAATTACAGAAGAATATGCTCGCTAGTTGCTAAACTCTTCTACCTACCTAGTTATTCTAGTTCTGAGTAATGAATGGTAAAACAATGCAATCAGTTTATCTTCTTCTAGAGGATAACAAGGATAATCCAGTAATACCAGCAAGCTACCCTATTACAGTTCAGAACACAGATGGAAGCCACAAGAGCAATTCAGCTCTCTAAGTTCAATCAAGTCACAGGTTATTTGGCTTTTATTAAAATTACACAGTTCCCTGCACAGGTATGTTTATGTTGAGGGTTGCTGCGACACAAGCAGAGGAAGCTGCTGCTCTACATAAACTCGGGACGATCTAAGATTACAGTCTCTCTCTCCTTGAACATAGTCTGTTCACCCAGCACTTTCACCTGCCCAGATCTGGGTTATGGAGCCCTCTTTTCCTCCTTTTCACCCACAGTTGTGACAGCCCTTTAGACCCTCACATCACAGCACTGTTTGGAGGCATCCTCTGTTGCTGCTCATTGCATATAGGCCCCCTGGAAAACCCTCCTAATTCCACCCTAACCCTTTTACAGAGTCCTGTTCCTTTCATGGGTAGACACGGGTTCCCACGCCCTTCTGAGAAGGAGAGGAATTTCTTCCCACCCAGTCACTAACATCCGAGTAGCAAGATGGACAGAGGTGAACAGAAACCCTCAGGAACAGAGCGGGTATCTTCCAGCCCTCTCCTCACTCATTTCCTGAGCCTTGCCTGGTCATACTTTGAGGATTCCCCAAGATTTGAGGAGAGGGTGACAGGAAACACATTCGGTTAAACCTACATGAATAGATGCAGAGCGCTCCAGGCTTTCCCGAGCACACCACTGAGAACACAGTGGGCAGGCACATTTAGAAAGACACACGTTTTGGCCAGCTATACAGGAAACTAACATTTCTGTTCAGCCTTCAGAAATGGAAAAGAAAATCTCTTCTACCATACTTCCTAAGTGCCCTAAATGTAAACCCCAGAGGCAGTGAAAACCTCTAGCAACTAGGGAGATCTGGGCAGATGGAACTGTCTACACTTGTCACGAGCTGATGGTGAGGATGGAGCTAATACACCAGAGATTCCCCTCTGCCAAAGAAGGTCTCCAGATAATGCCATAGCTTTATAGTGCCTTGCCTCCAGCAGCGGCATAAGCAAATCTAGCCTTAAGCATCTGAACCACTATTTGAGCATTTTATCTTCCATAGCAAAGAATATTCCCATATTTACAGCACAGAGTAGCTACCATTCACAATGTTCACTCACCAACTGGACTGGAGAAGATAAAGCACAATGGATAAGAAACTCTTCCATCGTCATGCTGATACTTGTAACTATACACAATAAATGTTTTTTCTGAAGTTAAAGAAACTAAGAAATCAATGATTTTATTAGGATATAATCCGCAGTTATCAGAGCTTGGTGCAGGCACAAATAAGTCTTGCATTCTAGAAGATGCTTTAAATTTGGTAAGTAGTCTGACTGTTCTCCTGTTTTCGCTTCCATATTTGACTTTTAGAACTGACCCTGCCTGTCTTTACCAACCTCTACTACAGGCGGGTGTGAGGGCTGTCTCCATATTACCGTTTTGCATCAGAGAGCTAAAAATCACCCTTTCATCGCAAATATTCCCCTCCCAGCTTTGTAAAAAGACTTCCTACACCCACCAATGTGTTCCTGGCTTAATGAAAGCCAAATTCTTTCTTTGCAGACTAAGCACTTCATCATCTCAGGTGTTTTGCTGAATTTGAACTCAAGTTTTAGCCAGGACTCCTGCTTTATAGCCTCCTACTGTGCTATGGTCATGAAAGGAAAGATTCAGAATGGCATGTGGAATAGTGCTAGCCAGCTTTTGAGCATAATGGAGGCAGATATTTTCTTCACTTACAACTTAAGTACCCCTTTTATTTCATCTAGTTAAAGAACAATTTACTTATCCCTCTCTTCTTCCTTTTTTTAAATACAGGGATTCTTCCCTAGATCACATGCCTACAGCACTCCCAGAATCAGCAACTGCAGCAAAATAGCAAGGGCCACATACTGAGAAAGTACCAAAACAGATCCTAAGTTACACAGGCAATTTTCTATATTTAGAAGTAGCCACATACGAAACTGGTACATTTTGCTCACTTCTTTACATTACCAGCAGCGTGGCTTCGCTTTACTTCCCCAAACATTATATAGTCTAAAAGGAAATAAGATCTTGGGAAAGGCTTAAATGTGTCAGTCGTTGTTTCAACAAGTGGGACAACTGTTCAGTGCATTATGAGAACCGATCCCTAGGTTATCTCACAAATAAAATACAGTAAAGTCACACTACAGGCAAGTATTGGCCTAAAAAGGTGAAGCCCAACTTTGACCATTTTGAACAGCTTCCAGGAGCGAGTAAGAGCAAACACCAGCAGCACAAGAAGGATATCGAGGTTGTCTCTCAGGCAGCTCATCTTTTAGCTCATCGGGAGAAATACCCTGGTAACATTAAACACAAGCAATATTTGAACAAGTGATCTTGCACTCAAAGGTATACTACAAAGGCTAAAGCAGAATAATGCAACAGTGAAACAGCTGTAAGTTAGATGTGCATCTACAGTTGAACTGGTAACGATCTCTCGCGCAAATTACTAGAGCAGTTTAGGAAAACTTGCGTGCTAATAGATTCCTATGACTAAATATAGAATTAATGTTAGCATGAATAATCATCTCTATTTTAGGCATAATGAGTTTAGAAAACATTTTTAGCTCTAGTTGGATATGCTGGCAGCTACCATGCTCTTCTAGCTCTAGTGCTAAACAGAGGTAAGCAAGCACACACCAAAAAGTATCTGCTGAAGTCAGCTACATAAATGGTGCTTTTGAAAAATTCAGTCCTTCCTCCTTGAGCGAGCAAAAAAAAAAGTCCCCATTCTATTTAAATGTTACATTAACTTCTACGTTCTAGGGAATAAGAGCTACGGTTAATGCTCAAATCCCTGGGAAGGATTTAATTTTGCCCTATGTACCATTAAGAAACACTACATGCTGGGCTGACCTTATTATGCCACCTATCAAATTTAGAGTCTGCAGAGGATTAGCAATCCTAGCTTCTAATTGATGGCAGATCAGCTCAGAGTCAAATATGCAGATCCACGTGGAAACACAGCAGAAATCTCTTCAAAAAGCTAGCAGGTGCCAAAGATGCTTTTTACACAGTTGTATCGTTAACAGCTTTAAAATAACTTTTTTGTGTGATTAGTTAGTCAACTCAATTTTTTCTGCATAGTTCCACTATTAATAGTGCTGTGCTTTACATGCAGAGTGACCATGCATTTAAATAAGCTCATGACCCAAATTAGATTAAGAGTTTGATAACAATTTGAAACTAAGGCAGTACCTTAGAGACAACAATACATTGCAGGCTGAAGATACTCTTATTTACAATTCATTTAACAAACCTCATGCTCCTCATCCAGTACCACCAACTGCTTATCCTTGTCGATTTTCACTATAAATCAAAATAAAACATAGATCAATTTTTTTTTTTCCAATCGATTTATATGTGTGCATGAAGCTTTTTAAGATTTCCCCACAGGTATATTCCTTGTACTTCCATTCTGATTCTTCAGTCTGTCCCATGACTTCACAAAATCACTGAAGTCAAGAGAAGTGCACAGTCTGAGTGCTGGTCATTGCAATACACTCTTCTCCAACTTCAAAGACAGAAATGTCAAAGTCCCCTCCTTAAAGGCTACAAAATGTACAAATTCAAAATGACTGTGCCTTGACATTTTTTACTATCATTTTAGAACCAGCAGTAGACTCTGAGCAACAATTAAGTATAAATACTCTACTAAGAGCAGATGAAGTCTTGTATCATAAGAACAGTGTTGCTTTGCTGTTAAAATTACAGGCAGAATTGGAAGTACTGAAGTTCATACAAGAAACAGTCACATTTACCTGTTACAGCAGCAGCATTACATGGGAAGGAAAAGAGGAGACAGGATTTGCTGCAAGACCTTGCAATTTTTGTCAGACATGGTTTTTTAACTTACTTATAATGGCAGCATTGTTGGTTTCTTTACGAAACCGGAATTTTCTCAGTTTCTCCACCAGGTCTTCAGCAACATCACAAACCACCAGAGATTCACTCTACAAAAGGGAAATGGCAGAGGGGAGGGAAAGATAAAACTTTCTAGTAAACCAGAAAAAAGTCCCCATGTCACACATACGTGCGCATAAACCCTACTGAAGTGGAACTGCATGCAACTTGTCCAAAGTTTCAGAACATACACATAAACCAGGAAAACTGTGGATGAAAGCAGTTTTTAAAAACACGAAAACAGAACACTTATCTGTTTTAATATCCCTCCTCAAAGCCACACAGTTAACGAGAAATATTTTATTAGCTATTCCTGAAGTGGGATTATTCTCCTAGTTCTTAGAAGTAAAGAAATTTTACAGTTCATTTGCCAAGACAAGGCCTGAAATAAGGAAGCCCCTTAGAGTAGCAGTAAAGTGGCTACAGTAATTTAAGCATTTAAAATAATAGGAGCTACTATTAGTATTTCAGAAGAACACAGTAATCAAGGGTCACTGCTTATTTTTACCCACAAAAATATTAACTGAACTTTTGAGATTTACACACACAGAAAGCATTTAAGACATTTTAATCAAAAAGCATGGTTTACCCCCGTGTGCTTATATGCCTCTAACTCCAAGTTTTCAGAAGAAATGTCCAGATAACATATTAGTCATCGCACTGAAGATGGGGAAGGAAATGATTATTTCACAAGCAACCATGCAGGTTATCTTCCATTACATATGCAATTTTTAAACTGTACCAAGCCAACCACTGCCATTTCCTGAGCAACATTTAAAACACACAACCTCTATCGCCACAGTTGAGAGATGCATGCCAGCTAGACGAAGAGAAGTTAATTAACATCTCCAGCTTATTTCATATTACTGTCTTTGTCAATTCCTAAAGCATCAAGGCTTTTGTGCCAAAACAACTGTTATTTCAAGACTTCTTTAAAAAAATTGCTCAAATAAAAAAAAAATAGTTGCAAGATTACCTATCACAAGCTCTACTAAAGAGCTATTTCATTGAGACAAATCACTGCTTGCAAATCAGAAGAAAGGTACTATTTAAACTCTGAGTCCTGTCTCCTCACGTTCAACGTTGGCTTGTGAGATTTTCCTCAAAAAGCAGAGCAGTGTCTCTCCTTCCCCACTTCCAAAGTCACCTTGCAAATATCCTATGTTTGTTGTTACTCCTAAAAAGACTCCATCTTGACCAAATTCTGGCACAAAGTCTTGTGCCTCTGCTTCCTTTTAACAGCTGGAGAGGAAATCAGGCTCTGTTGTGACAGGACAGGTCAGGCACTGTGTGTGCAGTCTTCCATTATTTTGCTTGTTTCCCCTAAACTTCAAAGATTGTTCTTGGCTCCCTCTGATCCACCAACGTCATTAATACCCACTCTCACTATTTCAGCAGGTCTCTATTTGGGGGGGGGGGGGGGGGGAAGGCTGCATTTCAAAGTTGAAGGTATATTCTGTATCAAATGCTCTTTTCTGAAAGAAGCATTT
This sequence comes from Aptenodytes patagonicus, assembly GCF_965638725.1. NCBI lineage: Eukaryota > Metazoa > Chordata > Aves > Sphenisciformes > Spheniscidae > Aptenodytes > Aptenodytes patagonicus. Next base: position 69,438,083 of record NC_134955.1, on the reverse strand, counting down.
CTCCCAGTCCTCTGGGCTCAGCAGTGTCCTAACATCTTCCAGCAGACACTGCAGGGTAAGCAGTGCTCTTGTTCATACCTGTGCAGCCACACAAATATAAATCCTTAAAAGAAGCTGAAGGCTGCGCCTGCAAAACACATGGTGACATCAGATTCAGATCATCTATCGGGGCTAAGCTGGCTCACCAGCGCTTGTTTTAATAAAAACTAAAGAAAGTCAAGAGACAGGAGGACTGCACAGACAGCGGGCACACCCGCCAAACAGCGCGGTGGGGGGTGTTGCTGTCGGTTAACCTCAGCCACCACTCATACCAGCATTACACTTCAACAATTTCAGAAACCGATTTAGCCGTCTGCCCAACAGCCGCTGGCAGGGCAGGTCACGTCTTCCTTTTCGAAGCAGCTGTTTCTTCACTCTCCCCCCGCAGGCTGCCAGCGCCCAGCAGAAAAACAACCGAGGAGGTCCCTCTTCCCGGCGGGGCAGCAGGTGAGCACGGCACCGCACGACCCGGGGGTCGGGCAGGGCAGGACAGGGCAGGGCCGGAGGAGCTTCTCACGGGGCAGCACCCCCAGACCGAAGGGCACCGGCTCGCCCTGAAGAGAACGGTGCCCGCCCCTCCGAAGGCACCCGCTATCCCCTCAGAACTTCCTCCCCAGCCCGCCGAGCCCGGCCGCGCGGGGACACCGGCCTCACGCCGCCCGCCTCAGTGGGGGAACCCCCCGCGCCCGCGGAGGCTGTTGGGCTCCCCCCCGGACCGGACCGGACCCCCTCCCCTCAGGCGGCGCCGGGCTCCTCTCACCATCTTGCGCGCGCCCAACCGCCGCCGCCCGCGCGCCAACAACAGAAGCCGCTGCCGCCGCCGCCGCCGCCTCCTCCTCACTGGGCTGCGCACCCCACTGCGCCTGCGCGGCGGAGACCCCGTCTCCCCCTCCCCTCTGGCCAATCAGCACCGCTGCCCCAGCTGGGCGGAGAGCGTCACCCGCCTACGGGTAGCGGCAAGGTTCAAGGGCCGCGGGGAGCGGCCCGCGTGCCGCGGCGCCGCAGGGGAGGGAGGGAAGGGTCGCGGGCGCGTGCCGCGGCGCCACGTGACGCCCCGGCCTCGCACCCCGCCGTGCCCCGCCCCGTCGCCATGGCGCCGAGGCCCCGCCCGCCCGCGGAGTCATGGCAACGGGGCGGGGCGGGGCCGTGTGCAAGCGGCGGGGAGGTGTTTCCTCAGGTACGGTCTGTCAGCTGAGGCGGCCGCGGGAGGAGCGGGCGGGGACCCGGGGGATTCCGTTTATTAGCGGTTAACGTCCCTTAAGGGCTGGCTATTTAAACCCTGATCCCCAGAGGATCCTCCTCGAGCCGAAGCCGGGCCAGGCCATCAGCCCGCGGGCAGGGTCAGGAGCAGGCCCAGGGGGGTGACCACGGTCAGACGAGCCCATTAAGGCCTATTAGTAACTTCACATCCTTTACTAAAACACCGGAGAATACACGCAGAAAAATGACTGTTAAAAAAGCCTCAGCTGGGATGTCTGTCTCATTAAACATGAGAAAATTCAAGCATGAGACAGAAATGAGACTTAGTAAGTCCTGCTGCTCGTGGTACTTCTTGTTTATACAAGTTGAGCGTGATTCTGGAAGTAAACCAGGATTTGGAGCTCACAAATCACCAATACCAGCAGCGAGTGCGTGGCGGACGCTTCTCTTCCGTAATAGGCTGTCGGTGGAGGTCTGCCTTGGTGCTGGAGGAAATATTTGGCCTTTTTTGTGCTGCTGGGAATTTAAGCTGCCGTAACAGAAAAGAAAACACCTTTTTGGTGACCCCGTAACAGCGAGAATTAAGAATATCATCGTTTTGCTCAAGGAGAATGAAAGTGTAGAGGAAGGCTTCACATCTCAGATACGACCCCTTGCGAGTTATATTAATGACTTCAGTGCCGGGTCTGTAAGATAAAACTGCAGAATTTCAACGAGAGCTCAAGTAAACACCGTGGACGTGCAGGATCGTTGAGCAGCCGTTGAAGCGCCGCTTAATGCCTGTGCACTCTTAAATTCAGCTATTTCCTCGTGCGGCATGGCGTGGGGAGGTCGTTTATTCCTTTCAGGACGCAAAGCTTATTTGCGTCGTGCCCTATTTAGACGCGGAGGTCGTGGGAGGAATTTGGCAGCATCCCATCTTGACCCGAGGTCAGTTTTCCAAGCGCCAGGGTTGACCCCAGCTAAGGCACGGAGGTGTTTGAAGGCGGGTTACTCCGGACGGGCGCACAGGCGTTTTTTATTACTTAAATGCTTTGTGCAAAACCAGGCAGCTGGGGAACCCTCCGGCCGTCGCTAGGCAACGCGGCCCCGCCCCCCCCGGGCCCGCCCACCTCCGGGCAAGCTGCGGGCGGTGGCTTCACTCAGCTGCCGCGCATGCGCCCGGCTGCGGGAGCTGGCGGGGTCTGCGGTGAGGCGGGCGGTGGGGCCTGGCTCTCCCCCGCCGTGGGGCGGCGTGGTTCGGCCCCATGGCTGCTGTGTTCCTCGTCATGCTCTACGAGTACTCGCCGCTCTTCTACATCACCGTGGTGTTCGTCTGCTTCCTCGTCACCAGCGGCCTGGTGCTGGGCTGGTGAGTGCGGCGGGGCGGCCGGCGCCGGCTGCGGGAGCAGCGTGTTGGACCAACACCGTCCCTGTGGTCGAGCCTTGGCTGCGGGGGTCTGGCGGTGTAATGAGGTGGCACGGCGTAGGAAGGGGGTAATGGGAGCTGGCACCCCTTGGGGAATGAGCTCCGGGGGTGTGGGGTGGCCCTGGGGTGGGACAACGCAGGGGCTGGCAGTGGGGATGGGGGTGTGGGGCCTGGCGGTGGTCGGAGAAGCGGGGTTGTATTGAAGAAAGGAGGGTGAGGAGGGCGAGCACTGACCATAGGGGGAGGGGGGCTGCGCCAGCAGAAGGGGAGGATGAAAGCTGTGCTGAAAACAGAATGGCTGGGAGAGGACCTGACCCTGAGTGAGGGGGTGGGGGTCAGGGAGGGCTGCTCCAAGGGAAAAGTTTGGCACCGTTGGAGATGGACATCTCAAATCTTGGTGGTAGATAAGGTAAGGTGCCTGCCGTTAGGCCGGGTAGCCACTAAATCTGCCAGGCTTTAAGGCAGAGTTGTTACTGAGGTGTGTGACTGCCTGGGACCACTGATGGGGCACCAGTCTGTTCCACTGCTGAAGCTCAGAGGAGAAGGGGGTGTTTCAGGTGAACCAAACAGGGTGCTGGGAGTGGGATGGGGAGAAGCCTTAAACGGTTGACCTGCTAAAGTGGGTGCAAGACCCTCTCCTACTCATGTTTGAGAGGGTTCAGCAAAGATTTCACTGTCGCCTTTTTCAGAAACAGGTCCCTGAATGTCTGTCCATAGCACTGTTCTGTTTGTTTTCCTGCCAACTCAGGAGTGTCTGTAAATGTAAATACTGATACTTGCCAAGTGGAGAGCACTGATTAGCAATCAAAATATTTTATGTAGGAATTGTGGATACACCGCACTTCTGGAGAGAATAAAATAGAGTTATCGCATGTCCTCCCATTGGCTTAACATTAATATCTGTAGTGCTGCGCTTCAGTGTTTTCCTTCCTTTGTCTCTCTTTGAATTATAGATGTTTTAGCTGTAGCTGTTTGTTCTCTTGGCAACTTATAAATACTCTGCCTGACTTTTCCTTTAGTGTAAAGTCTTTCCCTTGTTTACATCACTTTGTTAGCTGCTACTGGCTCAAACATGCCATCCATTGCTTTTGGTGTGAATGAAGCTATCTTTTGATCTTTCAGATATGCTTTGTGGAAAGTTTTTGTTCTTGTTTTGCATTGCCTCCCCTAGTGCTGGGTAGGTGGTAGTGAAGGCAAGACTGGTCTTTTTGTTATCTTTCTGCTGGGTGAAGCTCCACCTCAGTATTTACTTGGAGAGGTGCAGAAATCCTTTTCATAATTCTCTCTGTCCCACTGCCATTATTGCCATCCACTTCTCTCCACTCTTCCTTTTTCGCTTCATCAGTTCTTTAAAAACACTGTCTTTACCAATAAATGATACTGAATCATGATTCAAATAAATCTCCTGCATGCATATCCCAAACCAGCGATCCTTTATCAATTTAATCATTATTTATCTGCTTATAATAAATGTTTTGCAATCACCTGCTGTAAAATGTCTGAAATAGGCGTGCCGGAAGATCCGTACATTTGCACACGTGTCCATTGATGCTTTTGGGGCTACAGGGTGTGCAGAGGACTGTCCAGATGCGTTTTTATTTCAGGACCAGAGATTCTGGGTGCATCTGCGCTAGATATTACTGCAGTTTATGTAAATATATACAAACTGTCTCCAAACTAGTTTGTTAAGGAACTGTTAGTCAAGTAGAAGCAGTAGCCAGGAGCTCAGCACACACAGGTATGTGAGTATGTGGCCAGCTGCTCAGAGATAGTAGCTGCTACCTTTGAACTCTGCCGTACCATGGCCGTATGACCAAGAGCCTCCAAGCAACTTCAGTGTGTCTGCAGCTGCAGTTACAGGTTTAAGTGCTCTTGAACTTACTCATGAAAACAACTTGACCCTTTATTTGCTACACGGAGTACTATGAATGCATATGGTGTCATATGAGTACATAATCCTTGATATACTGCTGTAATGACATTTTGTTTCCCCCATCATTTTTGGCATCAATTGTCGGCTTGTTTTAGGGATGTGTTCATGATGGTGTCAGTCAGCCTGAAAAACACCAGCTGCTTAGGAATGTTAATGTTTTCATTTGCAAAATCATGCACTGATTTGATGAGCGTCTGTTTTTATGGCCAGCCCTGGATACCTGTGGCTCTGCTCAGAGAGTCTAAGTAGGTTACTGCACAGGTAGCTTTCTAGGGCCAGCCCGAGAGATGCTCCAGGCATAGGAATGAGGTGGAATTTAGATTAGCTGAATACGGTCCTGTGCGTCGTCTTTTTAGCTGGAGTTGAATGCTCATATTAGGAGGAGCTGTAGGCTCAGCACCTGTTTGAGGTCCAGACTGCTCCTTAAAGAAATTAACTCATGAACAAAACCACTGGAAACTCCTGCCTTTTCTAAACTAGCGTTGTTCTCAAGAAATTAATTTTCCCCCATGCCAGCTAATGATCTAGGCTGATAGACTGTTAGATCATAAAATGAAAACTCTATCTTTATTCATCCTTCATACAATGAATACTACCTTAAAATTTACAGAAGCACTGTACCTTATTGTTGAACAGAAAGGCCTCTCTGCCTTCAGCTGCTGCTAACACTGTACTAGAGGCTTTTTTCTACAGCTGCTTTTCATGGTGATTATCCTGTTGCTTTCGACCAGCGAAGAAAGTTTCCAAAGAACAGGGTTTTTACTTCGGAATCAGCCAGATGGTATAAAACAGGAGGCATCTTTATGTGCGGCTGGACAGATTAGCTCCACTGAGTTTTGGATATTGAATAAGTGAAACGGCTGCTGCACCTGGTTTCTTTGTGAGCGAGGTGTTTAACTGGTGTACTTCATTACAGCCCCAGTGAAGTCAGCGTGGCTGTTTTTACTTGCATTGGAGAGAGATTTGGCCCGCCATGCGCACAAACTAAGTATGGCTGAGCGCCCTATATTATATCGTCGAAGAAATGCAAATGTTGCCATCAAAGCCTAGCAAACCAAAGGAATTTATCAAAGATGGAGTAATGAGTACAGAGTATTTTCCGTCAGCTCAATCTCTTTCCTCTTTGGTGTATCTGTGACACTTGGGCATGCAAGACCTTATATAGTAAAGGCAAGTATTTGTTAGACTGCCAGGAACAGGTTGTTGGTATTGAGAATGGCTTTGAGAATTTTTTTCTGAAGTAGTTTCCTCAACTTGAAAATCACTTTTGACTGATGTTTTTCCCTGTTAGTCTTACAAAGGGCGCCCCTCCAACATGAATCAATAGAAAGGAGCCCAATGTCAGTAAAAGCTCTGCTTTTCTTCTTCATTTGACACACAGGAGTTGGAAAAGATTTTAAACCCGGGAAAAAGTGGCAGTTAAGCCACAAAATCGTCTGTTTGGCTCAGAGCTGTATTGTACACGAAATTACTTTAGCAATTTTCAAACTGATTACGCTGAAGTTGGTCGTGCCCTTTTCAGCTTGAGTTATTGATATGAGACCCATCTTTCTTAACAGCTGCTATTTCAGTATGCTAAATGGAAACAATTGATGCAGGGAAGAGCTGATGCTTCGTGCCATTCAGAGTTTTCCAGCACCCAGTATGCTGATGACTGCATGAACCAAAATTCAAAGCCATTAAACAGGCCGTCACTTTAACAGTACAGGTGGCAGCGACAAAAGCACAAATTCAGGAAAGTACAGCCTGAGCTAATTAATAACTGTTTTCTAAAATGCATTAACAAAAGACTCCCACAGCCTCTCCCTGTTGCCTTTACTAATGAGACAGGACTGGATTAATGCAGTTAAGAAAATCTCCTCAGTCTCTGAAGTAGTCTTCTGATTGCATATCTGGGACAGTTTCTCTAAGCAGCTTTTGGTTATTCAAAGTTATTGCTATCACCTTAAAAAGTGAATTATTCTTAGCCAAGTGTAAAAGGAAGTCTGTTGTGGAGCTTGTTTTGTAGATCCTGATCTTCTGTAGTGGTTCTTTTAAAAGCCCCAGGCAATATGAAAGCCTTGGGGTTTTTGATTGATGTCAGAAATCATCCCAAAATATTCTTCCTTGCTTTCTTTGATTTTTATTTTATTTTATTTTGATTCATAGAGTGTTTAAACTTTTAAACCTTTGCTTCATTATCCTTTTAGGGTCAGAATATCGCTTGGGCTAGCATGCTATTTTTGGCTTCGAAGGGGTCTTAGAGTCTCAGCTTTGATTCAGAGTCTTGACTATTTTGCACTTGGTTTCTGGCTCAAAGCAGAGGCTTTACAGCCCCCGATTTAATATCAGCATATTGTTGTAATTGAGGTTTACATGGGAAATTGGGATCTTATTCTCCCATAAAAACGTCTTGCTGGCTGTAGTTACAGCTAGAAATATCTCAGGGCTGAATGATTTACTCTAAGGTCTTCCTCTTGAGCTCCCAGTCCATTAAGGCTGTTCCATCTTTGCAAGCAGCAGGGTTTTTTTTAATTTTTTTTTTTTTGTCCTGTGATGGGATATGCAGAATGTCAATTAGGAGAAAGCTCTGGCTAACCGTTTACCACTAGAGGGCATTGACCATTCTCGTTAATTTTATTCTCTTTCTGGAAACGTTGCAGGAGTAAAGTATTCCCCCTTTATAGATTTTCTGTATCACTGTGAAGACTCCTACCTTCTGCCACAAAAAGCTGGAGTCAGATTGGCAGGCTATATTATGCATGCATCCTAGCAGATATTCTGCAAAGCCAAGCTAGCTCTATTTGTTGTGCTGCTTGCTATTTAGAGCTGAAGAAAAATTCAAGTGTGTCAACACTAACGCTTAACCCACTTGTTGTTCTTGTTTCATGTCTCATAGGTTTGGGTTGGGTGTTCCTGTTATTCTGAGAAACTCAGAAGAAACAGAATCCAGCACAAGAGTTTTGAAAAAGCGGATGAGACAAGTGAAGAATCCTTTTGGGTTAGAAATCCCTCATCCTGCTACAGCTTCAGTAACAAGTCAGTGGATTTCTGATGTGCTTGATTTTTGTCAGTTTGGGTTCCTGAACTTAGTACTATATTTTCTTGCTCTCACCGTTTTTGTTTATCAAAATTCCTCAGAAACATGCTTCCTTTCATCATTACAACAGAAATAATTTTTACACAGCTTATAAATGTGGTGCTTTTAAAAGTGAAATGTTGGATATTTAAGTACAGTTTAATTCTTATTAATGAAACACTTCCTGCTATAACAGATTTTTAAGTAACAAAAACATTTGCAGATTACCAGCTACTGTGGGCGTTTTTGTAAACTTTACAGAATTGTATAATGATATAGAATTCATTATAGAATATATGCTGCCCACTTAACCTAAGTCCAGCGGTGTTTGGAAGTGCACTACTTTAAAAAAAAATCATCTCCCTCTCTTTCTATCTGTGCTTCAGTGGAAACTGAGTTTAAATATCTATTTGGATCAGAGTTCAAGTAGTTCCTAACATCCTTGAAATCACCCACATAGGAAGTGAAATTCATGCCCTTCTACATCATTGGGGAGTAGTAAGCAAGGCTGAGCATCTTCCACCCACACAGATGTGGAGCCTTCCTATGAATAAGGAAGGGGCTGCAGCAGTTTTGCATCTCCCCCGACATAAAAAACCCAACCCCAACAAACCCAGCAACTTAGTCTTCAGGTAACTTGGATTTTTCAGGAGGTTTGAGCACTTGAATTTGGTGGGACTTTTCAAGAGTTCTGCTCTTGAAGTGTTCTAACAGTACAGTAAGTGTTAGAAGTTAATGGGTTGAGTACTTGATTTTTAGAAAAGAAATGGAGCGCATAGATCCTCTTTTTATCTTCCCTCTGCGTGATCGAGAGGGCCTTACTCTTTGAGACCAGAGAGGGTGTTGTAGGCCAGTGATCCAATTAATACCATTATCTAAAGAGGGAATGGACTTTGGGCTAGGGGTTGTGCTCTTGGGTCTGCCAGTGAGTGTGTAAAATGTTACCAGAAGTTAAAATTTACCTTTCATAAAATGCACATGCTACTTCTGTTAGCTTAATCAGCCATTTTGTCTCCTCACACCCACTTCCTCATCTCCGTGGACTTTCGTAAGCACTAAACCTAGTCTAAATTTTTAGAAGATCAGGTTGTAATGATAAAAATCTGGGACACTGAAGTTGTTTTCTGCCTGTTGCCCTTTAAGAACCTACATGTAGCAGTTCCAGAATTCCTGCACATTGGTGAGTTAATGAAATCCTTATCTTCTTTCTACAAGAGGGTATAACACTGACACCTGATTGTCTGGAAGACTGTATTCTTACATGCTATTGGGGCTGCAGTGTTCAAAAACTCCACGAAGCGTTGCAGAAACATGTCTACTGCTTCAGAATAAAGACTCCTCAGGCATTAGAGGACGCTCTGTACAGCGAATACCTCTATCGACAACAGTACTTGTATCCTTTTTTTAAATTGTTTTGACAAAATATGCTAATTTGTTGGCACTGTTAAGACTTGTGAACACTCGGCAGTTCTTGGCACAATATATTTCTGAACAAACATGATGAAAAATATTCTTTATGTAAACGTCACATTTGTCTACAATTGCAGCCACACTGATTGTTTTCCTTGACACATATAAAGCATTAAAAAAAATGACAAGGAAGAAAAATATTGTCAGTTACCAGAAGATGCTCAAGTTGTCGATTTTGGCCCGGTGCCTAGATCTCGCTATCCATTGATAGCATTGTTGACGTTAGCTGATGAAGAAGAGAGAGAAATATATGATATTGTAAGTAATATAAGAATATATTTTAGGGTCAAAGTATTTAGGGTCTGAATGTTTCAGGAGACGGGCTTGAATAAAACGGCTTCCTTTCCCTGTCCCCCAGAATTTGGTCCCTAACTTCATCACTGATGACTCCAGGGGAGCATGGCAGGAGAGCAAGGATAATTGTTATATAAAAATTATGTATGCCATTCAAAAGATGCTTATGATTTTCACAAAGCTCGTATCTGCAGAGGTCTCTCTGGTAACCCCTGTGGTCAGATGAACTAGGGTTGTGGTAGGTTAGTAAGGTATTACTCTGATTTTTCCGATCACGTAAACCTGTGGTGGAGCTCTTGCGCTGATACGGTCTTTTGGATTGCTGTTGGCAAGGTAGGAGGATTTTTTTTTTTTTAGTGTCTGGCACAGATATTTGAGCTGATTGCTGACTTGACTGTTAGGAACACAGAAATTACCTTTCTGCAACAGGCCCGAGTCTACGTAATGCAGTACATTATGTCTCACAGTAGCCAGCACCAGGTCATTTAGAGGAAGGTGTGAAGGTCTTGCAGTAGACTGATATGAGATACTCAGCTCCCCAAAAAGGTCTCCTCCTAATCTCTTATAGTTAAAGCAGCTTCAGCCTTGTCACATGCAGTTCAATATCCTTTCTAAACTCTAAATTGACTGATTCTTTTTTGGAACGATTTGGGACATGCTTTTATCTCCCATCTTTTCATTTGGTTGATAATCTGATAGCACTAACTGCTTGAACAATAATACAAATGAACTTGGAAGCAAATTGCCTAAATCCACTGAACACTTTTCCATACATTCATCTGGAAATTGTTTGTGATCACACTGGTGCCTAAGAAATCTGTTCCCTTTCCAAGTGATCCCTGTCCTTGGCTTCTTGTCACTTGACCTTAGGACTGCCTTCCTCCCTCCTGTCCCCACTCGAGATCCTCCCCACCTCCAGCTATTTCCCAGATTAGTACATCTATGTATGCTTAGAGCTCAGATTAGTTTAATATGAAGAGACTGTAAATTTCATATTTGAATGTGTTTGACATTATCATGGACATGAATCTTTTAACACCTCTCTTTTGTTCCTTAGCACAGAAGAAAGGGATGGAAGGAGAGTGGGGGAGGTATTTTTCCTCTGGTTTTGGAGAAAAGGAACGCAACTAGAATCTGTTACTATGGTCAAAGGAGCAATTCCACCTGAACTTGTTGCCAGACAAATGTCAGAATTGCATCTGTTGTTGTTGAAACAAACTTGTAAAATATAAATATAGTGTGGAAAGGGATCTTTGCCACTGTGGCCAGTATGGTATTACCGCATTATTCTCACATCAGTGCATCAAGCTCCATCTTGAATTATTTTTTTGTGTCTGTGCGTCCATCACTACAGATGGTGTTCCAGTATCTTTTTTCTCGGGGGGGGGGGGGGGGGGGGGGGGGTGATGTCTAATTTTCATCCTAACTGTATTTGTGACCAGATCGTACCTATTTAGTTTTGTGCCGTAATTTTCCTCCAGCTCCAGAAAATTAGCATGACCATATGTAAGAGTTACAGAAATCATTTGAAGACTGGCAAGGCTAAAGTGGAAGAAGGCTTAGATCTCAGGCCTGTGTATAAACCAGAAGATTGAGAAGTAACTTGATTATGGTGTACAAGTGTTTACAAAGAGAGAAAATACCTGGTGCTCAAGGGGAAGGGGTTCTATAATCAAACAGCATAGCATTTCTACTATATCATAGTATCACTGTATATGTTTCTGTGCTACAGGACAGCATAACAGAGGAGACAGTAGCTTGAAGATAGAGATGCTCACGTTAGGAACTGGTCCCACTCACAGTTAAAAAGTTGCCTAGGCGTGTGAACAAACTATGAATTGAAGACATGCGTCGTCATTGAGAAAGCACTTATCTTATGGTGGGATGACGTAATACAAATACACTGAGAACCGCTAACTTTTAAACTCTTATTATCAAAACACACAATCTGTCATTTGAATGGCGTTAAGGATTTAATGGCTTTCAGGTTCCAAAACAAAGCTAATAGCGGTATGGGGTTGGGTTTTTTTTTTTGAGGCATTGTGATTTAGGAAAAAAAGACCTTATTGCCAAAGAATAGTAAATTCAGTTAGTAGAAATACATATGTATAGGTACATATATATTTAAACTCTGCATGTAATTAGCCATGCATGGATTTTGAAGTGCAAGTCTGATTTGCCTTTAAATTTTTTTTTTTTAAACAAAACAGCTTTCTTCTGTATTTCATTTCTCTTTTGACAGCTTCTGGGAACTACAATAATACTGAATTTCACTTTCTTTTTTTCCTGCTTTTTAGAGGCTATTACGTGATTTGGGCAGGGTGAGGGGTACTAGGCACAGCATGCAAGCTTAGAGTGCTTTTATTTTCAGAAAAATGACTCTAAAGTCAGCCCATGGGGTCCTTTCATAATCCTTTCCAGTGAAATTTGTATTTTGCCTGCTCTGTTTACAAGCCAGTCAGCAACACATCTAAATGCTTTTTGGAGTCTAAAAACCGCTGTCCGTGTGTTTGTGAGGGAAGTGGGAGAAGGTAGAGAAGACTTTGCATTTTATACGTTCCCCTGTAATTCTGCTCTCGGACTTCAGCTGGCAGTGTCATCTCTTGCGTTGAAGACGGCCCGGGATGCGGCTGCAGAAGTTGTACGGGACTTCAGTGCATGCGCTTGCTTGGGGCTCGGCTGCCGTAGGAAACTCCTTGCAGTTTGCCAACTTCTCTCCCATCTAGGAGCAGCTCATCATGAGTTAGTGGAGTGGAAAGAGGAGTGTAGGAGCCGCTACTTCTGGCTGAAATCACTATGCAGGTAGCCTCTCCAAGGCACGTCCGTGACTGTGTAAGCAAGCCCTACCTCAGCTGCATAAGCACTCACCTTCAGGAGGACTGCATGTGCTTAGGTGCCTTTTTGGTTTGGGGCCTAATTCCATTAGGTGAGAGCAGTCGGAGCAGGTCTCCGCTGCAAACTGGCCATAGAAGGGCTCTGTGGAGAACCAGGGCAGAAAGCTGAAGTGCCACAAAGTGCTATCTTGTGCCACGTCCCGTTTTTACCTCGTCCAGCATATTTTTTTGATCTGTGCCTGAAGTCAACGTTGTTGAAGTCCTGATTGTCTAAGGAAATAAGCAGGTCAGAGGTTGTAACAGTTTGCTTGAAAGATTGCATACTTTGTTCTATATGAATCATATAATGAAAAGGAAAGTTACTAAACATAGCTTTTTTTTTTTTTGGTAGATTTCAATGGTGGCTGTAATTCACGTTCCTGATGAGAGCTACAGACTTTCCTGTAGAATATTGTATCAGTATCTACTTCTAGCTCAAGGTCAATACCATGATCTGAAGGTAAGCCACATACCGAGTCTTGTTTCATTTGGGCAACAGTGTTAAGTTTAGTTTGTGTAGGCTTTCAGGTGCCTAAATTAGCATAAGACTTTCATTGTCATGCAAAGAACTGGATAATAGTTAAAATTATTTTATCAGTTAAGTAGTTCCAGCCAAAGTTACTGTACAGAAATATTTTATATTAAAATATTCAAGATTTCCTGGAGATATTACTTGATTCTAGTCTAGAGGCCTAGGTCCTGTCCAGTTATTAAAGCAGTAGTAAGACATTAACTAGCTGTCGAATGCTTCCTCTCTTCAGAACATTTATTACCTCCTTGCTAGTCTCAAACCAGCACTTTCTCCTATACTGCCCTTCGATTGGGAAAGCCTCAGGAGAAACTTTTGTTTTAATTTGTTTTTACCGCAGTACATGCACAAAGGTTAGAAATCTGCCTAGCACATACCATTGTAAGTTAAACCAATGTTCTCATAATTCTGTTCTAGTTTCTCTTATCTATGCATGTTGTGGGGCCATCTTTGTCCTGTGTCTGTCAGGCAGTTGATGATGTGATTCTATTTTATATTACTGTGATAATAAAAATAACATACGGTATTGATAAGCTAGAAATTGGGCCAAATTAATTCTGTTGACTCGATTAGCATTCAGAAATAGATTTGTCCAAAGAAATGTTTGTCCTGGCCGTTTTTTGCTGACATAGTTGATCCAGGTAAACTTCCCTGTTGACCCCCTTAAGTTTTCTTTTCGTGTGTGGTTACCATTGTAAAAACACTGCTTAAACTGAGCAGAAATAACTGCGCAACTGTGTTTCGTGTAGTTGTGTAGTGTGCTCTCTGTGGGCACCTTTGCCTGCGTGGTAGTTTACTGGCTTTATGAAGAGATTGTGCCCAGAAGAATTTGTGCTTCACATAAAATAAGACAAAAAGGAGTAGGGGACTGTAATATGAGCAAGAGCGGAACGGCTCGAGTGAAGTAGATTTGACAGCTTGGTGGATATATTTTTGGCAGGAGTGGATAGAAGCATCCCTCTAGGCATAGAGAATGATATACCAGAAACAGAAACCCGAGCTGCTCAAAACCTGAGCAGTTCTGTTAAAGTTCATGCATGTACATTGAGCTGATTCAGCTAAGGTTTGATAATATCCTTAATATTTTCCCAGTGTTTTATGTAATTTTATGCTTCTGAAATACCTCTAACTGAAGGCCGGGCAACTGTCAGGACTTGCACAAAGAGTGAGTCTGGCACTATTTGACCCAGTGGAACCCGCATCGCATGTGCATGTTCAGGTATCGGGAGGAGAGTTTGTTGACTTCTAAATGTTTGTGTATATGTGTATTTTAGCAACTCTTCATGTCTGCAAATAGTACCGCACCATCTTCAAGCGATGCGTCCCCTGGTGAGAGAAGCACTGACAGAAGCTTGCTAGAAAAGGCCGGACTGGCTGAAGATGAACCAGAATTGCATGAAGAAAACAGTAAAGACTGTGTTGTCTGCCAGAATGGCACAGTGAACTGGGTACTCCTGCCCTGCAGGCACGCGTGCTTGTGTGACGGCTGCATTAAGTATTTTCAGCAGTGTCCAATGTGTAGGCAGTTTGTTCAAGAATCTTTTCCACTTTGCAGTAAAAAGGAGCAAGATGAAGATGAATCAACCCATATCTTGCAAGATGTTCTTCCTGGAAGAGTTTTTTAATGGGGAAGAAATAGAAGAACCGGGTTGTATGCACCAAGATTAAATGTAGAAAACAGACTGTTTATGGGAGGATACGTAGCATTAACTTGTATGGTTTTGCTTTTTATTGTTAGGTAATTTTCAGCTTCCTTATTTTTCTTCACTCCATATGCTCGCAGGAACACTATACTTATCCATGCGATGTGGACAGAAGTGCGTAGGATATCTTTGAAGGATGTGATTTTATTTATAACTTCTTACTAGTTTTTCATGGAGTACTATTGGAGGCTGTTTTGATTACTAAATTTAGTATATCTACTAAAAAAAGAATAAAACTTGCAAGTGAAGTTGCACACAGCTCATTCTATATTTATTGTATTTAAAATACTAGAGCAATATATCACTTTGACTCAGTATAATTTAGAAACATAGCACTTTACAGAATGTATCAAATGAAGGAAAGTAAATATTCTTCATCGTTAAACCCGCGTATATTTATTTTGTAGGTGAAGGCTGGACTGTGGCAGGCATTCAGGATATTGTTTCTGGCTGTTTTGAAAGATTTGTGTGTGTGCGTGCATGAGGGACCTTAGCCAAAGCCCGTTGGAATGAGTGGAAAGACTTTTGTTGGTTATTGTTGGCTTGAACTAAACGTTGCTGATGCTTTCAAGCCTGAGCTTCTGCTATGTCATCTTGAGACACAGACTTTCAATCTTGTTAGCAATGGCTGTAAGAACTTGTTCTCCATGCAAATGTTAGTTAATTACTCCACAGAGTTGTTACTCGGGCAGTTTTGTGGTGCTATTCTTACACGAGTAGCCTGCTTTGGGGAATTTCCAACTCTTTTTACTTGCATTGTCAGCTAAAGAATAGCAGAAAATTATTTCTTTTTCCCTGCAATGGTGTATTGTCAAAAGCAATAAAAATGGCTGTTGAGAAGAGAAATTGTTGGTTTGCTTCTTGAGAGAGAGCTGAATTCTAAAGACAGACGGGCTGGGTTTCACATCTGCTCGTATAAGACAAAAATACAAACGCTCATTAGAACCTGTAGAAAATGGGGAGTAGCTGCTTTCTGTCCTCCCTCTTGTTCCCTTGCAGCTTTGCCCCACATCCAGTTCCAGGACAGCTGCTCAGTCTCGGGGAGAGAAAGCCGTGCTCCAAGCTATTCGGCTGCACTCTCCCGCAGCTCCTTTAACGGTGCTGCCGGTACAAGGTACACACAAGGTGCTGCACGCCTCCAGAATGGGGAAGGAAGCTTCCCCTGCTCAAAGGTATTCCATCTTCATCTTTCTGTCATTCAGGTTTTTGTTTTGCCGCGACCCTGCTTCCAAACTCCTGGCAATTGCCTCTGAGGAAAAGATTTAGGTGGTGGTGGAAAGAGTAATGCTTAGTTGTAAAGACAGAGGTTGGGAATCGATGTGCGTAGCCACAGATTTCCAGCCAGTGATCAGTAGGCTGTTCGTAAGACAATTTATTTGGTCTATGTAAAGTGACCTTCCTTGCCAGGGACAACTCGGGAATAAACTGCTGGCCAAATCAGCCTTTTGTTTGCACTGTATATCAAACAGGAATTCAATACCTAGGTGTCTGTGGGGTCCGATCGGTGCTTGCAGAGAACTTTGGAAGACGGATGGTTCTGTGTGGAAATCATCACGGCAAAGAACGGCGTATATGCTGCAATTCAGGAGGCTGAGAACAGCAAGAGGAGAGCAGAGAAGAATGTAATAGCAGAAGGAATGAGTGCTGGTGGCAGCAAGGCCGTACCTTGGGTAAGAACACAGTGCAGATGTGAAGCAACAACAGTGTGATGCAACTCAAGCAGACCCAGAGCTGCCTGTATAAAGACTATAAATATCATACGGTGTCTTCACCACTCGGGATGAATCACAGAGGCACGATGAGGACTTGTCCTCTGCGTCACTATAGGCAGTCATCACTGCACCACTTAGACTCGTGTGTCTTGGTGCTAGTGAGAATGTGAACGTGTGAGAATGAGCATGAAGGAATGAGTGGGTGAAATCAGTCTTAAAAATCACCTTCCCTTTCTATGTGGTCTCGCATTGAGTTTTGCTAGCTTGGTCGCAGCATACCTGATGGAGGTCGTTGCTGAGTTTAGCCTCCCGATCTGTGTCACTAGCCTTGTTCTGCCATTAAAGGGGAGCAGCTAACGTGATGGTGGTGGAAATAATTACTCTTCAGACTTCCCTTCATATCCGCGTGTCCCCGTTGTGAAACGGAGAGCTGGTGTAAGTTGTTCTAGGCCTCCGTGGGCTCTCAGAAAAATTAGTATAAAGACCGAAGAGCCGGAGCCGTGACAATAGTCGTTTCCATACGAACAGCTTATACTACCAGCGTGTGGGACAGTGGCTGTACAGATTGTTACTCCAGAGGAGCAGGTTAGTGCTGCACTGGGTCTAACCTGGAGCTGGGCACTGCTTGATAGTTAGCAGGGACTTGGTTTGTCCACGTAGGTGATCAAAGAGGTGGTGTTTACTGCTTGACCACGGTAGTCCCCGACATTAAATCAATTAATTAAAATTTCCCAAGAAGACAGTGTGATCCAAGCTCGTGGGCTTGTTTAATCTCAAAGTGAAATGGTATTCCCATGAAATGAAATTTTTCATGGGAAAATAAAATTTCAATGACATTCCCCACAGAGAATTGCCTCGTCTGTCTCATCCTTCAACCAATCGATGCCAGTATTAAATAATCATGGCAAACAGTATGCAGCCGTGCTGAACTGCCAGGCTGTGTATTTACCATTAAGTCTATCCCAGCTTTTCATTTGTTTCATGTTCTTTTAATAGCATTTTCCAGAGATGCTCAGCTGCTTTATCAGATCTAACAAGCTTCCTTGCTGGCCCAAATCAAAGACCTGACTGAGAGTTATAAATAAGTACAGTAGCCGGCTTGTTATGTTTGCCCTTCTTCTAAGAAGCCATCTCAAAATATAGATCAGGTGAGAAGTAAAAGGAGCAGCTCTAAAGCTGCCTTGTGTGTCCCTTGGTTGTCTTAAAACAGGGAGTCAAGGCTCTAAGAGAAATAAAACCTCTCCGTGACCCACAAAAACACAGTATATTGACAGAGGCTGTTCTGCTCTGTCGCCCTGTTGTAATAGAGGTAATACAACATTCCTCTTCCACTCATTATAGATGATGTTTATGGATTTGGTGACGTCAAGAAACACATGCAGACTTCTGGCAACAAGACTTGCTTCTTTTCAGCAGCGTTTGGGTATTACAAATTTGTAATGATTTTTGCTGCAGGAGAGAGGTGGGAGGTACCTCACCGCTTGGTTTGGTTCATCAACTGTAATCAGAGCTGAGGCTTCGAAAAGAGTTGATCAAACTAAGCGGTGTTACTGCGGGATGTCCCAGGGTGCCCTTCCAAAGGCCAATGGACTATGACGTGGACATCTTCCTTCTGTTAGAGAAAGTTGTTCTGTTAGGATCTTCCTTCCTCCCTACCTGCCTCCTCCAAGTAGAGGGCAAATGGTAGGAGGGGGACAAATCGGGTCAATTCATCTCAAAACGGTCTTCCCATTCCCATGAGGAATTCAGAATTCCCATAAGGCGCGTTGAGAACTGGCTAATGCCCTGACCCCCTACTCTTCGAGGGCTAAAATGGTGCTGCGTTCCGCTACGGACCCTATAAAGTCTCACCACCGCCACTGAGGACGACCATTGGCCATCAGAGCGCCGAGGCTGGCTGCTGGGCTACCGGTAGCCAACACTGCCAACCTGGCATGATGCTGTTCCCCACCAGGGAATAAGGGAAGGGGGAGTTCAGCATCTCATGTTTTGGTGGGTCTGAGCAGATGAGAACCCATGTATGTGTTTTCTTCAGCTTTAAGACAAGCTGCTGTGTGAATCGGATTAAAATGATTTACTTGTTAACATCAAATTTAAAACTGTAAGTACGGTGAAAGGAATCGGGAATCAGGGTCTGAGTTTCTCCCGCTCGTTCGTGCGTTGCTCAGTCCCCCCACGCCCTGGTGAAGCTCTGCAAGGTCTGCCGGGTGAAGGAGGTCCGGGGCTGACGTGTGTAACAGGGAAGTCTCTGCAGTAACTGGCCACCAGTCACAGTTTGCTCAGTTGTCCTGATACCCAGAATAAACAAGGACTGGCCTCTGTCACTGCAGCAGACGTGCAGCCCCTGCAAAGGCTGTCCCTGGTGTCCTGTATGTTTATAGCTAATGTAATTAATGCCAGGAATAGCTGAATTTTATCTGATACAGCAGAAGTCCTCCTCTGATCTAAGCCATTAGAAAGGCTTGGTACTGTCTTGCTGGAGTGTGCTGGGCAGGAAGGGCAAAGAGAAAACCAGCATTAGGGTTATATTTCTGGATAACTTTAGCATTACTACCATTTTAACGTTGCTTTGACGGCATACGGTGGCCTCGTAATGCAAATGCATACCTGAGCGCAGCTATCAGGCCACAACCGAGCATTGGAGAGTCCCATGCTTTGCAGGGTCCCCCACAAACAGCCAGACCCCGCTCCCTGCCTTGCCACTGCTCCCTGAAGCAGTGCTAGCCACGATCCCCTGGGATGTTTGCCCAGCTAGCGACCACAGAGGGGCTCAGAAAGTCTCCGCTGAACAGCGCGGAGTCATTCAGGCGGCTCTACACATTGTTTCTGTATTGCTTTTATTCCCTCGTGTCCATGAGTGATGTGGGTAGAGAGATACGAGCTTGTAGTGCAGCGACGGTTATACCTGTAGAAAGGGGCTTCTGCTGGTTTGGTTCCATAAATTTGTAGGAATGTGCAACACCTCCATAAAGGCACCGTTGTCTGGATGCTGCTGCATCTGAGCTAGGAGAGTTCCTGCTTTAATTATGCCATCTCGTAATGGGAATGATTTAAAACAGTAAAAATACTATATGTAAACATAGTCTTAAGACTAGATGAAGTCTTCAGCGGAGTCTGATGTCCAAAGTGAGGAGTCTCTCTCTTTCTCCGACAGTATTTTGAAAAGCAATGACAGATTATAAATTCACGCTGAGGTTACTGAGCTTTCATTAGGGTTCAAAGGAACCCAAAAAACTCCTTTCATTCCTCCTCCCTACACATGTACTCCTCGGCCATAGAAAGGGCAACACCGTCACATCCGTCATCGTCATGACACGATGAGTCACTGCATTGCCATTCTTTAGAAAACACCTGTACAACCTGTGCAGTGTCCGGGTGCTCCTGAGGGTTGAGTGAATTCCAGAATTACTTCTGCGGGACCAGCAATAAATTATCTGGGCAATTAGTTGCTACCTGTGTTTTATATCCTCAGTCTGTGGTGTCCTCGTATCAGCACAGACCTTGTACCTAGAAAGCTTTTCTAGGTTTTAGATGCCTCCTCCAGCTTTTTGTCTTCATCAAATGAGGGTTTTTGGTGGTTCCTGATATTTTTTACTCTCCCATTGCATAGCCACTTCACATCTAATATTTCTTGGCAGATTTTTCAATAGTAGCTGTAGTCAGGGGACTGGTGAGGAGTCTAATGCATCACTTACCTCTCTCATAGTGCTCTTTATTTCAGCGTCTATCAGCTCCTTGTTAGCAATATTTTAACGAACGGGCTAGAGGGAGGATTGCTAACTTGTGAATTATTTTGATAGTTGTTCCTCTTCTTCTTTTCTTCTTTTAACTCTGCAGATGCTGTTGAGTTCGGAGGCAGTGAGACCCCAGAGATCTACCAGGGGTCATCACGCACCAATCTCCTGCCACCAGAACTGACCGTGAGATACGGATGTTCTGTTGCTTCTTAGCTGGCCAAATGCAACACAGACACCGTGCTCGAAGCTATTGGATTTTGGCCTCCAGTTCTCGATTTCAAGGATTTCCCCTGTAGGGAAAGAGCCTAGACTGCAAGCTCAAAATGCACCAGCTTGCAGGAAGCCTGGGGTGGGCTATTGCTGGCAGCGAGGCTGAGGATAATTACAGCTAGCGGGGAGCCCCGAGGGAGTCAGGCGCTGCGTTTTCTCATGTAGCTGCTCCGCTTGCCAAGGTTAGCAGACCCCTTTCTATGGCGGCACGTTTCATTGATCAAAGTAAAGAACAGGGCAGCGATTTATGGCGTATGACAGCTTGAAAAGCAATGCTTTTCACCGGCCGCTGCCATACACGGAGACAAGATTGACAACCCAGTTGCTGCCGCCTTTCTTTTGAAAGCTGGCTTCTTCCTAGGTGGTCAGTACCAGACCCTGGCTGGAGCGGCTGCAGCATCATCCAAACCCTCCTCCCCTGGGACAGCTTGCTCCAAGACCAGCTTGAATCACACAAGAAGTTACCTTTACATTTTGCTATAGGACCACGGAAAGATGTTTGCCAAGAGCTGGTGGATTCACATTTAAGAATGGCTATAGCTTTTCCAGTCTTTCAATCTTTAAGTATCTTTCCAGAGACATGAAAATGGGTAAATAAGTCTGCCAGCTCCAATTTTCCCTTTCAGCGCCAACTTCTTAACGAAAATGTCTCCATCAAGTCCAACAGCATTTAATGCTCTATCATTAACAAACCATTTGCTTTTCTCCTGTCCTGAAAAAGGTATTTGATAATATAAAGGACTCTTGACACTATGACATGTTTTGATGGGATCATTTATATCCTTCATTTTAGCAACCTCTACCTTGGTGTTCCCACCCTCTAACTGTGGGATCTACTCGCAGTAACCCATTAGACACTTATTTCACAGCACCTCATGGACCCAGAAATTTCCAGGCTTTGCGGAGTTGTACCCTCGGCAGTACTTTGCCACTCCTTTTGCGGGGCTTTATTTGGCTGGGTTTGGCAGGCAGGTTGGCAATGTGCGGATTTCTCTGCGATTCATCCTGCTCCTGCTTCCAGTGACCGCTGCCAGGTGAGACCTCGGCGATGCGGGGCTCCACTATCCCCTTCCGGATACATCTGCTGTAGCTAACTGGGAGAGGTGGACCTCCACTAGGCCACATTTTCAAGAGTGTCTTTACATGTTCCTGGTTGCTGCACATGAAGTGTTCATTCGCCAAAGATTCCCATAAAAACCATGTCCTCCAACACAGCCAATATTTCCCTTGTGCCACGTAGTCTGAAGGCTACTGAAAGAGGTGGCGGGGACAGAGAGGTGGCTGAATGCTGGTGAAGTTGGAGTCAATCACAGAAAACGCGGCAGGTTGTAAAGCTTTGCCCCGGAGCCTCCACCAGTTTTAACCACAGCCGTCTACGCTGGAACACAACGCATGGTCGGGTGTTGTAACTACGTGGTAGTCTCTGCTGCAGGGAGCAGGACAAATCCATACAAGGGCAAGGCAAACCCAAAAATGTATCCACTGACTTTTGATCAAGAGCCTTGTTTCTCCAGGTGAAGCTCCTTAAAGCACAAGAATAGGAAAGATTTTCAGTCTTTTGTACGTCTCTTATTTGGAGCAACATAATCCTTTGTAGCAGGATTTGGAGATGGACCTTGGTCCGGCTGAGTGACCCTACCCCCACAAATCTGATCTAATAAGGTAGTTTTATCCCCTTTTTGCGTCTCCTCATTTCCACGAGAATCTTCTTTTCTTTTCTTCTTTTCCCACCTCTTGCAGAGAAACTTGTTGATACCCATGAAGACAGGATTTGCAGTTTTGGGGCATTTTGGCATATTGCACCGAGCGGGTAGGGTGGCCCACGGGCAGAGCTGCCAGGGTTCCCCGCTCCCCATGCCAGGCTCCTCAGGGAAGAGGTGACCTCCACTGTGCTCTGCTGGGTGGTGGCTGGAGACGAGCTGGGATAGCCGAGTTTGGTATATAGAGAGCAACATTTACAATTTTACATATTTATTTATTCCCTGTTTTTCAAGGAAACATGTAAATATATCTGAGCAGCAATTTAAGCGTCTGGTGGAGCATCGTACGACCAGTCTGGTTCATCAGGGAGTTGAGGCTGGTATTACCCAGTTTGCTGTTAGCCCTTCATAGATGTGCCAGCCTTCGTTTATGGAGTTCTGAGGACTCCTGAGGAGCAACCTCCATACCAGGGTGAGCAGGCAGCATCCTGGGCAAGCGAGTGGCCTGAGATGTGGTGGGATGGAGAGAGACGCGAGGACGGTGTACGGGGCACGGCTGAGACTGGATCCTCTCTGCCAAACCCATCCTACCTCCTAAGTACGTGGAGCCTCTCTCCCCAGCTCACTCAGTTTCCATGTCTTGTCCCCTTCTTGTGGCTTCTTGCGATGTCTTCAGAGGACTCGGACAAAATGCAGAATACCCCTTAGAGGTCTCTGGATCATCTCTATTTACATCTGTTCTAGCTGTGTGCACACACGCTTGTTATTTCTGTGCAGCCCTAGATGTTACTTACGCAAGTTCTGCTGAAAGCTGCATGTTTGGAGCCAGGAGCAGGAGAATCAATGCGAGCTGTTTCCCCCCGTGTTTGCCTTTCGTGCTTGGATCCCCTGCCGTTTCATCAGGTGAGAGCGTGAAGTTTTTCCTCCACTCCAGCATCCTGGCTACGTCTGAAACCTTCACCCAGCCTGGCCGCTCTTCCACCTTCCTTTAAGGAAATTCTCCTTAAATTACCATCATTTCGTCAGCAGCAGGCACGCTTCGTTATTAATAATTAAGTAGGAAAACTGCCTTAGTAGCAGTGCTGCTGACACGTGCCTTGAGTTGGAACCAGGCTTCCAAAGAGAATTGCTTGAAAGGGGTAGTTAGGGAAGCAATTTCCTCAATGGTGTGTGCTAATGCACATCTCCAAGCTTGTCTTGGAGCTGCTGGAGCCGGGGAGTCGAGCAGCTCCGTTGAATGGTGCCTCCTTGGGGATCAGTGCCTTGTTTCATCAGGGCCATCTGCTTGCAACACAGCCTCAGTCAGCTCCAAGTCCTACAACAAGCTGCTTTCATTGCTGGCTGGAAATGGTTTGAAAAAATCTGAGTGTTGTAGGTAAATATGACGTGAGGCTATGGGATATAGCCATCCAGGGAGTTATCTTGCCAGCAGGCATTTACGGGGTGTTAGCGCGCATGAAGAGGGGCCCAGAGCCGCTCAGGCATCTTGCTGCGGACCCATCCGAGGTGTGAGCTGGTGCCGTGCTCCGTGCCTGTGCTGACGGCCGGTTGGAGAGGGTGGGATGGGACACCTCTCGTGTGCCGCGCAAACCAGCACGCCTAATAACCAGGCTGCCCCGAAGGCCCAGCGGGGCTTGAGTCAGGCTTTGCCCTCAACGCACACAGAGGTCTCGGTTTCGCAAAAACAAATGCTGCGAATATTCACTTGCTGTTGATGGGACGATAAGGTTTTGCAGTGTAAAAGCCCGCATTTATATTCAGGGGGCTATTTGAAACTGGAAGAGCCCGATGAAACTTACTGCCTGCCTGGTTAAATAAATCCTTCGCATCGCCTTCTTCCTCAGCTCCTCTTCGTCACCGATTCTGCGTGCGTCACCAGGCGGGAGAGCAGCCTGTGATACATTTGCAAGGGGGGGCTTTTTTGAGGTCCATTAGTTAAGCTGATTTATTTTGTTGCCTCTGTGTCCCTGGGGTCGCTGTGAGCCAACTCATCAACGGCACAGGGCAGGCGTGACATTGCTGGAGAGGCAGATGCCAGTGCCCTCACAGCACAACACGACGGCGTTCTCAGTGACGAAACAGGCTCTTCCCGAAGCAACCCCTCGACAACGGCTAAACAAAGATAATGTGAGCAGCGCTTCCCATGCTATACGGTATTTCCTAGTGCTTTCACTGGCACCCAGATGCTGCCGCTTCTTCTCTTTCACCTTCAGCTGTGCACTGATCCCCCGTTGCAGCTCACGCCAGAGGGTTAAATGCGCTCTTCCTCCCAGCCCTCGCCCCCCATCGCCCGGCGACCACTGCCTCCTGCATCAGGCGAGTCAGCGCACGCTGCTTTCACGAGGATTTGGGCTACAACACCTAATCTACCACTAACGGGGCTTAAGAAGGAGTGGTTGTACATCCAGGCTGAGAGCTGATCCGCGTGGCGGGGTCATGCATTAGGGCTGGAAGATGAGCATTTCACACCCTGCCCCAAAACGATGCCAGCAAAATGTGGCGTACATAGGGCCAGATTAGGTATTGCAGGGCCAGGATCGTCTTTTCTTCTATTTTCTTCAGTGCAGAAGAGATCTGTGTCCTCCTCCCCCAGCCTCAAGTAGATACGTGTAGGACAGACCTGGGAAGATCGCTGCTTCTTTCATGGTGAATTCAGACCCGAGGTCAGCCCCGAACCCCAGACTGGGCACGGAGGCGTGAGTATAAATACAAATTTTTAACGGCTGCCCCATCCAGTTTGGAAATACAGACCCATGTAGGTTTTATTATTTACTTTTTATTTTTACTTTTCTTATGTTTCCTTTTTTGTGTTTGTTTTTTGGCAGGGCTAATCTGTATAAATTGCACAGCTCCACTTCACCGCCCAAGGTAAGGAAAACGCTAGCATCCCAGTGGCCGATTCCCACACTTTGTTTAGGAACAAATGGAAGAGGTGGTGTATTTAATAACCCTGCCTACCATGATATTTTCACTAACACTTGGGCTTAATGAGCTAGGAAATCTGGGCCTTTGTGTGCTGGTGGGTACACTCATCCCTTCTTCAGCTAAATACGCTATCGGATAGCTTCCACGGAGATGAGCAACTGCTTCCTTTGAACTCATGAGCCGTCAAGATTCACTAATGTGCTTAGACCACCTGCTTGGCTAATATTACTGCAGGCCTCTTGTTTTCTTTCGGAATAGGTAAACAGAAACGTAGACGATGCCTAGATGTTGCCGTACCAAGCCACCCTGGGATGCCGGCAGCAAAGGTTGGCCAGACCCCGCCGTCAGCTCTGCTCCGGCCAAATAACGACAGGGCGGGCGATGCCAAAGCCCGCTAACAGCCTCCGCTCTCTGCCCTGGGAGTTGCAGCCCTGCAGAAATGCTCCGGCTGGATCCGCGAAGATCCCGGGGTCCCCCAGCAATTGCCGTATAAAATAGAATTATCCTGCGTCTCCACTCGCTCTGCCTTGTGTTTGCGCAGAGCTGGCTGGGGTGCCTCTGCTCCCAGGACACAGTGTCTGCACGTTGGATGCTCCATCCGCGGGGAAGAGAGTTGACCGCGGAGGTGTTGATGAGTCCCTCCACCCCGGCTGATTAGCCCCGGAAAAGGAGATTTGCTTCCAGCCAGCTTGGGGATCCTTATATCGCCCTGATCTGTACAGGCACCCGCCCCGCACTGCATCTAGTGATGCAGCAGGGTATTTCTTCCACGGGTCGCAGATACATTTTTTTAATTACCATAGAAACGTCCAAACATCACAGCGTACACGGTTACGTCAGGATCTCGCTCCTCCGCGTCTGCGTCCTGGGGACGCTATGGGGAATAGGTACTGTGGGGTCCCAAGTGGCAGGGGGGGTTCATTATCAGGCGCGTTCTCGATGTCTCCTGGAGCACGGGACAGACTCTGTGGCTTCAGTCCTTTTACTCTCGCTCGTTCATGACTTGCTGCACGTCGGGGTACACCGTCTCTCGCCAATCTGCCCGGCCTCGCGGAGGCTGCATTTGACGTTTCATCCCTAAATACTCTTCTGATCGCTGCTATTACCACTTCAGATGTGCAGAATGCAAAACCTGAGAGGCGTTATCGGCAAAGCAAGCTTGGCAACCCTTAAATTAGCAACATGCAAGCGTGCGGCGTTCTGCCCGGACCTCCTCGTGCCGTTAACGCCGGTGGTTTAACCAGCCTCGCTCCGTCTTCCCATGCAAGACGTGCACACCGGCGTGGCAGATGGTGTATCCTCGCAGCTCCGCGGGCCGTCCCTCAGCACGCCCGGACGGCGAGAGGACTGTCGGCACAGAGGTGAGGGGAAAGGGACTCTTTGATTGACCATTTATTAGGATGGAGCCGGAGGATGAGACAGATGGCTGGGGTTTGTTGGCAGGGAACTCCGCTCCTGTTTGTTTAATTAGTCACCAGACATACTGAAAGCTAAAGCGTGTTACGTGCAAACTCGTGAGCGGGGTGAGATGGACCATTTGCGCTTGACGTATAGGAGCTGCTGGAAGCGACTTGGTGAGCCGCATCTCGTCGTCCTGCTGCGGGATCGATGCTTCTGCACACGGGACTGGGCGTTCCCGGTGGCTTCGGGCAGCCTTCGTCTCCCCGCTACTTTTTTTTCCCCCAAATGAGACGGATTCAGACATGTGCATTGCTTTTTAAGCCGAAGGGTGCGCAAACCCGGAGTTTTCCTTTCTCCAGCACCCACCAGAGCACACGGCCACTTTTGGGGAGTGGATTCACCCGTGGAGGGGTTCAGCCCCTGGTTTGCCTCGATCCCATCGCGTCTCCCTCCCTCGCCATCTCCTGACACCCGAGCGGGTCTCGTACTCACCTCTGAGCTTCCCTGCCCGCAAAGCAACGGGGACGAGGAAATGCTGCAAAGGTGTCACTTGTTCCCCGAAGCACGAGCCGCGCATGGATCAGACATTTGACATCCTTTTGCTGTGCCCACAAATAAACACACTTTACACCGTTATTTATGCTTTTGGGTGGTTAAACATCGGAACAGGCTGCCCAGGGAAGCGGTTGAGTCCCCATCCCTGGAGGTATTTAAAAGACGTGTAGATGCGGCGCTGAGGGACGTGGTTTAGTGGGCATGGGGGTGTTGGGTCGACGGTTGGACTCGATGATCTTGGAGGTCTTTTCCAACCTCAATGATTCTATGATTCTATGATTCTAAAGTGTTAGATTCTGCTCGATATTTGCTGTCTCCTTGCAAACGCTTGTGCTTGGGGTTGGTTTTTTTTTTCCCCCCCATTTCCCTTCTTGGATATACCTGCATCACTCATCCCTTGAGCGTCAGGGAAATAAAACCTGCAGGGGAAATCGATAGCCCGAAACGCGGATCCTGCCCCGCTCTGCGCGCTGTCAGCGCTCGCGGGGTTAAATCCATCCCTCCCCACCGACTGCTCGCCAAAACCCCGGGGCAGCGTTTACCGCTAACCTCCTAAAAAAAAAAAACAAACCCAAACATTAAAATAATTGCAAAAAAACGCCTTTTCTGGCCGATGAGACATTTGCCGGGGCCGAAAGTAGCGGGTTTTGTTATTTTTTTCCTCCCTTTCTCAGGGAAAAAAATAGAACCCTGCCATTACCCCGCGCTCCGCTAGATGGTGGTTTCCTCCAGCGGGAAACCCGCAGCTGGGGGGGGGGGGGGGTCGGGGGGAGTGATTTCGGGGTACGGGCTCTTCTCCAGCCAGACGACACTCCCGAAGGAGGAGCACCCCGAATTCCCCCCGGGGGGGGGGTGTGTGTGGGGGGGCATTGCACGGGAGCGCGGGGAGTTGCAAGGGGTTTGCAAGGGTTTTGCAACCGGGGGCGGGGCAGCGGGGCGGGGGGGGGGGGGGGGGGAGACGCGCGCGCCGGCGGCGCGCGCGTCTCCCCCCCCCCCCCCGCCCCGCTGCCCCGCCCCCCATGACGTCACCGCTATGCAAATGAGCGGCATGTGGGGAGCGGGGGCTCGGCGCGCCGCCGGGCTCAGTCTCGCGCCGCGGAGCCGCCGCCGCCGCCGCTCGCGCCCCGCGCCCCCCCCTCTCCCCCTCCCCTCTCCCCGCCATGGCACGGCCCCCCCCGGCGCCGCGCCGCCCCCCCCCCCCGCGGCCGCTATGAGTCAGGTGAGTGTTTTAGTGCGGAGAGGGGTAACTTTTTTCGGGGGGGGGGGGGGGGGGCGGACGACGACACACGCTCCCTTCCCCCCCCCCCCCCCCCTTTAGCTGTGCTTTGCTGCAGTGGGGATACCCCCCCCCCCGGGTGCTGGGTGCGTGTGGGGGGCTTGCTTGTCCTCCCCGCCCCGCATGCTGTTCTGGATGCGGGGGGGGGGGGGGGGGGGGGGGAGTTGCTTATCCCGGGGTGCTGGATGCATTGCAGGGGTTGCTTATTCTCCCCCCCCCCCCCCCCGGGGGTGCTGGGTGTATTGAGGGGGGCTTCCCCCCATGCCTGGGTGCCGGGGGAGGGGAGTTCCCTTCCTCCCCTGGGGTGCTGGATGCATTGGGGGGGGGTTTGCTTATTCCCCCCCGCTGGATACATGGGGGGGGGTTGCTTATTCCCCCCCCCTCCCCCCCGGGGTGCGCTGGGTGCACTGCGTGGGGGTTGCTTACATCCCCCGCTTCCCCGTGCTGCTGGGGGGGTGCTGCCACCCTCTGCTGGGTGCAGTGGCAGTGGGTGCTGCCCCCACCTCCCCAAACCGGGCTTGGGGGGGGGGGGGTTGCTCCCGGCGTGGAGGGTGTCGGAAATCTGCTTGTTTGAGGAGGAGGAGGGGGAGGAAGGCAGCGGGGCTGCGGTGCCCGGGCCGCTGCGTGCCAGGGGACGAGGGCGAGCCTTCCTCCCCTTCCTCCTCTTCCTCCTCCGCCGTCCCCCCCCCCCCTGACGCCCCCCCTCTCTCTTCCAGGTGTGAGGCCCCCGGCGCCCCTCGCCGCGCCCCGCCGGGAGGAGGCAGCCCCCGTCGCTCCCAGCCCTGCCCGCCGCCGCCGCAGCCTCGCTGGGGGCAGCCCTGACGCTGGGGTTTTCCTTTTTTTGGCTTTTTTTTTTTTTTTTGGCCGGCCCCCCCCCCCCCCCCCTTCCCCCTCCCTCTCCCTCCCTCCCTCCCTCCCTCCCGTGTCGCCGTCAGGGAATCCAGCACTGCACCGAAGCCAGAAGAGAGGGAGCAAAACCCAACCCAGGCCGAAAGCTGCGTCCAAAACAAAACCCACCCTTTTTATTGCAAAGGAGATTATTTTTTTTTTTTTTTAAATTTTATTTTTATTATTATTATTATTATTTTTTAATCCTGACCCAAGACGTAGGGGAGGAAGCGGAGTCGGGGCGGGGAGGCTTTCCCAGTTATTTATTTTCTCCCCCCGCAGAGGTCTCTCCTCCGGCCACCGGCTCACCATGATGTTTCGAGACCAGGTCGGCGTGTTGGCCGGTTGGTTCAAGGGCTGGAACGAGTGCGAGCAGACTGTTGCGCTGCTCTCGCTGCTGAAACGCGTCAGCCGGACCCAAGCTCGCTTCCTCCAGCTCTGCCTGGAGCACTCCCTGGCAGACTGCACCGAGCTCCACATCCTCGAAGGGGAGGCCAACAACCCCGGTGAGTGGTTTTTTGCTGCAACCCTTCTTGAACGATGCTCTAATGCAGGCAAAATTAAAAAAAACAAAAAACAACAAAACAACACCCGAGAGAAGAGGGAGGTCGGGGAGCCAGGGCTCCCCGGCCTGATTGCATTAACAGCTTCTTTTCTTACGTTTTATTTTTCAAACGGGTGATGGCTTATTTCAGTTTGATTTTTCACGGCAAACTACTCCAGTCTATGGCGTGGTGTAACTACGGTAGCATGAATGATTGGTGGGGTTTTTTTTTCCTTCCCCCCCCCCCCCTTCCTCCTTCCATGCAGTTTCCTGTGAAATAAGTAAGTCAGGTCACGTAGAGTCTGGATTTTCTAGGCTTCTTTTGGACAACGTGGCTTGCTTTGCTTTCTGCAACATGCAGAAGCAGCCCATCACTACCTTAGACAAACTGTTATTTTCTAAAGGTCTGGGCAGCTGGGTTATCCTTTTATTTTTTTTTATTTTTTTATTTTTTTTTTTAATGTGGCAATTCCTATTTCATCATTCAGATCCTGTTTGGACGCATTTTTTCCTGCGGCTCTGAATACCCCCTTGTGTTTCAGCAGAGCTCTAAGAAAATATGAGTAGACCGTTTTATGTTACTGAACGTACAGGACGCATTATAGAAAATGTGCATGGCTACGAAAGTATGTTTTGGTTTTATTTATACCCCATTACAAGTTACTCAACTCCGCAGAAGTAAACGGAGTTAGAGCAGTATGAACGTGGCATAAGCGATGGGCGAACTGCGCTGTGTGTTAACGTGTTTATTTACGGGTGTGTATGCATTGCAAACACGTATGTTCCTCCTAAGTGTGTACGTGCAGATATAACGCAGGGATGCAAGTGGCTTTAAGCAGAGTTTCTGAAATGCAGAGTATGAGCAGGGAGGGCAAAATCTGTCTTTAAGTTGCATAGTTCCGTTTCCCCAGCCTCTCCAAAAAAAAAAAACCAAACCAAAAACAAAACCAACTAAAAAAAGCAAAGCAACCTCTCCCCCCCCCCCCCCGCTCCCGTTGCAAAGCATTCCTTTTGTTTAAAATCCCGGGGCGGGGGGGGCCAGCAGCTCTCGCTTTCCAGGCTGTGCATGTCGAAGCGGTGCCGGGGAGCAGCCGGCTGCATTTCGCGATAGGTGGAAATCTTGCGGGCTGACGGCGGCCGGATCCCGAACAGAGCCCCCAGTGTTGACGGGGCGGGAGGAATGCAGGGTCCTTCTCCAGCTGTTCCCTATTAGAGCACCGAGCCGGCAGGATTTGGCAGCTGCCTGCGCTGCCATTTGATGACAAGGTCCAGCGCAACGCCGTGTTCGACCGAGGATGGATTTAAGTCCTTCTGCAGGAAACCAAGCCCGGGGCTGCTCCGGCGCAAAGGGATCGGGGCTGGCTACGGGGGGGGGGGGGAAGCAAGGCTGGAATTGGCAGTTCCCTTATATAGCTCTTAGGAATGAGAGGGAGGAATGCTGCCGAGTGCGTCTGGGCGCAATACTGC
Source organism: Aptenodytes patagonicus (assembly GCF_965638725.1). Classification (NCBI taxonomy): domain Eukaryota; kingdom Metazoa; phylum Chordata; class Aves; order Sphenisciformes; family Spheniscidae; genus Aptenodytes; species Aptenodytes patagonicus. The sequence goes on along the minus strand of NC_134955.1, from coordinate 69,407,101 downwards.
TGGTTTTATAAACAGCTGAAGGGCCGAACCTCATCCATTTGGGTGGGGAGGCCCCGGGGGGGGGGGGGGGGCGCAGGGAGGGAGCATGCTCTCTAAACTCGGCTGCTCCGGGATAAATGTGCAGCCTCCCATGCCGGCCTTAGCGCAGGCTTGCTGCGATTCCTGCTGCAAGTCGGCGTGAGCGATGTATTTTTAGGTTTTAGTTGTTTATCGGCATCGCGGTTTTTCATTCAAATTGTGGTTTTGGCGGTAGCCGTGTCCCCTGGGTCGGTCAGGTAATCAGAGGGGGGTGATTTACCTCCTGACTGCAGAAAAGGTGAATTACGAAGGAAAACAGCGTTTTGAAGTCTTCCCAGATACGAAGTCAGGTACGGCCATCTGCGTGGTGGCGTTTGCTCGCTGTAAGCCAGGGTGGAAAGCAGGGGTTGGACCCTTCCCATCTCTACTCGTGCGAGCAATTCCTGCTTGCCCCTGTAATCCCATTGACCTTGCTTGGCGCGAGGATTTCTCCTGCGAGCGAAGCTTGGCATCCAGCCTCCTGCCTGTCCCTTAGTGCGTTTGTGGAGCTGCTGCCTGCACTTTCCCTGACGTTTCTTCCAAAAATGAGCTGTTCCTCCAAGCCATTTGTAACTCCGATAGCAAAACCTGGATCCGTTGAGTTCCTCTTGCTCACCGAACACCCCTCCGTGCGGCTTTCTCGTGGGATGGACATATCCGTGCATCCTGCGGGGCAGGACATGCACTTTTCCGAGCCGTACAATCCTGTTGCGGTGGAGGGAAGGGTAGCTGAGGTTTGCAACCAAGAACTGTTGGGGAGTAGCTTTTAGTCTCCAGTGTTAATGCTGCCTTCTTCATAAAACCACCTGTATTTTTTTTAAACCGCTCCTATTCAGCACCCATTTCACGGTCTGGCATTTGTCACTTGCCTGGCAATGGAATCACACCAAGTTCTTCTGAAAAGCAGCAGCATCATCTAACCTTGCGTTACTCTTTACTGTTTGAATCCCGTTGTTTGCTTAACTGATTTGGGCTCAGTTCCCTCCCAGGCTGGGGCTGAGGTGGCTCCTGGTACGTTTTCCCAGTGTTTGCTGACTTGGAAATGGTGGCTCCCTGCATGTAGGTGCCCCACCAGCATCCTTGTTGAGGTTGGGGACGTGGCGACAGTGGGTGTGCAAGGGACTGCGGGGTGACGGCGGTGCGCAGCCTAAATAGGACGTAGGAGCTGGCTGTAAGACGTGGTGTGGTCACCTTCGGTGAAGCATGGGTGAAATCCTCCCGTCTGGTGAGGGGTGTCACCACGATTTAAGCAATGCTAGCCTGAGTGCAACGTGCTGTCTAACGTGCCGGAGCAAGTGTCTGAATTGACTTAAACGGTGGGTCCTCGTGAGAAACGAGTTGCTTTTGTACGTGCGAGACCGGTTGCTTGCCCCAGTCCCGTTGGGGAGGTGGGAAAACTTGAACGTTACCCCTAGTTCGCGGCCGTTAGAAGGAGGTGGCAGCTCTGCTGTGTTCCTTGGTGGATGGGCACCATCCTTGGCAATATCATCACCGACAACTGAGATCAGGAGGGGGCCCAAACGGAGACCGGAGCATGAAATCCTCACTGGCTGGTGGAGCTGGGCTCACGAGCCTTCGGGTGGGTGGACCAGGCATGGAGGAAAACTCCTCTCAGCAAAGGTGTCCAGGTTGTTTCTTGCCTGGTAGACTCCAAATGAGAGGTCTGCTGTACGGCAGATGAGATGGGGAAAACCTCAAGGAAGAAAATAACTCTTTTTAACTAGTTAATTAACATGGAGAAGCAAGTCTATTTATTTTGGAGGAGTTCTCTCTTATTTTTTTCCCCAAGTGTAAGGGTATTTTTGATAACGGCAGCCGAGCCCTCCTCGTTAGGACTGCAAACCTGATGTGGCTCTGCTGCGTACAGCCACATGTGACCCTCAAAAAGGCCTGAGGAGCCTCCTGCTTCTGTGGCTCTTTGGATAGCTGCTCAAGCACGGAGGGGTGGATATAACCACGTCGCCCACCTCGGATGAGAGACATCTTGCAAGAAAACTACGCCGGTGTCTCGGAGCACACCGGAGATGTGACTGCACGTGGTGCAGGGGCTGCGCAGATGGCTGCGAGACCACCTGCAATCCGTAGTGCGTTTACAGGTATTGCTTGATTATAAAGGTAAAATAGAAGTGAGAAGCGAAGACGGAAGGCAATCTATACGTTTCTTCATCGGGTGAAGCGTACAGCTTGCGGTTATCCTGCATGGTGGCTATGAGTAGCGTCACAGAGCTTTAATGGTTTAACTGGTGAAGAACGTGGGTTGCTGCTAATTCAGTTTGAGCGCGAACGGCTTGGCCTGCCGTGCATGGAGAAGAATATGGAAACCATATCATCCGTGCACAGAAATAGAAGTTTCAGGTATTACATAGCGCTATTTAAAAGCCTGCTATAACTTCCTTCCTTCCTTCCAGCCTGGCCTCGCTGGGCGGCTTCGGTCTCAGCTGCTCGGAGCCGTCAGGACGCGGCGACCTCCTCCGAGCCGCCAGTAAAGGTCAGGCAGGAGCGTAATGTGCCCTGTGGTGGGAGCGGGACCCGTGCCTCTCCTGCGCCCGCCGGCTGGGGCCGAGACGCCGAGGGGTGCCGGGTATAGCCGCTCCGCGGGTTACAGACCCGATGAGGAGACGGAGGCTGCTGTATCCACAAAACCTGGTCCGTTGGCTTTTGACACTGAGTGCGGGATGTGCTTCTGCTCCCGCCTGCTCAGGCATTCACTCTCTGACGGCCAGGGGGGTGACTGGGATTTTCTTGGGACTTCCAGAGTAGTCCCACATTCCATCCCACCAGCCCTGGCTTCGGAGCTGCCGCGGCTTCCTCGCTCCTGCAGTCTCTGCCGGCCGACGGAGACGGCCGAAGGCTCCTGTGGGTCCTCCAGGCATCCAAACACCCACCTGCGCTGATGGTAGCAGAGTGGCAGCTCTTGGTTTTGAAGGACAACAAGCTTGCTTTGCCCCGTGCACAGGACATTAACTACCTCACATGTTAAGGCCAAAATCTTTATTTCATTTCGGCAGGCTGTCAAGTATCACAATGAGAGCATCAAAATGACCTAGATTTCTCGTCCTGGGAAGGACTGGCTGGAGGAGGAGACGAGGGTTGCAGGGAGCAGTAATGTCTTTAATTAGACCAAGTGATGCAGCTGGAAAAAATGGCCAGGCATGAAGGTGCACCAGCTCAAAGGAGGGCTTGTATGGTTGTGGCGGTTTTTTTTTTCCCCCCAACTGTACCAGCTGGTCTATTAAAAGGTATGACATGTTCCTGCAGACCTCGCCTCTTATATCCTTAGGTCGTTGTTGCTGCCCTACAACTGTTGCTGCCGCCCCGGCCGCAGACAGTCTCCCAGCTCATCGGGAAGCTGCTACCCCTCCGCTGTGTGAATTTTGCAGTTCGCCCCCAGCGTCCCCCACTGATGGAAAACCATCCCAGTGCCCAGTTTGAAGATGATTCCCAGTTCTTTTTGTTTCTCTTGGCTTACCGTTGCATTGCGATGCTGAGCTGTAGTTTAAGTGCCCTTGGGCTGCACGAGAGCATCGCTGGGCTGTCCCACGGGGGGGACCCGAGGGGCCAAGCAGGCATCCTGGGAGGAGGACGGGGCAGGGAGGGAAGCTCCCTGCTGGGTGGGAGCAATAGGAAATTTTTAAGTGCAATGCTGGATGTTGGCATGGCGTGCTCCCTCTGCTCACTTGTCTCGGCCCGGAGGGGGGTGTGAGCAGCCCTGCCGGCCCTGCTCATTAAAAATCATGAGCTGGGACTCTTAAATGGAGAGATCTGCTGGGAAGTTGGACACTGGCTTCTTTTAATCTGCATGCTGTTGCTTGAGCTGCTGCCATGCATCTTGCCCAGGTTTTGTTTGCAAACTTGAGGGCTAAAAGCTATCTGCTGGCTTTTTTGGAGAATAGCAAGGGGAGGGGTGTAGAGGTACAGAGCAACGTTAGCCAGGGGCTTCGAGCGAGGCTACGCACCCAGTACTCTCTTGCAACTCGAATATATTTTTATTTTTAAAGGTGCTTTCAGAGCAGCTATGGGAAGCGCCGCAGGCCAGCATTTGGCTCACACCAGCCCTGGCTGGAGGCAGGTCTGTGGCGCGGCGTGAAGGCGGCTCCCCTTCGCTCTCCCCTTCGCCCCGTTGATGGGACCTAGAGGCGACGCCTCTGGGCTTGCGCTTAACTCCTCTATATTTTCTCCTGTTTGCTTAAAAACGCCTTCCCTCGCGGTTCCTGGCACGCGTCCCTTGCAGTCGGAGAAGGAGGGAGAAGCTCCCTGTGGCTCGCTCCCAAAGCACCGGCAGTACGAATGGCGAGGTCTCCTCCACGGGGCAGAGCTAACGGGGGGCTGGGTCGTTCGGGTGGCGCGTGTGCCTCTTCCCGTGTGGCAGAACTTGCCGGGGGAAACTTTTTTTTTTTTTAAGTAGCAATGCTTAAAATGGGAGGGAGGGAGGAAAAAGTTAACTAACGAGGACAGCGTGGTTTGCTGCCTGGAGCATCGTGTGGTGCAAGTGGGTCGGTGCTTTCTCCCGAAGAGACTTTTCTGTACTTTGCAGTGTCCTTTTAACCATTTTGTCATATAATGCATGCCTCGGCGAGGGGCCTGATGTCAGGGTTAATTTCCCCGCTGACTGCAGTTGGGGAAAAATCCCACTGTTGAAGTTCACGTAGAAGATGCAGAGAAGCATTTCATGCATCGTGACAGACTTGAGCTGGAGTTCTCTGCCCGGACCTGCTGCTTGTCCCTTGATTTCTATCCAAATGCTACCCCTTCTGTGCAGGTATCTCGTGTTTGCTCTTGGAAAAGTAGTCGAGGTTAAGTTCTGCCCCACAACAGTGGGTGCAGGGAGGCTGTACGTGAAGGGGAGGAACCGCACGGGGCATCCCTGATGGTGTACGGCAGTCTTCAACCCGTCAAGATGCGGATTGATGGGAGAGGTAAAGGATAGCTTTAGATCAGGAGCTGAGTAAGAACCAACTGTAGAGCCATCGATTAAAATAATCTAGTTTGCAAATACACTTATCTTCAAATGAGATTAAATGGATGAATGGGGAAAGCGCTCTGCTCGCAGCCCGGGCCGTTGCCAGTGGATCATCGTCTGTGTGGTTACGTCCTTCGGCGTGTCGTCTGAACAAAGCTGCGTGCCCATCTCGCCATTTATATTTTACACGTTCGTATTTGGGCCAGTTGCTTTTAAAACAGTTGATGCTCCGGTCGGCCAAAGTTTCCTGCAAAGTTTCCCTGAAGCAGTTGGTGAAGGTTTCTGCGGACCAGGTGGATCACGGTGCGAATTCCCATCTTCCTGCAATTTCCCAAGCCCTGGCCGTTCTTATTCTCATCTTCCACCAAAAAATACCATTATTATTTATTTAATTTATGGCCCATGAAAGCAATTTTTTTTTCCAAGCTGGGAGTTATGTTTGCAATCAGCGTGAGTAACTGAAATAGTAATTAGTGTGAACGCGTGCTTTATTTTAAGATGCATTCGTCAGTGCTTTAGCTCTCCAGCTTCGTGCTTGTGTCTAATGTTACCGCAGATAACTGTTTGGAGAAAGGGCACCCCGTGCGCTACCACCTCATCCAAACCCCAGGGGTCAGAGCTGGCAGCTCCTCGGGGCTGGATTCATCAGAGGGTGGAGAAGCTGGTGTACTACAGCGGCTGCTGGGCTGTGTTTTGGGGTTCCCACCTGATCACCCCACCCTTCTCCCCACTTCTTGTGTGACGCCAGGTGAGCGCAGGAGGTGATGGCAAAGCACAAGTCGTCGTGTTTGAAGCCCTTTCTGTCTGCAGAAACCCGGGAGTGGGGCTTGGCTCCAAGGGCTGCAGCTGGGATGAACCCTTACACGAATCGTGTGTGCATATATACCTCTGAGCATGCACATGCCCCTTGTATTTTCTCTATTTTCACTGAATAAACAAGAGCGTTATGTTTTTTGCTAACTCTTGGTTACGCAAGAGCTACTAAGGGATCTAAAAGAGGCTGCAGGCCCTGATGCAGGGGATGCGCAGGCTTGCATGCTCACCCCTTTTCTCTTAAAAAACCGATGTGTTTATTTTTGCAGTGCTCTGGTCCTAAGAAGGAGACCCAGAGATTTGCAGAGGTCGCCACTGAGCGAGAGTTTGGCAGTGGCAAACAGCCAAGCCTGTGGCTTTCCATCTTGGCCCCAGTAATTACAAATAAAGTTGAGGTTGGAGCGAGCAGATCCGTTCCCGACTTTCCGCCTGCGCGCCGCTTCCTCTTCCGCAGCAGATGCGTTTAGCGGAGGGGCAGGATCTCATCAAAACAAGGTTGGGATTGTTTCTCTGTTGGAGAACGTGATGCTGGCTTTTTTTTTTTTTTTTTTGGAAGGGGTTTTACGGGCAGAGGGAATTGCGTTTCTGGCGCGGGGGGGATGGCAAGCTGGGTTTCCTCTCCCAGAGCAGAGGGTTTGAGGTGGTGTCGCCCATCGCGTGACGGCCGTGCAATTCGGTCTGCTCTGATTCTGGGTAGTGAGCAGAAGACAAGCCCCATCGGGCTGGGGGCACCAGTTCTGGAGGCAGAAACCCGGTTTGCTTTGTACCTGGCAGGAGTTAGCTGTGTGAGGCAGGTGCGTGGGCTTTTACTAGCCTTCCTATGCAGGAGGCAAATGCATCTGTCTAAGGGGCGAGCAGATGTAAGGGAAGGATTTATCAATGCAGATTCACCCATCCGATGCGTGGTTCACAGCTTGCAGTCTTATTTGTGTGTGTGCATGTGGTGACTCCGTGGTATGGTTCTGTCAGAGATCTTGGTGAAGGTGTCTGAATCGGAGCGTGGTTTTTCTGATCGGGCTCCGTGCTTGCAGAGCTGTGCGCAGGCGGTACGGTGCAGCACCTCGTCTAAGGCTTCCTGGGCTCAGGGCTCCTGTCTGGCATAAGCGAAGGCTCCGCTTGTTCACTGATGAAGTCTGTGGACTTCTGATCTCTTGAGTTGAAAGCGGGGTGATAACCATGTGTTTTGCTGCTATTACTTCTGGCTGCTGCCCTTTTGCAGCCGTTTCTGGGCACTTGCGGTGCTTGAGCCGTAGTGCAAAAACTTTCTTGTATTATATAAAAATAATCCACGGGGCAGAGAAAGACTTTCTCCTGTGCACGCTACCGTGCTTGAACAAACTGATGGTCATTTTGTATTGTGAACGTGGGACTTTCCGTTACGGAAGATACGGATGGATGGTGCTGATGGCTCTGTCGCACCGAAGGCTGAGCCAGCTCCTGCCGCAATCCCTGCAAGCCTCCCCTGACATTTGCAGGAGCTGGACGTGGCCCAGCGTGTTGAGCTATCGTGCCTGAAGATGTTATTTTACTTAAAGTAACCTTAATATTGTGAGTGTCATCTGCAGGATTCAGCAGCTTTGCCCCGCTCTTTGCTCTCGAGCGAGGCAGCCCTGGAGTGGAAGCGCAGGGCGCTTTAAAAAGCTTCTTTTCTGTTACTGATCCTCACAAAGTAATTCGTTCCAGATTTCTCTTTTTTTTTTTTTTTTTGATAAAACTTATTTCAGACAGCACAAACCTGCCTTACTTTTAACCAGTTAGTTCTCCTGCCCCTTGCCTACGCTGTTGCCTGGTGGGGTATGGGCACGTGTTGTGTTTGGAGTTTTAATTGTTGTTATAAGAAAGAATTGAGTGGGTGGATAAAACAGGGTTTGACCAGGTTTAGCTTGAAACATTTTAAAACTCACTTTCCATGCCGCTGCGTTTTTTCTTGTTTCTGTGTTTTCAAAGAAGAAAAAACCCTGAACACCACAGATCGGATCTTCTTGTCCTCGGGTTTTGATTATTGTCCCCTTCTCTCTGTCCCTCGTCTGCAATGGGAAGTGAGGGAGGAAGAAAATTGGGAGAGAAATGTGGAGGAAAAAATCCACAGCTTTTGTTGTGGAGAAACTTGGCTGATCTGACTTTTGCAAGCAGAACATAGTGTTTCTGCAGCAGCTGTGGTCTACGTTCGTGCATTTCCCCGGTTCTCATAGTTTTCCTGTTGGGATATTTCCCTTGTTTCTCGTGCAGCAAACATCAATGTGATTTTTTTTCTACCTTTTTTCTGTCTGTTCCCCAGTGTGCTCCAATTGCCCACGGGGTCAGCTTGGTTCTGGGTAAGTTTTGTTTTGTTTTGTTTTTTTTTAAATCTTACAGTTCCAAAGAAGTGGATTATTTAAAAAAATACAAAGTCCCCAGGCTGTTTCCCTCCAGATAATGTGAACGTAGATGAAATGTTGAGTTATAACTACCTGAGTGACCTTTTAAGATAAGAATTGTTACTGACTTGCGGTATTATGTTAAACTGATAAGAATTCTTTTTCAAAGAGGAGGGAAAAAAACCCCAACAAACCCTTCAGTAACCATAACAACTTACTCGGCAATGCACGGGCAGCGCACAGCTCCTTCCTGACGCTGGTGCTGGGGTCTTGAGGGCGGCCCCGTGGGCATCCCATCCAGCAGCCCCTCGGGGGGACCTAGGAAACCTCCCCGGAGCTTCAGGTTGGTGCTGCGAGGGATGCCCGAGGTCACTCGGCTGCTCCTGTTGCTCTCAGCCCCCGAATTATCATCATCTGTAGGGAATTTTAGCCGGAGAGTTGTGCTGGGGCTCAATCCTGTGCTGGTGAGTCCGGTGCTGCGGGTTTGGGTGTGGCGGGAGGGATGGGTGCGAGGGGAGAAGGTGCTGGGAGCAGGAAGGATGCTTTAGGAAATCAGAGGAAGATGCTTTTAATGGTCCTCGCTTAAGAAATGAGCAGCGGGGCAAAGAAGGCTCTACCTTACCGTTACTGTGCCAGCAGGCGCAGCGCAGCCCTTGGAGCCCCATCGGGAGCCGAGTCCCACCTCCGCACCCCAGTGGAGGTGCCAGCTCCTGTTTTGGGTTACTGTAACAGAGTTAGGAGTCCGATGAGCACATGCACGTACTTAAAGCTTTCCTTCGCCCAGCTGAGCCCTGCTTGGTACGTTTGCACGTGCTGCTCCTGGGGGTGCTGTCAATTTAAACCAGAATTCACGCTTTTGCCACGGACTTGGTTACCTTCCGTTATCAGGGGTTGCCACTGAGATTACTAGAGCTAAAGAAAACCAACCGTGAGCAACTGATTTTTCTTACCACCCGCTTTTCTTCTTCCTCCCCCATCCCTTTGCACCTGTATTACCGCGGGTTCCCGCGTTTCGTGGAAAGCGTGTGTCCATGCTTGTGGCTCGCCGGCGGGGGTGAGCCAAAAGGCGAACAAGCAAGAAGCAGCAGCTTGGAAAGCGCAGAGACCCAGGAGGTCTAAAAGGAGAGGGGGTAGGCCTGATAAAACAAAAAATACTCTAAATGTCTTAGAATTAGGTCTAGGGGGGGAAAAAAAAAAAATCTATCTGAATAAATACCAGCAGAAAGGCAAAGGTGTGCAACTCAGTGTGTCTGTTCAGGAAATCAATTACTTAAACCAGCTCGGTTAAAAGAGTCATTGCAGCAGCATGAATTCTTTTAACGATAGCTCTTAGCGCTGTGTAAAGGTGTCTTCTCAGACTGCACTCGCTAACCTTTCATCACATTATTCTGAAGCAGTCAGTTGGATGCTGAATGCTTTTTGTAGCCGATGTCAAATCTCGGTCAGCCGGAGAGCCTTTATAAATAAAGGTGTCTGCTTGTATTCAGGCATACGTGGATAATAGCTGCTGTAATTCAGCTGTCCAGCTCGGCTACCCGGCTTTTATAAATGACTGATCAGAGATTCCACTGAGAATGAGTATTTAAAGGGATGGAGCTGCTAAAAGTGGTCTCTGTACTGATAAGTACAGCGAGCCTCTATCCCCGGGACAGGTGGCCAGCGTTGCCCTCCTTCCACGGATGTCCCGGGTTTATATTTCACACAAAGCAAATGTTGCATTAATAAAACTTTTTGTGTTTGTGGTTAGATTGCGAGGCTCTGCATTAATTTTTTGCAAGCTGCACTCGAACCTTTCAGTTTGTCATCTTTTTCCACCACCCCCCCCTTTTTTTTTTTTAACGGGAGCGGGTAAACACTCGGAGATCTCTCTGGACAAGCCACAGCAGCTGGAGGATACTGGTTTCTCTATGGAGTGGAGGAATTTCATCAGAGGAGCTATTGTTTGACTGTGTTCTCAGCATTTTGGCAACTGTTCTTTAGATTAACCCTACAGAAAGGGGAGGGTGCTCTTTGCCGGGTCTGAAATAATTGCAAAAATGTGGGCAGATGCTTTTGCATTGTTAGAAGTCGATACTGGTTGGTAGTGGGGAAGCATGGTGTGGGATTAAGGAACGAAGAAGCCCGAGTTCTTTAAATCCCTCCTAAAGCCAAACTGGATGTTAGCATTGATGTTCAGTTGTTTTCTGTTTTTAAAATAGAAATAGTTCATTTTTTCTCGCCCTACCCTGAGCAGTTGATAATCTTGGCGTGTAATACCCGGGGGTCCTGCCGCACGAGGGGCACGGAGCCCGGCCCACGCTGCAGCCCAGCCCTGCTGAGGCTTCGGGCTTACCCATGCCTTGCCCTGGCATCCCGCAGACCCCTGAGATCCCTCTCCTTGCTGGTGTAACGCCCCTGATTTCGGCAGATTCGCTCCCACCGTGGATTTGATGCTGTTTGCACGTCTGTGAAATCAGTCTCTTGGTCGGCGCCCGGTTCCTGGGTCCACAACTCGCTTGTGAGCTTGCGGGGAGCATCGCCTGTCCCCTTGCAGCCGGTGGCCCGGATCGGATGGCTCCGTCCCTGTCCCAGACCGTTTCTGTACCCTCCCTCAGAGGGAAGATGCCGAGAACCGCCGCAGAGCATGTTTCTTGCTGTGGAGGCTCCTCTGCGGGGCTGCTCGGGCCATTCCCTCCCCTCCTGAGGGCTGCGGTGGGTTGCAGCTGGCACACCCAGCCCATGTCCCTGGTGGACTGATACAGAACACTCACATGCTGGATAATCCGTTTTCCTGGGCCCAGGCTCTTGAGCTTGAGAAGGAGGAGGATTCGGTACGAGAGCAAGCATCCCACATACGGCTTAGATACGGCAGGTGGGGAAGGAAACCCTCCTGTAGCTCTGAAATGTTTGTGCCTGGGTTACCTGTGCGCGGGGCCCTTTGAACATTTATTTCTCCACGCATTTATTTATTCTTGTCCTGCAGCTTGAGTCTTGGCAGAGCTGTTTATATTGCTGTATATCCGCGTGCAGCGTACCCCGGCCCTTTCCCCATTTGCATCCCCTGCAGAAAACATCTCGGCAGAATGCGCCTTCCCTGGGGTGACTTTTGTTTGCTTATTTTTTTTCACTAAAGAAGAAAAAAAAAAAGGTTGCTAAAGCTTTTTCCAGGAGACAGCACTTCTGAGTGACTTCTTACATTCCTGGGCTCTTGTCCCCGTCCTGCGTGGGAAAGCAGGGCTGTCCCTGTGCACAGCTGATGCTCATGCGCCGGTTCCTTTTCGGTCTCCCTCAGCGCCGGCCAGGCTTGGGGCCCTGCGCCCGCGCCGAATTGCAATGTAAATGAGTCTCACCTTGAGGATGGGAACAGAGGGTTGTAGTCTGCTGCTTGATGAACCACCCTGCTGAAGTCTGATGCTTTTAGCTGGGTTTAATTCCGGCGGGTGAGTCCTGCTCACCAGTGAAACAGATAAAAAAACTTCTTGGGGTTTTGAGTGTAATTATTCTGAATTTATCCTGCTGAATTTGGCCCCCTGGCACTGGTGGAAAATGGGAACAACCTCCCTAATCCTGCTAGGGCCACTGAATCTGGCAGCTATCTCCTTGATCTGGAGAAAAGACTTTGCAATACTGACTCTCTCTTTCTACGAAGGCACATCAAGGTGTTCCTGAGTTAAAAAACAGATGCTGCTGGCAAGAGCTGGTGGCTCTGGAGAAGCAGAGCTGCTCGCTGCAAACCTGCCCGGCTGCAAAAGCTTGCCACATGCACCTTCCTCCCCTGGGCACGCTGCTCTTAGGCGGTCCAGGCTCGGTAGAAATGAGGACGACGTGCAGCTCTCGAGCCCTGGATGGGGACCTGCAGCCGTACCTGGTCCTGCCATCCCGCCAGCTGCGAGCTGCATGCTTGGGCTTTGCTTCCCACGCTCCCTTCGCTGCAGGTGAAAGCCCAGGGTTTGTGACTCCGGGTACGTGCTCACAGCGGCTTTAAAAAGGTGCCCACCTTACCTGGGGGCTTTCCTGAGGCGATCGGTGGTTCGTGATGAATTTTGCTCTTTCGGGTTGGTGGGTAGGGAAGTTGGATCATGAATTTCGCGCTTCAGCTTGCGGTATGAGGGCGGCAGCGTCCGATTTAGCAGGGCAATAAAATCTGCTGATGGTGGATAGCAAAGAACTCGCGTAATGGGTTAGGAGGTGGCTTGAGATAGCCAGGCCGGTGTGAATCCGGAGGGGTGAGTAGTTTCCCATGCACCGAGGGACAATACGAACTCGCTGCGGACCAGCAGTTGCACGGTAGCCTGGGCTCTTACCTGTTCGTGCTCTGCCGCGAGTGCAAGGAGGCATTGCCCATCCATGACCCGGCGTGGTCCCTCGCAGGGGACCCGGAGGAGAAACGGGAGCCCGTGAGCTGTGGCCGAGGGGTGACGAAGTTCCTCGCTCACCATGCAGCGACTTCTCCCTCTGCCAGTGCCTGCAGAGCCGAATTCAGCCCCAGCTCCATTAGTTGCCAGCTCTGCAAAACATAACCGAGGGTGGTTTGGTTTGTTTTGGTTTTTTTTTTAATCTGATGTGCATATTTTGGTTCTCTTTACCCATACAATTACACTAATTTGCAAAGAGATTAAAAATGCATCTGGCAGAGAGGATTAAAAACTAGTAATCTGGCTGTTAAGAAACACGCAATGTTTTGGGATTTCCTTTCTAGGTGTGCGGAGCTCTGTAACATAAGCAAATCTGATCCTTTGTAGTTGCAGTTTTCATAGGGAGAGCTCATTAAAGCTAGCGTGATTGCTCAAGTAAATGAGAAATGAGTGAATTTAAGATATAAGACTAAAACCTACCACATTAAAGCAGTAGTCATGATTTAAGAGCTTGATTTTGGTTTGGTGGTTTTTTTTTTATGTGAACCTGGAGCAGTAGGGTTGCTTTACCTTTTAAAGGTTTTAACAAGTCGCTCTAACTTTCTTTTAATGGTGCAGCGCTTCAAAATAATGCAAGCGTAACTAATTCCAGTTTAAAAGCAGAGGGTCGCCTGTTGCTCAGTAGAGTTACAGTTAGTGCGACAATACTGCTGCCTTCAAGAGGGATGTAGCAGGAAATGAGACCGCTGGAATTTTGGTAAATAAAAATATGCTTTTTTCCTTTTTGGTACGAGGAGGAGGGGGAACCCTATAAAAGCCAAGGTTTAATTTAATTTTGCTTGCTTTCACGTGTGCTTCTGGCCCGAGAGGACTCGTGGCAGGAGGTCAAGACGTGGCGAAGGTGCCCTTGCCTCCTTTATCAGGGGCTGGCAAACCCCTCCAAGGGCGCTGTCTTTCGGGTCCTCATCCCTTGGTTTGTCCGGGTTTATCTGTGGCAGGGTCCCAAGGATACCAAGAGCTTTTTTTTCCCCCCAGACGGTCTGCTGCTGCTGCGTGAGCTCTGCCGCTCCGTCCCGGCTGGGCGCTGGGCTTTCAGGGGCGACCGCTTCGCTATTCTGCAAAATCTTTTTGTTGCACCATTAAGACTTGTTTTTGTGAGTATTAGCTTCATCATGTTGATGTAAAAAAAAAAAAAAAACCAAAACCAAAAACCCCTGGTTGTTTTCACATAGCTCTTGGTGTGCGACCCATTCTGGCCTCCTGGGTAAAAAGGAGCCCAAAGCCTCATCCCGCTTCTCCCGTGGCAAGCCCTACAGTGCGTGGCCAAAGCATATCTTGGTTTAGCCGTGTCATGTTTGGGGATCCTGCAGCCTGTCTGTCCTAGCCACAATGCTGCTCTGATGGCTGGTGTTGACAGCAAATAACTGTCACCGTGTCACCTTGGTGTTTCAGGTGATGCCCAGGGTCCTCCGCTGCCATCATTAGAGAACCGTTTCACAACTTGTCCCTTACTGCATGTGTTAATTTTGCTTTCAAAGTCTGGACTGCTGCCACGACCCGTGTGTGTCCCTTTCTTCCGTGCATCGTAGTCTCCTGCTGGCAGAGGTGGCGGGGAGCCCGGTGACACCATGAGCACAGATGGGGAAAGGGGAACTCCTGTGCCCACGCTTCTACTTACCTTCCCTTTCCTCGTCCAGAGAGGCTGTTTTCACAATGTGGAGGTTGCTGGTGATCACAGTGAGCGTTTGCTGCCGTGTGCCCGAGGGGACACAGTGAGGACACATCCCATTTTCCACCAGCCTTCCCCCGGTGGGGGCTGTCGGGGAGCCCCAGGGCTGCTCCATCGCCGCCGGGATGCGGGTGCTGGTCCCTGGACCGCTCTGACTCTTCCCGGCATAGGATGCAGACAGCAACCTCCTGTCCCCTTCGGTGCCAGCTGGAGCCCTGCCGGCAGCACCAGACCTCCCTGGGCATCACCTTCCCCCTGGCAGAGCCGTGGCCAAATAAAAAACATTTTCCTTTTTCCACCTCTGACCTGCCGCGCGACCGCCCAGCCTCGGGGAGGGACACGGGGCTGCGGGCATCTCTCCAGCCATGCTTCGGTCTGCTTTTCTGTCCCTTAAAATGTCTGCACACCCTGGTTTGCAAATACAGTCAGCTCTGCTTCGCTCCCTTGAGGGTTTGTTGTTGGGTTTGGTTTTTTTTTTTTTGTTAACTCCTTATGTGCCCCTGGCTGATATAATGTGGCCTGTTGTGGTAGAAATCCCAGCGTGTGCTCCGTGCTTGCGCTCTTTTTCTGCAGCATGTTGCAGCTCCCGGGAGAGAGGAAAGCAGCGTTAACTTTTCATCTCTGTCGTCACTAATTTAAGGGGTGAGAAAGTGGCCTGGGTCTGTTCTTAAGGACTGGGCATATACTGATAGCACCAGTGTCAGTACTGAATAACTCCATAAGCTGAAGAATGCAGCAGTATCTAAAATTAAATCTGTTCTTAATTGCTGGG
Source organism: Aptenodytes patagonicus (assembly GCF_965638725.1). Lineage (NCBI taxonomy): Eukaryota > Metazoa > Chordata > Aves > Sphenisciformes > Spheniscidae > Aptenodytes > Aptenodytes patagonicus. The sequence goes on along the minus strand of NC_134955.1, from coordinate 69,392,079 downwards.
TTATAAATGGCAGCATTTTCTCCAAATGGAGTTAATTTATTATTTTTCAATTGCCGAAACAAGACTCAGCAGCACAAACCCCACAGTTAGCGTTAATACAATAATAAGGCGCTTCCAAAAGGTGCGTTTGGCATTTGTAACGCATAATACAGTCTAACAAACCATAAACTATGTCAAAATACTGTTGAGGTGGTAATTAAAACTTTAAAAAAAACGTAGAATAGAGGAGTACATTCCAAATTGTGACTTTTCAATGAAGCTCTTTCATAAAAAACATTGTTTCTTGCCAAAACAAATTCAAAGGCATTTTTGTAATTTCTGTTGGGGAAAGGAGGAGTGTTTATGCAGCCTTTCATGTTGGCTGGGCTTTTTGATTTTTATTTAAAAAAAAAAAAAAAAAAAAAGCCAGTGCAAAAAGAGGTATTTTTTTTCTGAATATGCATTAAAAAGTCTTGCTCTTGTCCTTTCCAGAGTGATGTGCAAAATGGGGTGAAGGCTGGAGAGGGATGCGCCTTGGGGGTGCAGGGCCCTCCCCAGCTCCGTAGCCGAAATCCGGCGGTGATGGGATCCCCTCACACGTTGCGTTTGGGGCAGAGACGGGGCCCAAAGCGGTTCCTAACGCCACGAGGATGCCGGGGGTCCTGCCGACACCGGTGGCAAAGCTCCCCTTGCCTCCGGTGGCTCCTGCTTTTGGAGGAGGAATCCCCCACGGGTGCTCGGGATGGGGACGGGGTTCCCCCGCTTGCTTCGCAGAGCATCTTCTGCAGCAGCAGGCATCCAACCAGTGCACAAAGCAAAACTGCTTGAGGTATTTATAGTTTTCCCTTCTAATTTTTTTTTTTTTTAATCCTTCCAATTCTGGACACGTTTTTGACAGCTCTTACCTGCTGAGTCACCATTCATCCTCTTGCACGGGAGCTACTCCTGCCATACCAATTCCCCGAGCAGGCTTGAGCAACCATCATTTAAAAATAAATCCTGTCAAGGAAGTGGGCTTTTTTTTTCCCTGGGTGGGTTGTTGTTTCCCCCCCCCCCCCCCCCCCATATCACCAACTGCTTTTCCTGCTGTGTGTTTTGCTTTCTTACACAAGATGGCTATTTTATAGCCGCGATGCCTTCACGTTGCTAAGGATGGCTTTATGATTTATCACATCCCGCCACAGCGTACTGTATGGAGGAACTGTATGTTGAAACCAGATAACGGCGCAACTTTTGAAGATAACTCTATCTGATTCTGCAACAAGTGCTCTGGTTTTCCTAAGATGGATTTTTTCCGTGGCAAACCACAACTCGCACACAAACTGATTCTCGTAGCTCCGCTTAATAAATAACTCCCCGTCCGCAGCAAGTAGCCGTGACTGTTACTTCTGATGGATGGGAAGGGAGGGTTAGTCTTGCCAAGGGTATGATATCCAGGTCGGTTTTCTTTCCCACTGACCAGGTTCAGATGGCAGGAGTGTTTACAGCTGTTTTTGCAATGTTGCTTAGTACTTAATCTGCAACACTTGCTTGCAGACTGCCTGTTGGCGGCCAGGCTGCCACGGCCACCTCTCTAGAAACCACTTGGAAAGACACTGGATACCTGCAGTGTCGCTCATTTAGGGTATCAAAGCACCTGCCTTCCTGTCGCTTCAACTGCTTTCCGCCCCAAAAATGCATCTTGGGTTTATTTGCTTTGCTTTATTAGCTGTAGTTTTGTGCATTGGGTGGTAAACGTCAAGGATATCGTTCGCTCCTTCCTATCTCTGTATTCTCGCCGGTTGGACCCGTGTTGATGCTGCAGATGAAGGGGGAATGCTTCATGGTGTGCACGGCTGTTCCGCCTGGGTGGTGTATTCCTTATTTTGTGGGTGTCCCCACCTTCCTCCTTTCCGGGGAATACACTGCAGAAATTAAATATTCACTCTATTTATAAATTTCAGTCTCTATATTAATCCGTCTGTATATTAATCCTCCAGGTGGTTGCATTTCACTGTAATACAGCTGCTAATGGGATGTTAATCTTAGTGAAAGTCTATTTTAGCTTTCTCCTGGTCGTACAGCCTGCTGTCATCCCGTGGGGCAAATCCTCCCCCAGGAGAGAGGAAGGGAGACTATTTAAGGAGGAGCAGTTCGGGAGGGAACAACTGCAGCTGAAACCGAAGCCAGGTTTGGGAGGAGGAGGCTGGGAAGGAGCTATTTCAGGGGACGGCTTGCCTGGCCGCCTTGGCCTTGGGCACGGAGGTGTCCGTCCACCTCCTTCGTGTCTGATGACCAGCACTAGTTTTGATGCTGAGCGGTTTAATGCGTGACTGTTTCTTGACACGCTTGCACGGGGAGACGCAGAAACGTAGCATGCCACTGGTGGTGTAGGTGCCTTGCGCAGATCCTTGGTGATTTGGGGGTGTCTGGTAGGTTTTGTGGCATCCTTCGGGGTTCTGCTTGCATGCGGGTACATCTTGCGTGCGCTGTAGGTATTAAACCTTGCGTGTGTTTTGTGTTGCGTGCCTGCTCCTTCCTTAAGGGTTTTTTATATTTCGTCCTGTCTTCCGAGAGGATGAGATCACAAGCAGCCTCTTATCCAAGCTGGAGTCTCATCCTGCTTGCAAACATACACCTTGTTTTCTTTCTTCTAGTTTCTTCTAATGAGCAGCCCATCTTTTCCGTAACTAAACTTCTGATGCCCTGGGGATATGCTGTATTGATCGGCCAGTAAATCTTTGACCTCAAATTCAGCAGGGCAGCTCGGGTCCCCATGGGAATGGGGTTTAAGTGTGAATCCTGGATGCGATGCTCTAGCCCTTGCCCCTGTAGTTTTTTTTTGACGACATAGAAGACGACAAGCTTTGTACTTCTGCTGCTTTGAAATCTGCATGAGTAATTCAATAAAGAATAGCTAACAGTTCATTGCTTTCATGTTAAGGAGAAATCCTGTCCTTTTAAAGCCTTTATGTAGGAATTGGATAGTGAGCTAATTTCTAATCTTGCGCGACTAACCAGTATTTGAACATAAGGCTTCCCTTTATCGTTGCAGTCTCTTTTGTTATAGCAATCTTCAGCATATGGTTTTCGGAGAATGTAACATCTAGCTCAGACACATGGTGACACACTCTTAGTCCTCTCTGCACATGTAAGTCTAAAAATGGCCTTTTTTTCAAGTTTCCAGGACGCTCGTGAGTACTATTTCTGTATCAGAAATGGTGTGGCCAGCAGGAGCAGGGAAGTGATCGTGCCCCTGTACTCGGCCCTGGTGAGGCCGCACCTCGAACACTGTGTTCAGTTTTGGGCCCCTCACTACAAGAAGGACGTTGAGGTGCTGGAGCGTGTCCAGAGAAGGGCAACGAGGCTGGTGAGGGGTCTGGAGAACAAGTCTTCTGAGGAGCGGCTGAGGGAACTGGGGTTGTTTAGCCTGGAGAAGAGGAGGCTGAGGGGAGACCTCATCGCTCTCTACAACTCCCTGAAAGGAGGTTGTAGCGAGGTGGGGTCGGTCTCTTCTCCCAAGTAACAAGCGATAGGACGAGAGGAAACGGCCTCAAGTTGTGCCAGGGGAGGTTTAGATTGGATGTGAGGAAAAATTTCTTTACTGAAAGAGTGGTTAAACATTGGAAGAGGCTGCCCAGGGAAGTGGTGGAGTCCCCATCCCTGGAGGTATTTAAAAGACGTGTAGATGAGGTGCTGAGGGACATGGTTTAGTGGGCATGGGGGTGTTGGGTTGACGGTTGGACTCGATGATCTTAGAGGTCTTTTCCAACCTTAATGATTCTATGATTCTACTTAGCACTAGAAAGGAAAACAAAAGGCCCACCAACACCACCAGTTTTTGCAAAAGAAGGTTTCTAAAAATGCATCTCCTTTTAGTGAGGAGAGCATGTGTGCCTGGGCTATAACACAAAAATTGTTGACACGTTTTGCTAAATTTGCTGAGGGGTTTTCAGTGCTGGGGATTTGTTTTTTATTTGGGGTTGTTTTTTTTTTTAACAGTTGGAAAAAGCTTGTAAAACTGGGGAATGTATGCAGTGGTTTTCCCTCCTTTCTTATCCCTGCTGCTTCTAGCCAGGCTCTCCTGAGGTCGGCTGGCCGGCCAGTGCTGCCTGCCTGAGGGTCTTAAATCATCTCCTTGGCGTGTGCAGTGGTCCCTGTGCACCGAGCCTGGGCACAACCTTCCTTCTTCTGCCCTACGTCCTTCTGCTTGTTTTAGGTGGAGATTTTGTGAATACAGGTTTTCCTTCCCTCCCCATCAGCCTGCGCGGGGACTCGAGGGCAAGCGGCTCGTCACGTCCTGCATCCCGGGGAGAGCCCGTAGCTGCTGGGGAGGGAGCAGGGATGGATGCTGCAGCCCCTCTCCTCTCTGGCATTAGGTGCTTTCGGCGGGGTCGAAACGCTAAAGTTGCAGTAGGAACGTGTTTAGGGGAAAGGGGGCCGCGGTGGCATGGGCCGTGCATGCCCGCTCCTGAGCAAAAAGGGTTTGTGATTGCAGGAAAAAAACCTTCAGGGTTGTGGGATGGGACTGGACGGTTGGGTCTGGAGCTGGGGCTGCTGCGGTACTCCTGCCTCTGTTCAAAGGATTTCAGCTTCCTACTATATATCAAATAAAAGGTGAGTGGGGCAGTACCATATTGAAATTGTTTTTGAAAAACCAGCTTTTTGCTGGTTACTGTTCATCCTTCCCCTCAGATATCCCTTTGGCTGGTGATGTGTGGTAAAGAGGAGAAAAAAGAAGGGGAAATCCTACTTGGGGATAAAGAAAAATGTCCCTGGCGCCGGAGCCAGGCAGCGAAGCGTGAGAAGGGGTCGCACGGGATTTGTTGTGGCCACATGTTTCTCAGCCTCAGCCATTTTCCCATCAAAGCAGAAGCCACACAAATATCTCGGTTTTTATTACTGCCATGAAAGAGGAAGCATCTTCTGTCTGAAATAATAGCTGTAGGGGATTTCTTGGGTAGTTTAGAGGCATAGCGGGCCTTTTGACCCAAGCAGAAGCTGCAAGGGCTCTTGGAGTCACCGAGGATGATGATGGTGTGCTATGGTGTATCTGAACCTTGCCCAAAACATGCAGGCTTTGCTTCATTTTTCTTTTTTCCCAGGGGTTTTACATGCACCACTTGTTTTGTACGCTTCTTTTTTTCTAGTGCGCGTTGGTCCACGCGCAAGCCGAGAGCTCGTTCCCGGGGAAGGCTCCCCGTCGGCATCCCGAGAGGAGCAGGATGAAGGCATGCCGAGGCAGTGGGGTGCAGGGGGGGGCGTGCAGCACCCTGAGTCGAAGGATCCCCACGCAAACCCTGCTTTGTGCCGTCCTCCCTCCCCTCGCTCAGTGGTGGGGTCCCCTCCGGCTCTACCCCGGTGTCCTTTGGAGACCCTCCAGGAGAGCATCAGCTGGGTGGACCTCACGCGGCCGGTGGGGATGGTCGGATATCAGCTTCCATCCCTGGAGGTATTTAAAAGACATGTAGATGTGGCACTTTAGGGACATGGTTTAGTGGTGGACTTGGCAGTGTTAGGTTAACAGTTGGACTCGATTATCTTAAAAGGTCTTTTCCAACCTAAATGATTCTATTCCACTCCGGGAGGGGGACGGATGGGAATTCGCGTGTGTTAGGATGAAGAGGTGCCTGCCCACCCAGGCTTGCTGCCGGGTGGGAGCGAGGGGACCCTTTGGCCCCAGGAGGGATCCCTCGTTGCCTCCCATGCGCTGCGGCATGACTGTGAGAGTGATGGCCCTAATCCAGACCTCTTAAAGCTGCTGCTTGCGCTGCTTTCGGCAGGGAAATGGTAAAGGTTTGGATGAAGGCACTGTCTGGTGGGTGCCAGAGCTGCTCCTCGCCTCCAAGACCACGAGATAAGCCGAAGGAAAGCGTGGGGATGTATTCCCTCCCTCCCCCGGCATGCACATAACCCCAAGGCTTGGCTGTTGTTTCAAAGCTGCTCTCTGGCTGTTTTAAATTTAGGAGCCGGCTCGCGCAGGCGCAGGCTGCGAGCGGCCGCGCCGTGGGGCAGGAGCGGGACAGGGCGTCCGCAGTGACCGGAGCTGCTTCTCCTGCTCCCCTCCTGCTGGATCTGCCACCCTCCCCGGCCCAATTCTGTATTTCCACCCCACCTGTGACATCCCTGCTCCCGCTTCCAAGTCAAGTCATCAGGAATTAGGGTTGTTGGGGGAAGAGAAGCAGCGGTGAGAGCGGCTTTTGTGGGGTCTCGAGGTCTGTGCACCCACATCCCTGTGTCCCCGATGTACAACGTTGTCCTGTAATTGCGTTTGGGCTATAAAATGTGCTCTCTTTGGCTTGAAAAAGTCAGGTTGGCGTGGACTTGCAGAGCACACAAGCACGCAGCTCCTGCCTCTGCAGACATGGGTTGAAGTCAGAGTTATCAGCATCCATCAGTCTGCTTGACCTTTTGTGTGCTCTCTATTGGAAACACACTTTTCTGCTGATTTGGGGGGAAAAAAATTAAAAATACGTAAAGGTCTGTGCTAAAGGCAATCCCGGTTGGATGGCTTCATCTTCAGCCCCTGTTTGTTTCTTGTTCCTCCTCTCTTTCAGTAAGAGGAAGATAATCTACCTGGCAAGGGTGCTGGGAAGCTAAATTAATTCACGCTGAGGTCTTCGGATAGAAAACGCTGCAGTAAGCACAAAGTGTGGGTGTAGGCACGGTGCTGTATAGCACTGGGATGGTGCCTGCTAATGTACACATAGAAATGTGCTGATATCTTTCAGCGTGGCTTTAAAAATCACCTGTACCGTTGAAAGTGCAAATATAGGAATAATCATCAGCCCAGCGGTGCTCTCTGTGACCTCCAGCTTCCGAAGCGAAGCCTTGTCTTTCCCTTCTTTCCGTGTCCTCATCTTGCGTTACAGGTCCCTGCTCAGGCCGTCCACTTGCATGACTCTTTATTTTTCCCTTTCTGACAGTCACGGAGGATTGCAGCTCTTCGTCAGGAGGCCTGACTCCCCTTCTGGCATCAGGCAACGAGGTTTAAATAAAAGGAGAGGTTTTTTGGGTAGGAAAAAGTAAATAAGGCTCCACCTGAATTTCCTGGGTTATTTTTTTTTGTCAAGAATAGCCTGGAACGCTCCTCGCGAGAAACAAATAAGAGCTGAGGTGTCTGAGCGGAGTATAATAATTTATTTTAACTGAGTATAATTATTTATTCCGCAGCACACTGTGGAAGCAGGAGGCTGCAATAGCTTTGCAATCCTTCATGCGGGTGAAGCGGGGAGAGATGGGGATGGGGGTTTCTGCTTTGGGGTGTGCCTGGACGTGGCCATGCGCATCTTGGCCAAAAAATGTGAGACACCCCCCCCTCCCCCACCCCCCCATTCATCCAGCACGCAAGAAGCATTGCTTTGCTTCATCACCACGCAGATGGTGGGTAAAGGTGAAATTGCTCCGCAGACCCCTCTGCTGCCCTTGCACTGAGGTTTCCTTGCATAAGGCTTGGTGTAATTTCTCGGCAGAGATGGGAGTTTACCCCTGTAGGAATAGGGCTCTCCTTAACAGGAGATCGTTGAAAATAACTAAGTATGTTTTTGGTCTGGAAAATACTTTCAGATCCTTAGATCCTCCGGCCAGAAGGGAGCACGCCGATCCTCCGGTCTGGCCAGACAATTGCGCTCTGTCATGCCCGTAGCTGAGCTCCTGGTTTTTGGGTGAGCTGGATTTTATTTCGGCATTTTCCATCAGCTCCGCGAAACGGGGTCAGCTCTCGCCTGTCGCGCTCTCCAGCGGATGATGTGCTCCTCTGGCAGGAAATCCTCTCTCCTGTGCCTAACCTCGCCGATGGTACATGTCAGCAGCGCGTAGGACTTCCATCGGGAGATGAAAGCAGATGCTCAGCGCTGCGGGGGGAAGGTGGTTCCTACGTGTTTGGCTCTCGCCATCCCTTCTCCCACCCCAGGAAGGGGACAGTGATGGGTAGCAGCATCCCTCCTCCCCCTCCTGCCCCTTGGCTGCCCGTTTCCAGTGGGTCCCATCCGCATCACGAGGGGCAAATAAATAAATAAATACAGCCTGGGGGTATCCCCACTCGGAGCGACCGGCCGGCTTGCAGCCGATCGAACGCACCAGTTGCATGGGCTTCAGCTGGGGCCAGCGGGTTTTCTTCTGCCAGGAAGAGCCAGGTTTGAGCGATAAAGGCCCCCTTGTTAATGCATATTGCCTTAAGCTATGTTTCCACAGCTTTCCGTCTGTTTACCGAGAGTATTCAGACATGTAATTCCACCGGATCTGGCTGCTTATGGAGAAGGCTGGATTATTTGTGTTTCATAAACAAGGCCAGAAAACGCAAGGTCCGGAGCACTGAAAGCCAGCTCTGCATCACTTCTAATGGGGTTTCTTTTTTTGGTCCCACTCTCCTGCTTTTTGCCTTTTTTTTTTTTTTTTTTTTTTTTTTTTAAAAACCATAGCCCCGCTTCCCTCTGGCCCATGTGTGCCCCATTATCCATGTTCTCTCCCAAAACTTGGCGAAAGCCCGCAAGCCAACCGTGTTGCCATAGAAGAAGGCATTTCTGCCCCCTTTGCACCCCTTCTGGCTTCGCCCCACGTGCTTTCAGCCCCACCATCTGCAGGACACGGCCGAGCAAACCTCGCTGCTGGAAGGAGGAACAGCACGGGGCTGCTTTTTAGCATCAGCGTCAGCTTCTGCCGCCTTAAACCGTTCGTGGCTCCGCAGCTGCCTCGTGCCCCTCTGGAGAGGAGTCTTACATGGGCTCCCTGCTCCCCATGGCCCCCCTCACCCGGAGGGTCCTTTTTCTGGTTTAATCCTGCTAGCAGGTTTTTTTTTCGTACAGTAGAACCTTATTTTAGGAGGAGCCAGGATTATGTATAATGAGACCTGAGTGCCCCTGCGGAAGGGAGGAGCGAACCGTCGGGAGGAGACGGTCCCAGCGCATCCCCTGGCAAACCCCTTCCCGGTGTGGCGGGGAGTTTGGTGGAGCTGCTCTCGTCTCGGTGAGCTTTCGTGTTCCCCACCGCCTTTTCCCAACTCTCCTGTTTGTCCTCCTGGCCATAAAACCAGTGTAGGGGAGAGGCTGGATTACGCTAGCACCTGTGTGAGCTCTGCGTCCATCTGCCCCCCGTGGGGCACAGCATCCCTCCCTCATCGCCAGCGGAGTCCACGGGAAAAGCGGCTCCGTAAAGATAAACGAGCAGCTTGCTTAATTAGAGCTCTCTGGACCTTTTCCAGCTGGATGCCTGTGGAAGCAGGGGACGGCTTGTGTCCTCGAGCCAGGCACCTGGACCACGGCTTCAAGGCTTGCACCCAGACCCTGCAGTGATGGTCAGGCTCTGCGGGAGGGGGGGGAACCCTAAAGCCTATTATTTTTCATAAAAAAGGTCTCTAATGATAGTTTAGCGGTCCAGCCTCTCCTTAAAGCACCTTGTAGGAGCTATTAAAGTAAAAGCACTGCTGGTACAAATGCAGCCATATGTTCATCTGAACAGGGAGGTGTTGATTCAATTAGCAGAAGCGTTTGGAGGAACATCTGTGAAGGGGTAGGAGAGATTTCCCGTACCACCGGCACAGCAAGTCCTGTTCCTATCGGACCTGTGCTCGGTCTCCAGAGCCGAGCCAGACTCCTCCTGTGAGACTGTTTCACTGAGATGCTGCTGCCTCCCTCAAAAGGAAAAAAAAATAAAAATCGGTGTTTTTGCAGTCTGCCCTGCTGCTCAGGGTGGTTTGCAGGACAACCGATGTGCACAGCAATAGCGTGGCCTGTCCTTCAGCCAGGCAAGCCTCGGTTTTCCGAAGTTGGAAAGAATTGCTTTGGATAAACTCTGTAAAGTCTGGATTCGTGTCCCGTTGGAGTCGGTGAACAGATGCCCGTTGTTTTATGGAGCTGTGGATGAAAACCTGAGAGCTTTCCTTTGGCCGTAGCGTACGGGGCTGAGACCTGGGGATGCCCCAGGTATGTGAGAAGCACCGAGCCGGGGTCATTTACCCGCTCTGTAATCCATGCTGCCGGGACCCTCCGTGCTGAAATTAGGGAGGTTAAAGGTAGCCTGTGTGTGCATCGTCAAACTCCTGTCGTACCTATACGGTTAGCTATATCCCTTAGCCTGCAACCTGCACGGTGCCGTGTCCTCAGCCTGATAGGGGATTTGGGCTGGGGACATCCCGACGGGACGTGTGGCCAGCCCTGTTGATGACTGACTAGCAGATGCATGGGATATCCTCCCGGTAGCAAGGCCTATAAAGTGATGCTTTCCCGGTATAAATTCTCATTTTCCAAAACCCCAGCATTTCTGGGGACTTCCTTAGGTTCCATCCAGACCAACTGGGCTGAGATGTAAGTTTGGGAAATGGACCCCATAAGCAGAAGAACAATAGGAAGCTGTTGGGCTACTTCTTTTCTAATGGAAAACAGACTTAAGGACTTTGTTTCTTGTTCTGGGGCAAATAAATGAGTCTTTGAAGCTTTGCTCGCTCTCTGTCTGACTTTTTAGCATAGCAATTAATATAAGCCCCCATTTTAACTGTATCCTCAGGGAAGAGCGTCCCTGGTGTCGGACGATGGATTTGGGGATGATAGATCATCACAACCATAGCAGTTGGGGGATGATGCAGACTGCACTTGGCAACTTCGGCATTTGCTGGTCAGGGCTGCGGCAGGGAGGAGATGGGGCTAATCCTGCAAAATAACTCTGCACTTTGTATCTTCAAAGCATCGCGCAGCCGTGAACTAGTTAACGCCCAACTTCTATCTGCTTGGTCACGAAATTGTGGACCAAATTGTGAACCGCAGGGGAGCAATGCAGACCATGAGTCTTGCCCGGGCTTGCTCTTCCCCTGGCTTGATGTGCAGCTGGATATCGTGTCACATCCCAAAGGCAAGGAAACGTTCAAGTCCAAAAAATGTTTGACACCAGAGACGTGTTTAGGAGGACGTGACCCTCCAGGCAAAGGTTTGGTGCTGGTTTGAATTCATAAAGAGCAACACGTAAACTGTATAGCCAGCATAATCTTCAAGCTGGCTACATCCAAGAGACTCTAGATGCTGCTGATAAACCCAATTAGACTCTTGTGGTGTTTTTTTTAAATGCCCTAGGTGATGTTTCCAATGGCATTTTATGTTTCAGACTTCCGTGGTAGGACAGCGGTAGGATCTAGAAATATCCGAGGCATTAACAGTGTCTCTGTCTCTCTCCCTCTTCCCGTCCAAAGATAATAAGAGCTGCAGGGCTAGCCCTTCCCCCAAAGCTGCAGGGCTTGTATTGCTCTTCCTTGCCTATTTTGGCAGGGAGAAAATAGCCTTGAAGTATGGTAAAAGACAGAAATACGCCGGAGCATCAGGAATCAAACCAGTCTCTTTGAGGATGGAGTAAGAGAATGTAAAGGGTTTTGTTTCTTTCTAAAGGCGTTAGGAGCAAAGCTGTCGTTTTTGGAGATGGAGGATCATAAAGCACTTTCCTGGACCGGAGGAATGATTCAAACTGACAGATCTCAAAATGAAAACAAAACTGGGGAAAAGCTGAATTTTTAAGAACTACTGCTTGCACAGTTTAAAAACAAAAAACTGCATTTGCTCTGCAGTTTTGCTGACAGTATTTCTTAGGCTGTGCATTAATGATTTGAAGGTAGTAACTTCTTGACTATTCCACTGGATTTATAAATCCATTTTTGCTGGACAGGGTGGCTGGTTTTTCTTCCCGTTTGTGCCCGTTTACATCAGAGCGGTGGCTGTGGCTCTGTGCTGATGGGGGGAGCTGGCGATCCCCTAACGGAGGGGGACCAGGAGCTCGGTTTTGACGGCTGCGGGCTGTCGTGCAATGCCCAAGGTGTCTTGGGCATTGAAAAGCCTTTGGGAGCAAGAAGTGTAGGAAAAAGGTAAACTTGCTGCACTGCATAGGCGATTTCAGTCCTTTGTGGTGTATGCTGGTGCCAGGAATCTCTCAGCTTCATGTACTGGAGATATATGCAATTTGAAAGTGTGTGTAAGTGATTTTAGACCTGATAGTGTCACTCAACTGTGAAGGCAGAGAAGATAAAAAAATAAAAAACCAAACAAAAACCCCCAAACAGAATGATGCATCTCTGCTCCTTTATTTTTTTAAATGAGACCTCGTTAGCTGGTAGCACTTGTCCGTGCTGTGGCTTTGCAGCAGGGATTGCAGTGGGTCTGGGGGAGGCAGCACGAAGGGCTGCAGCAGGGTCCCCGTCCCCTGGCCAAAGTGAACCACAGATCCCCCTGCGTGGGCGTCACTGTCCTGGCAGCGGGCTGTCACCCCGGGGAGCAAGCGTGGGGCGTTTGGGAGCTGTCAGCTTGCCTTTTCCCTTTCCCCAGCCCCCTGAGCGTCACTCGGGGCTGGCGCAAGGCTGTGCCCTGCTTGCCGGGGGTCCTGGCTCGTCCCTGGGGCCGTGGTGCTCCGCTTCAGCCTGGTGTGTCTGCAGTCCAAAAGGAGCCACCAGGCACAACACCCTCGCGTGGCATCGAGGATGTCCGAGCATCGACTGCGGTGGCACCCGCTCCCTGTCTGCGGCACCGCTCGCCGAGGTCGGTGCTCCCGGTGTGCCTGTCTTGGGCTCGGCGTGGACGTTTTATTTTCTGTCGTCAGCCACAAGTACTCCTGCGTGCTCCCGGAGAAGTCGCTGATGATCTGGCACGGCCACGGCTCCCACTGCTCCCTGCAAACCTGGCTCGGCTCCATCGGGAGCCGGTCACGTCGCCCGGGGCTCCAACCTGGTGCAGCAGCACAGAGCTTAGCCTGGGAAGAATATATAATGGACTGGCACGGAAGAGTCACTTTACTGTGGTGTTTAATGGATATTCAATTTTTTCTACGACTGCATCTATCACCGTGACCCCGGAGTGCTGACGTTCAAGCAGTGAGTGCAGTGATGATCCTAAGGGAGGAGAGACCTTCAAGAAGTGACCAAGGAGTCCCTGTTCATAATAGAAGAAGCTCTGACTTAAACGAGAGCTCTGTAGGTTTTTTTTGGGGGGGAAAAAAAGAGGCAGAGAGCAATACATGACGTGTCAGTAATGCCTTCAGAAAAAACCCGAAAATTATTCCAGATCGAAAAGTGCAAGGGATCTGGTGCAGAGCTTTTTGTGGCACTTCTGGTGCACACCGCGAGTTGCTCCCTCTCTGCTGCCACATCTTCTGCTTTAGTTTCCCTGCGAGCAGCAGTGCATCCGTGGTGCGGGTTTACTCCTGAGCAACACCGAATTGCGGCTGTCTGCAGTTTGTCTTTCTGCAGAAGGATGTTTTTGCCAACTGAAAACCAGATCTTCAGTCTTTCAAAGATGAGGTGGCTTCAGACGCCCACAGGTTTTCTTGGATTCTTTTTTTTCTGGCGCGCGTGCTTCCAAAAACGAGCGGGAATCCTTCCAGTGATGAGCACTGCAACTTCAACTCTTGGGAAGCTTTTTTTTTTCCCCTAGTTCTATACATATTGTCCCATATTAGCGATGGCAGAGAGCCTACAGGTATTTATCACAGCATCAGCCGTCCGGCTTCCCCGCAGCAGCTCCCTGCCTTTGTGTAATGCCGGGGAACTCGGGCAAAGTGCAGGATGTAAATACAGAACAGGGCAGATAAATAAAAATTAAGAAAGCCCTGCTTGTTTAAAGCATGTTTTTTGTACGAAAAGAGGGAAAACTAAGCTTCAAATGACGACAGTCTGCGTTAAGATAAAAACGTACCACGATGAGTTGCTGTGCTTCATATTAAACGTTCAAGCACTGGTTGTTTGCTGCCAGGGTGTTAAAGAAAGTCAAACTGTTGGGGGTGAGGAGTCGATAGCAAAGTACCTGTAAAGAGATTGCTGAAGTGCTAAATTTTCTTCCTTTCTGTTGAATTGCCCAGTCCTGTTCAGTGACCGGTCCCTTCAAAGCAAAGAAAGTCATCAGGGGCTGAGGCAAGGCTCTTCTAACCCCCAAGTTGAGGTGAGATCCGTTAATTCTAAACTCTTGAGACCGACCAGAAAAAAATTTAAAAAATAAGAAGAAAAAATAAAAAAGCAGGTAGTCTGAAATACAGGCGAAATAAGCTTCGAACCCCGTGCTTTCTCCATATGTATTTCGCAGTGCCGAAGCTACCTTGTCATTCTGCTCTTCGGTTTGCACTTGAGCAAAGTTTAACACATCGCTGAGAAGAATGAGCGTGGAGTAAATATAATGATTCATCGTTCCTACCGTAGTGAAAAAGGGAGGTGGGGAATGTCTGTCAAGTTCTCTTAAGTCCTTGAATTAAATGCGTAGGGATTTTGAATAACCTCCGAGTTAGCAAATAAAAGCACTAATTTTAGTGTCGAGATGATATTTAATTGAAAAGCAACCAAAGGGACATACTCATTTTTAGGCAACTAACAAAAAAGTATAAATACAAAATAAGTTTAAAATAAAGTAATTGGAAATTAATTGAAATTTAATTTTAATTAGGTGCCTGAAATTGGATCGTCTGGATCCCTGGGGGTCCTAGCTCTGTCTCTTCCCTTTTTTTTTCCCCCTCTGTAAGGCAAATGCCAATTAATATTTTAAAAGTGCTTTAAATAACTTCGTGTCTGCAACCTGTTGCAAGTCAGTGGGACTCAAATGTTCAGAGGTTTAGGAACCTGTGTGCAGTTGTAGTTACAGAATAGCTGCAGGGGGGGAGAAGCATTCAGGTCTTTGTGTGTCTTAGATGCCCACTTCTCCTTAAAAACAGAAGGGAAAAATCCCAGTCTTGCTGTTCTGCTCCGGAATATCACCTGTACTGGTTTTCTTCTCCTGGCTGGAGAGAAGAGGGTATGGTTCAGACCTCTTAGCGAAGATCTTGAGTGTTTTTCTCTGAAGCACTGGATGTCTGGAGATGCTTTGCCCCAGAGAGCATGCCAAGAGCTGTACGATGCTTCCAGCTGCGCTGTGGTACAGGATCCATCCGTTGCCCTTGGAGGCTTGATTTCCATTTAGCAAGGGTCCTCTTGGGCATCTAGACGGGCTTTCGGTTAACCCTGGTGTCCGAGGTGTCTTGCCAGGCGCTGCCTCTCCGCAGAGAGCTCCCGGGGCTGGAGGAGATGCCCGAGAGTTCCCCTGCCGCACCCTCCGTGGTCCAGGGGATGCAGGTGCCAAAACCTCTTCTCGGGGCATCGTTGACTTTCCTGGGAAGGTCGGGATGCCGCTTCTGGCTGCCCTGAGGGATTGTGCCGGGGATCCTGCCCTCGACAAGTGAGGACACGGCTCGTACCAGCCACCGGGCTGGTGGTGGGGCGAGGAATGTCCTCCATCTAGACGGATGGGTCTGACTCAGGGAGTGCGTGGTTTTGGGAACGGCCTCACCGGCTCTCTCAGGGCAGGGCTCAGGTGCACCGAAGCACTGCTATTTTTGTACCCACGGAGAGAAGGGGAGGCTCATGGCTCATTCAGGCAGCCCAGCGGCAAGATGAGCAAGATGCTCCAAAGACGAGCGGACCCTGGCGCGCTCCCCCGTGCTCGGGCCAAGCCGTCCCCCGCTGTGGCATCCCCAGGGTGGCCTTGTTGGAGGAAGAAAGGCTAAATGGGCGCAGCCTGCAGGCCTGCGGGTTTTGCCTCTGCTGGGTGCGGGGGGAGGGAACCGTTTCGTGTTCCCACCTCCATCGCACGCCTGGCCGGGGTCCCCGTCGGGTCCCCGCTGCTCGGGGAAGCTGGCAGCATGTTCTGGCTCCTCGCCAAGGATGTATCTTGATGCTTACTGACTCCAAGATACCTTTGTCGTGCTCGGTCAGAGAAGCGGTGTCTAAAAGGGGCGTCTTTAATGCATGTGAGGAGCTGTCGCTTAATGGCTTGGAACTGCAAAGCTTGTTATTGTTGCATAAAGAGAAGGAAAAAGTCAAGAAGGAAAAACAAGTTTCCTTGTCCTCGTGCTGCGTTTGCAGGACCCGAGCTGCTCAGGGCTATGCACGGCAGCTTGCATGTGTCATACGTGCACTAGCCGGCACGTGTGTGCACGCTGCGGGGACGGGGACAGCGTACGGAGGAGCAGGTCTCCGCTCCCCTTGCACGGGCGTTGCGGAGTTCAGCCGCTTGCGGTGAGCTCCTCAAGTCGACGCCGTTTCCTTCCACCTCTCAGAGCTCCAGAAAAGATGGGTTTCGCTCAGGAAGTCAGAGCGGCTGTGTTATTTATAGAAGAATTATTTGTTGGGACATGAATAACCTCGGTGTTTGTTGGCAGCGAGTCGGAGATCAGCTTCCTCGTCTGCTGTGTTACTGCACCTTTGCTGCCTGGGGAGACCCTGTTGGATCCCGGGGTGTTTTCCTGGGCTGGATCCCTTCCTCCCCGTACCCCTGCCCATCCCAGGGCACCCCTGCACCCTCCTGGGCACCGTCCCGGGGTGTCTCCTCCGCGCCGGCTGTCCCACACCATCCCTGATGATCCCTGATGGTGGTGCATTTGCTGGCACGCAGCTCAGAAATCCTCTTTAAGAGCATCTCCCCGTGCATATAGGGTAAGGCGGTCCCCCCAAAAAAGCTGATAAAACCCCGTTTTTCAGTGCAGGCTTAAGAAAAGGCACAAGCGTATGTTTAGCTGCATCTTACTCCTTTTGCTGGTTTCCCCATTTCAGCTCTGAAGTGAAATCATCCCTCAGCCTTTAACTAATGGAAACTTGGTTTAGGTGCCAAGATAGAGGCAGCAGAACCTGAAACTATTTTTCCAAAGCGCTGGAAACATTGTGCAGCTACAGCTACCATAGAGGAGGCAGGATGGAAATATCCACATCAGGTTTGTTACCTCTGATACCAGTTTTCCAGAGATAAGGTTTAAGTCCCCCTGCATCGTTCTGCAACAAAGTGGATTTGTTTGTTGCTTCGAAATAAGGATTTTTGGTTTTCAGCTGAATCATCTTACTTCAGCCGAGCGAAGGACCCTCAGAAGGCGAATGGATTTCTTCTGCACACTTCCCCGTGCTCTTTTTCATTGTCAGAGCAACGTAAAGACTCCTTAGAGTAATTAGGAATCTAGCCCTTCATTTTCCTTTTGTTTTTTCTTTTTAAAATTAGGGGAGAGGGCTCATTCCTCCTATTCAGCTGAGAGTCCACGTGAAACAAAATCTCCCAGAGTGCGGTGTAGGGTTGAGTAATGTCATGCGTAATGCTGACTTGAGCATCTGCCTCCCCTAACGTGCGAATCGAGAAGAAAACAGGGGTGTTTTTCTTTTTTTTAAAACGAGGTGTGTGGTTTGTTTGCGGAGGGTTTGGAAAAACCTCTGGAGTTCCTTTGCATGTATATGCAATCCTCAGGCATACTTGTCTGACTGTCCTAGCTGCTAATTTAAAGGTCAAAGTCTTGGAGGTTTCCCAATGTATATCGTCTACCGTGATTATTTTTTTCCATATAGAAAAAAAAAATTGCCAGTAATGTTTAATTATTTTCCAATTCATTTAAGCTCTTGCGAAGGGGCTTATGTTTGCACCGGCAGGGTATTGCCTGAGCGAGAGCAGCATGTCCCGCTGGAGCTGCCTCCGGTGCAGGGGAAGGGCTTTTTTTTTTTTTAATTCCCTAAATGCGATTCGAATCTCAAGTACAAAAGTCTGAGGAGGGGAAATGCTGCACCAGAACATTTGCTTGTGGTTTTTTCTCTTCTCTCCCTCCCTTTCCCTGTGCGTGCCTGCGAGCGAGGGAGAGCGAGGGTTTGTGCGGCGGGAGGGGGAGGCACCAGCCAAAATTTTCCAGCGAGTTGCTGCTGGGCTTGGCACGCCTGATGCGCCGGCTCCTTGGTAGGATATTTAGAGGGAGGTGGAGTAGCTCAAACTGGGGTAATTGGGCTTTAACCTACTGCTATACAGACGGCAGCTTCTCAAGATGAGCAGCTCTCCCTGCCTCTCCTTCCCCCCCCCTGCTTTTCCTCTGACCCCCTCTCCCCCCATCACCTCCAGCCTATGCGTGTTCAGGTTTAGTCCCAAATGGCTTTGTGTTTGGGATGGGTGGAGATGAAAGGAGTGCACCAGCTCTGGGTGACAGCCCCCAGCCCCCCAGGGTGGATGGCACCATGTGCAATTCAGCTATGGCGAGATTAAAGGAAGGGCTGCTTATCTAATTACCCCAAAGGATAATTATAGCAAGGAGCAGAAGTTGAGGGAGTGAACTTTCTGGGTCTGACTCATCGGCTTTGCTCCTCTCTGGCAGAGCAGAGTGGGTGGGGATGTCCCCAGAGATGCTTCCCAAGCATCTTGGACGCGGGGGCGATGGCTTCACCCGAGCTATCTGCCCAGTCTCCGGAGCTAGGGAACCCGTGGGGGTACCTGAGGATGCAAGTCAAGCTCACGGCTCTTTGGCCCCAGCAAACTTTGGGGGGCAAAGGACTTACGCTGGGTCATTGTACAGCCCCGGGAGAAGCCAGGGAAGTCCCCTTTCCTCTTTGAGGCATCAGTTGGGGTTTGGGGTCCGAAGGGTGGCAGGGGGTTTGCCGGCGTGACCCCTTGCGTAACGCGGGGCCGGAGATCTCCGCTCGGCAGTTCCCCAGCCATGTCCCCTGCCTGTTCGAATTGGGCCATCTGCACCTAATTAGGGCAGAGTTTTCTTCCAAGAAGCTCGTTCTTGAATGAACGCTGTTGAAAGGTGCGTTCATTATATAAGTAGTTGTCATAGGTCCTCCCGGGCCGTCCGCGGGAAAAGCCTCGATTAAGAGATGCCCCATTGCCCATCCAATTAATCTTTTAATTTTTATTTCATTCACTTATCCGCTGGGCTACACCTGCTTTCCCAGACGCCTTCATTAAACGGCAAAAGAATTAAAATGTCAGGTATACCGCCCCCCCCCCCCCCCCCCCCAGCCCGATTTCCGTTGCCGTGCTTTATAACTGGATAGCAGTGATGTACCCACGAAGGAATGCCGGGAACCGCTGCCGTTTGGGATCTTCTCCCGGCCCACGGAAACTCCGCATTCTTCGGCCAGCTTGCGGCACGCCAGCGCATTCCTGCTCCATGAGGTGGAAGCAATACTGGTAGTGTGAGCTGTGATTTCTGCGGCCGGGGTGGGGAAGCGCCGCTTTAAAAAGCCTCTTAATTATATTCTTTCTCGGCAGCGCATCAGCGCTGTTTTTAGCCCATTTCGAACGCTGTGATTTTTCTCTTAAATCACGCCTATTAGCTGATTGACCTAGTTCTTTTTTTTTTTTTTTTTTTTTCCCCCCCGTGACAAAATGTTCCATTTTCAGGCACTTTACAGCCCTTGAAGAAGAAGGGGAGGGGGTGGGGGTGGGAGAAAATAAGGAGCCCAGCCCTGTTTCGTGCCCGTCTCCTCGCTCGCCTGCCGACGGCAGCGTTCAGTTCTTCACCCGGAAGCACAGATGCGACGCCAGGTCCCTGCGCAGCCTGGTCGTAGCTGCTGCTTTGGACTTCTCCCTAATCCCCTAATTTCCTCGGGCAGTGATGCTGCCTGCAGGACTTGCCCCTCACCGTTACGTTGCTGCATCCATCCCTTGCTGGCACCCGGTGTCATGGTTGTGCTGCAGACCAGCCTCTTCGCTCACTTGGAGCTGGGTGTGAAAGGGTGCAGCTCCCATCACCCACCGTGCAGGAAAAAGCGGGGAGACCAGGATGGGGAGGAGACCTGGGGGTGCTCGCGGAGGCAGCGAGGGGCAACGCCGAAACCCTCCGCCAGAGAAGAGCGTAATTGAATTTGCCGTGTGGGTGCGGAGGTGGGAGCAAGGTTTTTGCCTCTCCTCCTTGTGAGCTCCTCCGCAAGCAAAGATGAGGCTCCTCCACGCCGTTGCACCCCACGGTGCTGTGGGTCGCATCTCCCCCGGGATGCCGAGCGCCAGGGTTGCATGGGGCTTGCGTGCCTCGAGGAGGGAAGGATGGGAGAGCTCTTCCCTCCAAGTCTCGTAATAAACGCCCTCGCAGCAAAACCAGGCTTTGGGAAGGTGTGTTGGCTGCAGGTCCTAGGAGAGGACCGGCTGCTGGAAACACTAATCTGGAGTCAGATGCGCGTCGGGGTGATGGACCCGCTGGGTTTGTGATCAATACGACGGGTGTATTTATCGTAATTCCTCCCCCTCGTCCTTGCACTTGGCGAGTCAGAGCCCCGCCGTGCGCCGGCAGCGACCTGCCCTCCTTTAAATACTGATGAACTTGAACGGAAAGTTGATTTGTCCGGTTTGCATACTAAGCAGCGGTTCCTTCGAGGAAGCTGTTGAATGCAATCGTTACCGACGATGCGGGAGGTCGGGACCTCTTCAGCCAGGGATAAAGCAATGAATAAAAGATGCGCTGCCTGGGAGAAATCTCTGTGTTAGTCCCGTGTCAGCAGATAGTGCACCTGGGAGAAGTATTTGTGGCAGCCTGCGTTCGGGGGAATGATTAAGGAAACTCAAGTCTGTTTAGTTTATCCAGGAGGACACGAAGAACTGATCCATCAATTCGGTGTATAAATACCGAAGCAGGCGGTTTCAGCGGCGGTTGGTACCCGGTTTTAAAAACGCGAAGGGTTGGAAGTGGATGCTGGAGACATTCAGGCTGGAGATGGGGTTTGGGTTTTTAGCTCGTCATGTAACTAACCTTTGCAGCAGCTTACCAGTAAGCCCCAACTTACTAGGGTTCTAGTCGGGGATATCGGCTTCCCGCAGGGTACCTGGTGTAGATGCTGCGGGCTGGGGTGCAGGGCTCCCCAGCTGTAAAATTCTCTTTACTCTCTTAATTCAACAAATCAGAGTAAATGACCGCAGTACGGCCCTTCCTGGCCCTCACATCGACCAGCTTATGAATCTGTGAATAGTTTCGTAATGTGGTTTTTTGGTGGGTTTATTTTTTTTAGCTGGCGTGGGAGGCGTCTTTCCCCAGACCTGCTGCGTTTCTTGCCTAGGCTCCAGCCTTGCCTCAGAATGCACGTTCTGAAAATACTGATGCCTTTTCGGGGAGAAGACGGGATGTTACAACCTCGTGGCAGGCCCTTAGGTTACCCGGCGGTGACTGTGATCTCTCTTGGCTTCTTCCCTATGAAGTTAGCTTTGTGCAGCGCCTGGCGAGACCTTTCTTCACACTCTGTGCTCAAACGTGCGTGTTCTAGACAGGTCGTACTTTTTTCCCTCCTTATGCTGTGACGAGCAGATCAGTAACTCTTTGCTTTCAATAGGGTTTTTGATCCCTTCAGCCGGGGAAGACGCTCGCTCGTGCTCTTGCAGGCGTGCTCCTCTCCCCGTGGGGAGCACGGTGTCGCGGGAAGCCTTCCAGCTACAGCCACCACGCTCGTTTTTCTTGCAGAAGGTGTCAAAACCAGCCCAAGGCAGCGATGCCCGAGAACCCTGTCCTGCTGCTGGTTTCCCAGGTACTGGCGCGGCTGGGGGAAGCAGCGAAGCTTGCTGGTGCTGCTGGCATCACCTAGTCATTCCCTAGGGATGGATGTTGCACGGAGCCGAGCGTGTAGATTCATCTTGCAGGGCTGGTCTTTTGCAGTTGCAGCCTTCGGTAGGCGTGAAAAAGATAAAACAAAGAAAATCCCGTTGCAGCGGCTTCATCCATCCCGCCCCCCCGTCTATTCTTGGCCCGCCGCGATACTGCAGGCGTATTTTTAGATCTGCGGTCATGTGTTTGCTGTATCTAATGTGCTGCCGTGCCTCCTGCCCAGCCGGTCACGGGGATGCGGGCTTCCCTGACAGGCTGGCAGTCTTGGGGGTCCTTTCCCTGATCACGGATGGCTGGTTAAAAAAAAAAAAAATAATAAAAAATAAAGCCTTAAAGGGCTCCTAGCCATCTGTTGGGTTTCTTAATTGACCTGTGAAGACAAAAAAATCCCATTTGTAATAACGCATCCTGTACTAATGTATTGTGAGAATACATTGCAATACAAATGTGCTCTGTCTTTAGAGGTTTAGAATGATCTTTTCGTGGGGAACTTGCCTAGTTGTCCAAATACATTCATATATTATATATATATTAGTTGAGACTGCACATATCAAGCCTTTTTGTTTAACAGCCTTTAATCATGGTGGTCTTGCATATTTATTCTAGCTATTCGCAGATAACTGCCTGCCTGAAAACTGTTCATCCGATAAAAATAAAATGGTCGAGTTGTTGGTATCCTTCTTCTCCTTGTGCCCTGGAAACAAGTGTTTTCTTTTGAAGGATGCTAACGGTGGGAGCTCTGATTCCTTTCCTGTTGAATAGATGAAACCCGCTCGGATGGGCACCCTTTTTTCTCCATGTAGAGTCTCACCTGCAAGCTGCTGTCTTACCTGTGCAGACAGGAAGATTTTAAGGGAGAGGGCAGCATGATACAGAGAGCATGTCAATCAGATAGCTATAAACCAGAATATATCCGCTCAGAGTGATGGAAAATCATTCATAAATCGCTGGGGGATCGCACATACTCCAGAGGAGCTGCTCGAGACAGGCTTCGTACATGCCAGACAGATAGATGGGAGTATAACATTTGCTCAGGAATAAGAAATGGAAAAACCTCACCCCAACCTTTTAATACTAACTCTTCTAAATCACATTTTTATTGACTTGTTTAAAATACGATGCAGGCAAAATCTGTTTCTCGAGAGTGACTTATGCTGGAGTTAAAAAACAGAAAGCAAATTTTGTCTGCCAGCCAAGTAAAACTTGGATTGGCTATTAAAACCAGGATTTTGTTGGCTAGCATTGTATCTGATTACATGAAAGTGTGGGAGCTAATGCTTTCTAAAGCTATTTTTCCAGCCTTTCAGATGTTCAGTCGTATCACCTACTGTAGCTGTTCAGCAAGACTCCCCTCCCCACCAGCCCTACGCCTTCTAATCAAACCCGCGTGCCTCGGGAAGCTCAGGAAAAGCACTTTTTGTCCTACATATTTATTTTTAAGTAAATGTAGCACGTCGTTCTAGACAAAGGATCTTTAAAACAATTTTGCTGAATTGCAAAGGAGGTGGAGAAACTTGTTGGTTGTAAGCATCCCACGGGCTTGCATGGTTTCAACTGCCGGAGGTGAGAAACTGTCTCAGCAGGTGTAAATTACCCTGTTTCTGTTGAATGATACGGAGCCGACAGTCCGGCTCAGCCGAGGAGGATCTCTGCACCTCTGTGTGGAGTGGAGTTTAACTTCACCTTTGCAGAAGATGCATGGGAAGGTGTACGGTCCTCCCTTGCTTTGTAGGGGGAGCATCAGTTGATGTGTGCAGGATCCTCAAGAAGAACAAGCAAAGCAGCCGCCCCTTGAACTGGTTAACTTTCCATTTTCTGAATGCATGTTTTTATCTTTATATTGTATATGAAGTTGCTGAAGGTAACTCCCATCTAGACTGCTGGAAAGAGCATCGAGATGACTTACCTGTCTTTCTGCACTAGTGTTGGGCCATTTTGGACACACTTGTCTTCTCTGCTCTTAAAGTCTTCCTATGAAGAAGATTGTCCTAGCTCCTTGGTCCAGAGCTTTGGTGCCCTTATTGCAAACAAATTTTCCCTAATGCATAAACTAATGCTCCTTCCACCACGTTGCACTGAGTCCTCTTTGTTTTCTGAAAGCCAACCTTTCATTACAAGATGAGGGCAAAGTCTCTGGGAGCCGTGGTTTCTGCAGGGCACCTGGGACTGTGGGTGGGAGACTGAGGGAGTCTGACTTCTCTGTCTTAACTGGAAGTAATTCTGTGGGAGCTGTGAATTTTGCTACCGTAGGTGCTGGTCAATAGAGATGATGTATTCCAGTGCTGCTCCTCAGGGTCATGAAGAGCTCTTCCATGAAGTGTACGTCTTGGGGGCTGGAGTTATCTTTCTATCCTGTGTGATAACACGCTTAGCAAGGGGGGGGTCTTGGCCAAAGCAGAGGTTTTGGTTTGCTGCAGTAATGCAGTGAAGATGACGAAGATGGCATCATGACACGCTTTGCTGGAGGACACCAGCATTCAGATGGCTGAGATGGTGATAGCTAGGGAGGATGAGCAAAGTTTGGGTTGATACTGTGAACGTGCTGTTTATTTTGGGAAATTCAATAGCAAGCCGAGATGTTTGATTACCCTCTTAGTCCCCTGGGCTAGATTTTGTTTATGAAAGACAGGTTTCATCAGAGAGATGCTACAGGCATAACCTGAGATCAAAAGCAGGTTTCCGAATGCTGGTCGCTAAGGATTCATGTGATTTCATACAGTGATGGAGGTATTTGCTGCCTTCCTCCCTGCCTGTTCCTCTGCCAGCACCGAGGGTTTTCGTCAGCTCTGAATGTGCAGGAGATGTGATTCTTTGAGATGGAGTGAGGTTGGTGGCAGGTTTCTCTTGGTGTGACGTGTGTGGCCAGCATTGCACCAGAGTCTGGGTTTGGGCAATGCAAGACAGCGTTCATAGAATCACAGAATCATTAAGGTTGGAAAAGACCTCTAAGATCATCGAGTTCAACTGTCAACCCAACACCACCATGCCCACTAAACCATGTCCTGAAGCGCCTCATCTACACGTCTTTTAAATACCTCCAGGGATGGGGACTCAACCACTGCCCTGGGCAGCCTGGTCCAATGTTTAACCACTCTTTCAGTAAAGACATTTTTCCTCGCGTCCAATCTAAACCTCCCCTGGCGCAACTTGAGGCCATTTCCCCTCGTCCTATCGCTTGTTCCTTGGGAGAAGAGACCGACCCCCACCTCGCTACAACCTCCTCTCAGGGAGTTGTAGAGAGCGATGAGGTCTCCCCTCAGCCTCCTCTTCTCCAGGCTAAACAACTCCAGTTCCCTCAGCCGCTCCTCATCAGACTTGTTCTCCAGACCCCTCACCAGCCTCGTTGCCCTTCTCTGGACACGCTCCAGCACCTCAATGTCCTTCTTGGAGTGAGGGACCCAGGTCCAGATCTCCAGTGCTCTGCAGGGCTGTGACCAAGGTTGGGGACCATGTGTTCTGCACTGAAAGGGTAACACTGACTACCTGGTGGCTTGTCTTGGACATTCCTAAAATAGTGGTCTATCAGATGGGTCCTGTCTCCCCACGTTGGCTCATCGGGCACAGGACTGTCACAAGAGCAACGTTTTTCAGGAGTGTACAGCATCGGGGCTCTGCTTCAAGTCTGCAGCAAGGTTGACTTTCCTGTTGTTGGCTCTTGGGTGAGGTCTTCTTGCCTGTTGGTGTTGAAGTTTCAAGGGAGTTGGTGCCCACAGCTTTGATCTCTGTAGCTGGCTGCAATCACATTGCCAGAGAGCTTTTTTTTTTTTTTTTCTCCTTTAAGGCCTCACCCCATGTGCTGTGAAGGTGCCCGGGGCATAACAGTAGCCACAAAGCTTGTGAAATAGGCCAGGAAGAAATGACAAACATGTCCTTACTCAAAGTCACGCATTGGCTGATCAGATGCTACTTCTTATGCCGGCAGCCTTGGCTTCTCGTAGAAGTTTGGGGAAACTTGCCCAGCAAGATACCCGGAGAGTCCCCAGTGTCAAGACTGTAGCAAAGAAGGCGCCACAGGACCGAGAGCTCCTGAGGACAGGCCGGCACCCATGTCACTTGGATCTCAAGAGCTATTGTGGGCCTATGTGAGGTGGAGAGGTGTTTTGCACTGGAAGGTACAAATCAGTCGGGGCTTTCTGGGTCGCATCGATCCACAGTCAGAAAAGGACCAGGAACGAACCTGCGGTGTTGCAACCCAGCGGACGGCCGGGTTGCAAAGCTGAATTGCATCCATCAGACATGTTTGTCATCATGAGCATCAGCTTGACCTCCCTCATGGTTTTGCCCGGAAAAATCCTTCAGGAGGAGGCTGGAAGATAAAACCCCACTGTGAAAGGCTAGGAGACTTCTGGGGAGAAAGGGTGTAGAGAAGCCCCAGCCCCATTCATCTGGAGAATCCCAGAGGACTTAAACTGTCCTGTTCAGGAGAAGAAGGTGGGTCCGGGTCTCCTCGTCCCAGCCTGGAGCAGCCCACTGCGGAGGGCACTGCTAAGGGAAAGCAATTACAAGAGCGCCCTAATGTTACAGATGAATAATGCAGAAACTTTGAACAAGCAATATGTGTATAGGAAGTATTTGGAAAGATGTTTTATCTTTAGAAGCAAGGACGCTTCATTAATCTCACTGAATAATGCCAAGCCATAAATTATATTCATAACAGACGTATTTACATAATGAAAAGTAACTTCACTTGGTCTTTACATGAATAGAGATTAGAAGCAACTGTATTTTCAGGCAAGCCCGTCAGTCCGTTAGAAATGGTGTGCTGAGAGGTCAGATGGTGGAGGGACCCAGCTGTGCCCCAGAGCCATCTTTGTGTCCTCCCACACCGCTGCTTGTCTCTCTTCTGCAGCATCATGGAAAACGTGCCTTCAAAAAAAAAAAAAAGGGTTAAAGAAAATCGCTGGGACTTGCAGTGAGCTTGCCTTGCTTTCAGCATCCGAAAATATTAAAACCAGCAGTCCGTGCAGCCCAGACCACAACAGAATTTAGAGGCCGTGGTGCAAGTATCCAGGAAACTGGTTTCGTATGGTAAGGCCACGTATCTGTAACCCGGTAATCCCCGACGCTGGGAGAGCTGGAAGTGGATTGCATTACAGTGCGGTGAAGTTGTTTAGCCAGGCTGGAGAAACCGACTTTTCCTTGCAAGAGCGGGGGCAGAAGCAGCTCGTTTAATGCAAGCTTTGCACAGGACACAGCAGCTGATGGGGCTGTTGGGTACCTCTGATTTCATGGGTTTACCCAGAAAATGCCTCAAACAAAAGAAGATGGTAGAAGTGTTCTCAGAGGTTGGGTGGTTGTTTTTTTTTTCCCCAGCATTTGAATGTTATTTTCCTCTCTCAAAGGCCAAACCTCTCACATCCCCTTGCCACATTTGCAGTTCCTCTCCTTTGGCGGGTGGGCGGGCAGTTTTAGGTCTCTGGCTGGAAGGGGTGAATTGCCGCAGGAGCAGTTTTGGGCACCCGCGTTTAACCCAGCAGGGAGGCTGGTTCCCGTTCCTATCAGCAACGCAGAGCCCTGTGAAACACCAGCGCTGGGTGACACCGCGACCGGCGGTGGCACGGGTCTTCCTGGACGTCACCCACCCGGAGGCAGATCTGAGTCACAAGGAGATGATTCTCCACTTGCATCGGTGAATGGGATGGTTGAGGACGGGGGAATGGTTTTTTAACCCAGTTCCACATTCGTTTGGTGTAGTGGAAAATCATTGTGATATGGAGCAGTGGGAAATGGCAACCTTGATGTCGAGGAGGACAGCGGGGATTGAAGAGCTCTGACTTCACTACTCATCTTCCATTGACAGGGTGTCCTGCCACGTCTCCTGTGCCACCACTCAAAGGCGCAGGAAGCTTTAAACTCGTGTCAAAGTACTTGAAAGAAAGGAAAGGCCGGGCTGAGGATGAAGGAGATGCTGGCGAGCTCCAGCCTTGCAGCTCCACGGCTTTTGCAGGTAGTTCGCTGAGCGCTAACGAAGCAGCGCGATCAGTCTGTCCACGTCAACTCTTGCGAGCAGGAGTCCTTGCTGCTTGTGCTGGCCTGTTAGCGTGGCGGAGGGGAAAGGATGTTAGGAAGTCAGGCAGGGGCTGAAAGTCCTCTGGGACCCTGGGAGAAAATAAATAATACTCTATTCTATGCTATGCTATGCTGTGCTATGCTATGCTATCTTGCATTCAGCAGCCTGTTCCCATCCAGGTTGGCATCAGCGACACGGAGGGTGTAGGAGAGGGGCGACTGTCCCAGGTCAGGTAGTGCCGGTGCTGCGGTTCAGGCAGCTCCCCAGCAGCTGCATCCCAGGGAGAGCAGCAAGGCGCTTTTCCCGGCCGTTGTGCCGGCTGCCCTGCGAGCCGATCAGGTTTCACCCCGAAATAACTTTCTTCTGCAAACAGTGGTGGCCATTATAAGGTCTGAAACCTGAGCGTGGCCTCACATTGGTTGCTTTATCAAGCCAGGAATTTATTGCATCTATCATCTCTCCCCAAAAACTGTTCTCCAGTTTTCTGCCAGTGGTATTTGGTGGGACTGGGAAACCAGGGCTTCTCACCGCCTTCCCCACCTCCTCCCTGTGCTGCTGCGAGCTGGTCCTGCTGAAGCTGGTGCAGTTTCATGCTCTGAACCGATTGTCAGCGTCTGATGGAGAAGCATCTCTGGCAATAACATTCCCTCCTGCTGGGTTTCCATGTAAAACTTCTCACTATTTATTTTGCAGCTTTTCTTGTCACGCTGCTTCACATTGAGAATGGCAATTTGTTGTCCGGTGACCGTATGTGCATATTCCACAGCAGCAAAGGGACCATGGAAAGTGGCAGGTCAGGGAATTTCTTCCTGGTGTCCAATTTTCTGCCTTTAACAAGTCTCTTGCTGTGTTGCTGTTGGTAAAGTAGCCCAGAAGAGGAGCGGAGGCTTTGCAAGCATTACTCGTGTGAGTGCTTTTCTTTGTGGGATTCTCATACTAAATCCAAAACCCATCACTGTACCAGCTACTAGGAAGAAAATTAACTCTATCCCAGCCGAAACCAGGACATCAGCGTGTGGGAGAGCTGCAGCCTCCAGTTCCCCTCTGCTTACGGCATTTCTCCTCAAAGAGCGAACCTGGAGTAGCTGGTGGAAGAGTGTTGTCTGCAGGCTTTAGTGAAAGGCTGCTGACTGCAAAAGCAGCCCTCTATGTGTAATACTGTACTGGGTTGTCCTGGTTTCGGCAGGGATAGAGTTAATTTCCTTCCTAGTAGCTGGTACAGTGCTGTGTTTTGGATTTAGGGTGAGAATAATGTTGATAACACACCGATGTTTTAGTTGTTGCTAAGTAGTGCTTACACTAGTCAAGGACTTTTCAGCTTCTCGTGCCCTGCCAGCGAGAAGCTGGGAGGGGGCACAGCCAGGACAGCTGACCCAAACTGGCCAAAGGGCTATTCCATACCATGGGACGTCATGCTCAGTACATAAACTGGGGGGAGTTGGCCGGGGGGCGGTGACCGCTGCTTCGGGGACTGGCTGGGCATCAGTCGGCGGGTGGTGAGCGATTGCATTGTGCATCACTTGTTTTGTATATTCTTTTACCTTTTTTTTTCCCCCCTTTCCTTTTCTGTCCTAGTAAACTGTCTTTATCTCAACCCATGAATCTTACTTTTTTTTTTCCCAATTCTCTCCCCCATCCCACTGCAGGGGGGGGAGTGAGTGAACATCTGTGTGGTGTTTAGCTGCCTGCCGGGTTAAACCACAACATGGGTTTACGTTAGCTAAGAAATACCATCTCCTCCTAATACCAGGAGGAGACACTGTGGAAGGGCAGAGGAGGCAGATGATAACTCAGAGTTGTATAAACCCCATCCTGAAGTTTCCCTTCAACATCACACAAGGAGAGTTGGAGACCTGGAGGACCTGAGTAGTTGTAGGAATCCCTTTGAGCTGGGAAGCGCCAGAGCTTTGCTCTCCCCGTGGGGAACCGGGATGTAGACCGGATCTCCCCCTGAGATGAAGGTTGCAGAAACAGCGCTGAGCGGGACGATGCGATCGCCATATCGCAACGCAGCAAGGCCTTTCTCTGGCTCTTCCGTGCTGGGTGGGTGCAGTCTGCAGCTCTCCAACCGGAGTGCAAATTGCTGGAGGTATTCAGCAATCAGGTCCTTCTGCAGGGTAGACTTGCCTGCAGCAGAGTCCAGCTGCATGGGATTGCATGAGGAGAGGAGAGGAGAGAGGAGAGGAGAGGAGAGGAGAGGAGAGGAGAGAGGAGAGGAGAGGAGAGGAGAGGAGAGGAGAGGAGAGGAGAGGAGAGGAGAGGAGAGGAGAGGAGGAGGAGAGAAGGAGAGGAGAGGAGAGGAGAGGAGAGGAGAGGAGAGGAGAGGAGAGGAGAGGAGAGGAGAGGAGAGGAGAGGAGAGGAGAGGAGAGGAGAGGAGGAGGAGAGAAGGAGAGGAGAGGAGAGGAGAGGAGAGGAGAGGAGAGGAGAGGAGAGGAGAGGAGAGGAGAGGAGAGGAGAGGAGAGGAGAGGAGAGGAGAGGAGAGGAGAGGAGGAGGAGAGAAGGAGAGGAGAGGAGAGGAGAGGAGAGGAGAGGAGAGGAGAGGAGAGGAGAGGAGAGGAGATTGTACTTCAGTTGGAAGGGACCTACAACGATCATCCAGTCCAACTGCCTGACCAATTCAGGGCTGACCAAAAGTTAAAGCATATTGTTAAGGGCATTGTCCAAACGCCTCTTAAACACTGACAGGCTTGGGACATCAACCACCTCCCTAGGAAGCCTGTTCCAGTGTTTGACCACCCTCTCGGTAAAGAAATGCTTCGTCATGTCCTGTCTAAACCTCCCCTGGCGCAGCTTTGAACCGGGTTGTGGCACCTTGACCTTCCCCATGGTCCCCTGCCGCATGTAACCTACTACTCCCACCAATGCATCTGTATTTTTGGTTGCTAATCATCTTTACCGCATTTTTCCAACTTTGCCTCTAGCCAAGAAAAGCTTCTGGCACCATTTCTGAGGATCCAGCAGTACGCTTTTCTCTCCGCTCGTTTCTGCATGCTGTTTGCAGAGATGCGATTAGGGCTTGAGGCATCACAGGAACAACTTACAGCGACTGCCAGGAGTGGTGAGGCAGGATTTACCCACTGCAAAATCCCACAGCGCGTTGCGTAGCTCTCCTAATTTACTAGATTTCTGCGCGTTTACCACGGCGTCGCCGTAGATCGGCTCAGAGATGCTTGAGGAGCGCGGTTGCTGATCGTCTGTAGTCAATAGCCTGAAGGGTAAGAGAGGGGTCAGCGGCTTCCAGAAATCCTGTCAATTCTCGTGTTCGTCACTTCTGAGTAGTGTAGGTTGAATCTTTCCGTGGGGGTTATTGCAACGTGTTGCTGCTCTTCAGGGGAAGACAACAAGGTGCACGGAAGGGGATTTTCCTCTGCAGGAAAATCTGTTCCTCCCTCTCCCTCCACAAAAATATCTGGTTTCCATTTTGTTGGAAATTTCTTCCCAAATATTACGGAATTTGGTCAAGAAAATGAAATCTCAAATCCTTCTCGTGTTTTTTTGGTAGTTGAAAATGGACGTTTTAGCCAGGCAGGGGGAGGAGGAGGAAGGATTTTGGTTTGACTGAAAACTTGCATTAACTGGTAAAAGCTTTTCAGGTTTCAGGCACTAAGAAGTGTCGAAGTCATCATTGCTCGGAGCTAGGAGAGCGGTTGGTTTTCTACACCAGTCTTAAAGCTCAAAAACGGAGTGTTAAATGGAGATTTTGCAATCGAACAGAAAATGTTGTCCCACCGGAGCCTTGCGGTATTTCCCTAGATGTTTAAGGATGATCTTTGCCTTCTCTCCTCCTTTGCTGTCTGCCCTAATGCTGGTGGTCCGTGTTGATAACACCAACGCTTGGACCACCATTAGCTGTTGGAGCTACATCAGCTGCTGCCAAACGTCCCCAACGCCCATTAATATATAAACAGTGGCAAAACAGGGTCGTACGAGTTTTTTGGGCCCCTCAACATAATTTTGGGGACTTTATGGGCAGCAGCAGTTACAGGAGAGGAACCAGTGCCTTCAGCACCGTGCATGGCCAAACCAGCCAGCTGAGCAGCGGGAACTTGTAATTACAAGGACCAGCGTTCTTCTTTGTTCTTTAAGTTAAACGTCCACGTTGACCCGTGTCATGTCGTGTTCACGGTGGAAAGAGCATCATGGAAACCTTCCCAGTGAAATAGCTGCGACTGCGGCGCCGCCAGATCGTTTTAGCCCCCCCCCCCCCCGCCCCAAACGAAGCCTTGCAGCTTCTGTTTTCGTGAAATACAAATAAAAATTGGGCGAACAGCAGTTCTATTCTGAAGGAACAATGTCACTCTTTGTTTTGAGGTCCTGCAGCATTTCGTGGTATACGAGAAGCAAAATGTGAAGCTGGTTATAAAGGAAAGACAAGCCGGCTGCCTTTACGTGCCAGCCGCAGGCAGCACTGAAACGCGGTGAATTCCCCGGTGAAAGGTGCATTTTAAGCCCGTGTTTCTGCCTTGTGAGTGCTTGTTACAGCTGGCAAAGATACAGGGAGTCAGCCGAGCGCTGGTACTGCTGCTCTGGTACAAGCTGTTAACTGGTGAGAGTCAGCTCTTCCAGTCCACTTTTTTTTGGTCTGTAAAAAAAGAGGAGTTTCACTTGGCTTTGAATGTCTCTGTAATAGATGCACAGATTTTTCCCGTCCTCCCGCACTCAGCCCCCAGCTCTCCCCTCCCTCCTCCTTGACGCTGGCACTTCAGGGCAGGATCAAAGTGGGTGAAATTAGAAAGTCTCCTCCTTACGGTGACTCATCGCTGGCTTTGGTCAAGTGCTTTGCGCTGGGTGATGTGAATAGCAGAAAGGGGAAGGGATGGATGTCTGCGTTGCCTAACTCCTCCTGGGGCTTCTGCACCCAGAGCATGCAGCGTGGGGGGCTTCACAGCCAAGCTGTCATAGTTTTCTGTTTATCATACTTTAAAGCCAAAGCAAAATATGTCAGTTTTTACCCAGGGAGGAAATCTTGTCAAATCTGAGATCTGATCAGATCAATTAAATTGTTTTTTCTTTTATTTGCTGCAGATCAGCAGCCAGGTGTTTCCCCGGGTGCCCGCAGGGCAGAGACTTGTGGCCAGCCAAAGACAGGGCTTGATTTTTACACCTCAAGCATTGCACAGAAATTTTCTTTTTTTAAGTCCTGGGTCCGTTTTCCCTGTGAGGAGCTTGGTAGCATAACAGGCTCTTGCTCTTCCGTGTGTGAGGTGCATGCAGCAAGGGGGGCTCCCCCGTATGGATGTTCTCTGTCGTCTAATGCTGGTTTCCAGCAGTAGACTCCATGCCCCTGTAGCTCCCGAGGTTCATAAGAGAGCTGAGAACGGGGCCAAACCTCAGACCGAACCACAACCTTTCTCATCTTTTAAAAAAAAAAAAGTCCTGGGAGAGCTGCGCAGGCTTAGAGCAACCTGGATTTGTGCAAAAAGCCAACTTGTCACGGAAGGAGTTACCTGGGGGGCAGGAGTGCTCTTCCCACCCGCCCCAGGCGCTTGCGAAAATCTTAACAAAGAAGGGAAAATAATTATTTCATGGCTGGCCGATGCACAGATTCAGCCCGTTAGCCCGCACCATGTGCGGTCCTCCTGAGTGATGCTGGAGGCCTTTGGCTGGGACATGGAGTAGGATCCGACGTTCATCCCGAGGGGTGGGCTGAGGCCCCGGCACAGTGGGGGTCCCCCGTGGCCTTGCTGTGATCTCGGGGCTTGTCCGTCTGCAGCTGCAGCTGGGGGGTCCGTACAGTCACCCCAACCAGGAGCGTGTTGTTGCACGCTCAGACCCACCTGAAGAAGCCAACCTGGGGCCACCAAGGAGGTTCTCCCCTCCCGGTTCCTTTCTGCTCCAGGGTAAAAGCTTTGTTGAGGGGTGCAGGCCACTGCTTCAGGTTCAAGATGCAGAGTTTTGAAACACCAGCGCCAGCAGCCATGGACACGGCATCATTGCACACAACTTTCTCCCTCCAGCTCCTGGTCTCCTCTTTCTGCAGGGGCAGGACCGGAGGCAGCTCAGGCACAAGGGGGATTTGCGGCATTTTTATGCAGCATTTTGCTAAGAGCAGCACCAGATTGTGATGGTGACTTTCATTCGTAGCACTTAGATGTGTATAAAAGTAAAACTTCCCTTAAAACTCCTCTCCTTTTTCTCCAGGCGTTGCATTTCCTCTTAATATGTGGAAATTACATTATTGGCCAGTGCGGTTCCAGCATTTATTTTTATTTTTAACATTTCCATGTCTGCTGTGGGACAGGAAGCGACGGTAGCAGTCCCTAGCATCCAAAGATAGGAACCAGTTTGTTTTATCTTTACTTCGGCCGCGTTAAATTTTGCTGAGCACATCTTGGCCGAGCTCCAGGATGCTGGACCAAGCCCACCATATTCAGAGAGAAGTGAATAATTGCTACTTTGCGGTGGTAACGCGGGGAGGAACGAAAAAGTGTTTGCAAAACGCTTTGAAGATAATGACACCCCCCAATTTTATGAGCGGCGGCGTTACAGAGCATGCTCTAGATAGCTCGTTAATGCTCGGTGATTAGAGGACCGGACAAGAAACACCGTTTCTAACGGCGCCCGATTTGGACTTCCTTTAAGAAGGGAGTGGTGAAAGGGAGGGCTTAGCCAAAAATAAACGAGCATCTCAAAGGCAGATGGTCCTATTCACAGACCTAAAATTACACCAGTGGAGGGCCAGGCGGGATGAAAGGAATTAGCATCTGGTGGCGAAGGGAGGGCAGTGTCACTGCGCAGGGTGGGTGACCAGATGGCCCGGGCTCTGTCGGATGTCCTCCCGCAGGCGGTTTCAACCTTTCCCTGCTTGCAGGCCTCTATATATTATTTTTATTTTTTTTTTTCTATCCGGGGAGGTGCGGATTCCTCCGGAGCAATTGTAGGCTCGCTGGCGGGAGGCTTGCGTCTCCCAGTTACCTTTTATGGACCTCTTAACACCCTGCTTCTGCAGCCACTGCAAGCCGGAGCGAGCGAGCGCCGAGGAGCCTTCGGCTCGGGCTGGGGGCTTTTCGGCAGCGCAGCACCGCGGTTAATCCCAGGG
The DNA here is from genome assembly GCF_965638725.1 of Aptenodytes patagonicus. Taxonomy (NCBI): domain Eukaryota; kingdom Metazoa; phylum Chordata; class Aves; order Sphenisciformes; family Spheniscidae; genus Aptenodytes; species Aptenodytes patagonicus. Next base: position 69,357,758 of record NC_134955.1, on the reverse strand, counting down.
ATAGGAACGCCAGCCCTGGCAGGGGGGAAAGCACGTAAAGGTTCAAGCACCTGGGTTCCCGCTAAATGTGCAGCCGGTCACCTAGTTTCCATGGACTCCTTGCATTATCCTAGCCGAAATTAGGTGCAATGAGCCGCTGCTTGCGGCCGCTCCGGATGCTTGGGGCACTGTCCTCCTGCATCCCGGATGGGTGCTCACCAGCTGTTCCCCGGAGCGGCATTTCGGGGTGCAGAGGGGCTAACGCTTGCTTAAAGGATTGTTTCCCCTTCTCAGCCGGAACACCAAAAGCCTTTTGTAGAGCCGTGCTGTGAATCCCATCAGCAGCCCGATCTAGGTTAAAATGACCTTTTTCAGTTTATTCCCCCCTTCCCGATGTTATTTTTAGCCTGGAGGAGGCCGATGACCTGGTTCATGGCACAACCCCACAAACGGTTGCGTCGGAGGGGTAGGGGTGTGGAGCCCGGCGCACGTGCTGGCGTAAGGGAAACCCCTTGCACCCCATTCCCTGCCTTCACCCTGCACCGTGGGTCACTGCAAGCGCGTTTCTATGGTGTGGCTTCAGACAGTATCTGAAAAGTCGTAACGTTTAAAAGCACCGTTGCAATGCAAGAGGAAACCTAAGAACTAAGGTTTAAATCCCTCTCCCCCTCCTCGCGTGTATGGGGGATTTGGGGAGGGACTGGATTTGGTCCAGGGTTTGTAAATGTTAATTGTACAATATACCATGCCATTCTGCAAAGGACAGGGCAGAAATCTCTGGAAGAAGTCGCTGACTGGTGGGGGTTTGCCTTCCTACGTAGCCACATTTATTTTTATTTTACTTTTGAGCTAGTATTCCAGGAAAGCCCATTAAAAGCTGGCAGCCGCCTGCTAGCGAGCAGCTTGCCGGAGCCGAGCGCCGACGTGTGATGCCGGAGGAGCCGCGCCGTCGGTTGGGGATGACTGATGGCGCGAGGTGTCGGTGGAAAGGAGGGGAAAAGGGGGATGTTCTCACTCCGCTGAACTTCCTTCCTTTGTGTTTCCTATTAAGCCGAGGGAACCGCGCTGATGCGGCTGCTTTTGCAGCCTTCCAAGCTCTGATTTAATTGTGGATGATTTCATCCTGGCCTTTTTATGTTGAAGCCAGTGGCCTGCGTCATGCAGCAGTGAATTTAGGCAGATTTTATTTGCATGTGAGTCATTGAGCTTTTCCAGCTGAATGTCACCAACTTGGAATTTTTGTCTGATTTTGTTGTTGTTTTTGTCTCTTGGTGTTTTTCCACCGGGCTTTTTCCCTACCCCTCGCTGCCTGCACCCCCCCGTCCCTCCGCACACACACCCCCCCCCCCCAAAAAATAGGAAAAGGCTAAATGTGAGTTTGAGTTGGCAGTGCGAAAGGATGGGATTATGAATGTTTGGGGAGGGGGCGGGGAAAGGATGCTTTATGTCGCTGGGAGGAAAGGACCGAAGCCAAGTCAAATTGAGGGCTCTAATTTGGGAGCGGTGTTATTACAGGTCAGAGGGAGTCGGTTACCGGCTAAATTGGGAGAGCTGTCACATGCAGGAGCTGTAAATGCTGCTCACATGGCTGGGGCACGCAGGCTTTTGGACAGCTCGGTTTGATTTTGTTGACAACGCTTAAAATAATAATTTAAAAAAAAAAAAAAAATCTGTTTTATTTTCCCTCAAAATATAGGCTGCGTAGCAGTGGCCCTCTGCCTCCGCTGCCTGCTCGTCCCAGCCCTCGCCTGCCCTTTGCACAGAGAAGTTTATAAATAGAGCAACTCCTCCATTATGTGCAGCTTCAGTCTCGTTATTTTTATACTGGAATCTGTTCAATGATTAACAGTTTAAACCATGTGCTGTATATCAATACCTTACATACCCTTCATAACTTATTTTTAGTATTATTTTTCCCCCTTCTAAATCCTTTATCCATGTTAGGCAACACAGTTAGGACATTCCGATAATTTTTTATTATTTTTATTTTAGCCTTTGAAGAAACTTACCTGCATTTCAATTAAGCTTTTGCTAAAAGGCTTTTTGCAATTGAAATTAAGAAGTCAGAGGAGTGTTTCCTCCGTGCCTGTGGTTGTGCCTGTAAGTCTCCTCGCTGAAAGCAGGGAAGATTTGGGCGTTTTTATGGATTAGGCTCAAAGAAGAGATACAGAAATCGCATGTTTTATTTCTTTGGCTTCCTGTGTCCTAGGAAATTCCACTGCAAGTCTGTATTTGAGGGTGTGCGGAGGCATATGAGCAATATAACCCCAGCATAAGTGAAAGCAGGCAGTGAACTCATTTCCCACCTGTACCCCTGTGTCCCAGAAGAAGCAAAACCAACAGTTTTTTGCCGTTACTGAGCTCACGAGCTCCAAGAAGTGATGGGACTTCTGGAAGCAATCTGCAGCCCCCTGTTTAATTATACTTTTAATCCTTGCTGACCCATCCCGTTGCTGTGGCCAAGCTGCCTCTGCAGGCCGGCTAAGCTCAGCTAACTTTGCACGGCAGCCAACAAAAGCCACTTGACCCAGGATCTCGTCGGGATATCTGTCCATCAGACCTGGCACGGCTGCTTTGATATTTCTGTCTCCTAGTTGCATGCACAAAGGCTGATGGATTCCCCTCCGCTCCTCCCGTTACGGCCCGAGAGCGGCGGCTCCCCCCAGGACAGCATTTTGGTGTAATTTCTGCAATGATAGCTTTCTTCCACCCACCCTGTATGGATGGTGCTCCCGCCTTCTGCTGCTCTCCTGCACCAGTGGGTAGAGGTGGAGAAACACCTCACCTGATGCTGTCCACACCGTTGATGGTGCTTTTGCAGTTTTGCACGCTCTCTTGTTGTCAGGTGGGATCCAGGCACCGTTTTCCTGCACTTTCAAAAGACCATCCTCCCCATCTGAGGCTTGGGAGCACGATGCCCCTGATCCCCAGGAGCTTGTGTGCTCCAGCAAGTAAGAAGAAAACGGCACTGTGAGTCCTTGTCCCGTGTCAGGCTGGCTTCACTTCTCAGGACAGCTTCGTAGGAGGTTGGTTGGTTTGTCTACCAAGCATCTGTCCTCCTCCTGGCCTTCAGGTGAGAAGCGAGGAGATGGTACCTCATCCTTGCTGATGCCCCATTGGCTCTGAGCTCTTATTTCTGATGCTGAACCGCTTCCCATGTTTTTCTGTCCAAGCGCTGAGCGCTCAGACAGAACTTGTGGGATTTTCACTCTTGTTTCACACCTGTTGGCACCGCTGTCATCAATGTAGTCATGACTCCATGAAACCGTGCCGGCTGGACCGTGGCTTGTGAAATCAGTGAAGCGAATTCATCTTTGCCAAGGTATTCTCCATGCCAGTGCCGGCCACATCACGTTGAGGAGCTCAAACGCCCGTCGTACATGCGGTGTAGGTTCCCTTGGCACCTATGAGGCTTTTGATAAGGTTTCCCAGCATGTCGTCTTTGCTCTGACTCAGTGAGATGCTCTCAACGTTGCAAATCTCTGCACTAAATTGAAAGTCATGTTGCTAGGGAGTGTTGTGATAATACATGGTATTATGCTTCGTAGCAAAAGTGTGCAACAGATCCAGCCTAGAAAACAAATCCAAAAAACCTCCCATCAGATGCACAGTATGAAAATCGAGTGTACTTTAGCTTGGTATTAAATATGTCATGGAAAAAGACTCCCGCTCTTCTGAATTTCCTGAAAGTCTGCTTTGGGCTGAAAACCGTAGTGGCTGCAGCCAATTTAGAGAAGGAAAAATCCCCACTCTTGTTGCTGTCTGCAGAAGCACGCTTAATGATCGTGCCATGCGATTCTCCAGTGCTAAAAATATATTGCTTCTGGGTTTGTACAAACAGCGTCCTAATAACTGGAGCTCTGGCAAGCTCACGAGGTAGAGGGGGAAAACAGTGTCAAAAATGTGAAAATCTTTTTTTCTTTCTACTCGCTCTGCAGCACAGTAGAGCCAGGCTCGTCTGTCCTTGCAGCTCTCGGCATGAATTAAGGGATGTTTTGTTGAGGGACCTCCCAGTTTGTTCTGCTTCTGACGAAAATAACGAGCATTTCTCTCCCTTTTGAGTTTACAACTTGGGTGGAGAGCGCTGAGCCCCCTGCCCTGCTGCTGTATCTGCTGGGGTAGGTTCATCAGCCTTTTGGGGTGACGGGATGCAAAGATCTGATCAAGGGTTGTCTTTGAGGCTGGCTTCAGTGCTGAAATTCCCAACTCTTGCTAACGCTGTCCCTGCTGTGAGATCAAGAAGCGCAGTCCAAGGTTGTGATGCTCAGCCTGGGGACATCCTTTCCAGTCACTTCTTCCCCACAAGGAAGGGACCGATGCTACAGAATGGACACTTGATGGGGCTGCCATTGCTTTGGAGAGCTCGATGGAGAGGGGAGCTGCCAGTAATAAACAGCTGAACTTGCTGCCCAAGGAGAACTGCCTTTAAAAGGGCAACGAGTCGAGTAGGGTTCATGTCTTATCCCCCACAGGGGTTTTTTTGCGGGGAGAGGGGGTGTTTGGGTTTTTTCGCCAGAAGCTGCATGTCATATCGTCGCCTGCTCCTTAGCCTGGCTTCCCAAGAAGAGTTGCAAGAAATCGGCTTCTTTTCACAAGTGAAGTGCTTTCAAGATGCAGCAGCCAGCTCTGGTGCTCATCCACGTCCACCTCACCTCCACGTCAGGCTACCTTTGAGGGTAGCCTGATCAGGGGGATGGAACACCTCTCCTTTGAAGAAAGGCTGAGAGAGTTGGGGTTGTTCAGCCTGGAGAAGAGAAGGCTTCGGGGAGACCTTATTGCGGCCTACCAGTACTTAAAGGGGGCGTATAAAAAAGATGGGGACAAACTTTTTAGCGGGGCCTGTTGCGACAGGACAAGGGGGAATGGCTTTCAACTAAAGGGGGGTAGATTCAGACTAGATCTAAGGAAGAAATTGTTTACGCTGAGGGTGTTGAAGCCCTGGCCCAGGTTGCCCAGAGAGGTGGTGGATGCCCCATCCCTGGAAACATTCCAGGTCAGGCTGGACGGGGCTCTGAGCAACCTGATCTAGTTGAAGATGTCCCTGCCCACGGCAGGGGGGTTGGACTAGATGACCTTCAGCGGTCCCTTCCAACACAAACTATTCTGTGATTCTATGATTCGATGATTTGTTTTGGAGCACTGCCCAGCAGAGACACACCTTTTATGAAGCACAGAAAGTAAGGCCAGTGATGGCCAACATGCTTCGTGCGACCCAGCTGTGCCGGCAAACCTGTCAACGCTGCCTTGGCAATGCGCGTTGAGGAACTTGCCTGTTGCATGCGGGGGGATGCTGGGGGCGGATGCAAGAAGGTTGTGTCTTTCGGACAGAACTGTTTTCAGTGGTTAAATTTGCACTGTTACATTTAACAAGTCCAAGGGATATTGCGTAGTTAATTTACATGGAGCTTCTTAATTTTGGTCATTAAAGATGGAGAATATGCTCCTTCGTGAAGTCCTCTGTGCTCCTGTCAATGCTGAATCCTGCAGTATAATCAGAAACACTTTGCTTTTGATGGCTGTATGGCTCTTGCCTTTGTTTTTCCAAGGAACCAGTATTGCCTGCAGCAGGGACTTCCCTGGCCACCTCCTTTTGCGGGACGTACTGTGCCTATTGCTCCATTTTTATGGCATCTCTTCCCTTCATCCACACTGGTCCGTTCACCTCCTCTCCTGCTCGGAGCTTCTCTGCAGCAACCATTCGGGTGGAAAAGAAACATTAGGAAAGTACTTAATGTATTTTTAGCCTCTTAGAATGTGATGTAGCTGCTGGAAACACGGAGGAGGGCCAGCACCATGTGAACTGATAGGTTGCAGCGCATCACCAGTGAATTTTCCGTTGAGCGCTGGTGCTCCTTGGCACCGTCGCAGAGCTGGGGTGCAGGGTGGGTCGTGGGCGCTGGAGAATGGAGATCGTGCATGTGCCTTGCATGATACAAGGCACAGATTGCCGTCCATCTGTCCTCTCCTTATGGGTACTGATGAACAAAAGGTCCTTCTGTCCTTCCAAGAGGTCATCTGCACTTAAATCTGCACAGAAGCTGACCAGCTAGGGAGAGGGGGAATTCAGTGATTGCCTTTTTATATCTCATTATAGACCGAAGATGCTGGGATAGCACTGAGCCGTGCAGCCACCTTGGACCTAGAGGTTCATAGCTGTTGGGGTGGGCACTCCAGGAGGGAAAGTGCAGAGCCCCCATTGCCACGAATAGCAGTCCCCAAGCCCTCCTGGTGTCCAGGGCTTGTTTGGAGACCTTCTGGCTGTTCCCAGCTCCTAACCAAGGCTTGTAACGGGGAAAGAGCTTTGCCACTACTCCCCAAATTTCTCCCCAAGTCGGGCTGTTAGACTTGCGTGGGAGGGAGTGAAAGCAAAAAGCCAGCTGCGAGGTTTTCTTGGCTTTTCCTCTGTCAAATCCCGTGTTATCCGCCGGGATGAGTGGTTTTGGGGACCTGGGAAGAAGCGGTCCCCGGGATGCAGAGCTGGCCTCTCCCAGCTGCTGCAGCGCGGAGACGCGGGAGGTGCCAGGAAGCCACGGGTGCCGGATCCAGCAGGCACGATGCTGTTTGGCACGGCTCCCGTTGCCTTCAGACATAGAGGATTAGGTCCTCCCGCTCCGCGCTGAGGTCAGCTCTAGCGCAGGCATAAATTCAAACCCGTTTGAACGTAGCAGGGGGAGGCTGGTGGGGTTTACACACCGTGCTGCAGCCTCCTGGCCGTAGATGTGCTTAGAAACATCACCGGTGTCTTCTTGCCTGTGTTAGCTGCGGTTTTGCATCGATTTTGGTGAGACGAGGAGCAGGATTCAGGTTCACTGGCATTTCAGTGTCAGCTTGCATCTCTGTCTTGTGCAGTTGGCAGGTCTGCAATAACCTTTATCGTCGAGATTTTTTTCTTTTAATTAGCATCAGTTGCAATAACGAAAAAGCACATGCTGAAATTCTTATTATTTGGCCTCTCATGGAGGGAGAAGGCTGCCAGGTTTAACGGCGAGGGTATTGATGTGCTCTGGATGGGGTACAGAGAGGGTTTCCAACACGGTTCTCGCTTTGTTTTCTTTAATCTTGGTCTTTTGAGTGAGGCTGATTTAGGAAGAGAATGATGCAAATTCGCCCAAACAAAGTATTGTGAATGGGTCGACGTGCAGGTGCTAATTACTGCAAATAATAATTGAAATCCCTTCGTCTGGAAACACAGTGTAGTTCACCTTCAGTCGAGCTGCTGTGGCGGGAGCCAGGGCAGAGGTTCGCATCCGCAGCAGCGTTGGAGAGAAGATTTGTGTGATGGGTGGTGGGGAGCCGGACCATCTCACAGACCAGTTAATCCAGTCGCAGGAAGGCTGGGACTGGCAGCAGCCTGCTCTTGGTCGATACGCTCGGTGCACATTCAGACTTGTGGTTGAAATATCTTCGTCTTTTGCTCTTCTGCTTCAACTTCGCTGCAAACCACCCTGTGTGAGATGGGGTACGGTCTCTCCACCCCACTCGTGCTTTTCACCAAGCCAAATAAGACCCGATTCACGTGTGTGCTGGAAGTCACAGAGCCAGCAGAAGTGTTGCCATGGGCTCAAGATTAATGAGCATAGAGCCACGACCTGTTAGAGACAGGACATTAAGCTTCTGTTTCTTACCAGAAACAAGAGTGGAAGGTGGCTTGAGTGCTGAGTCCCGAGTACCTTCACTTGAGAAAATGCAGGGCATCAAGGAGCTCTTTAATTCAGACTGGAATTTGTCTGGCAGCTGCAGCCAGGTAAATTCAAGCTTAAACCAGATAAATTCAACTGGAAACGAAGGCAAACTGAAGTGCTTGGAAGACATTGGAACAAATAGCCAGTAGACGTAGGGTTGGGGTTTGTCGCTTGGTGGCCGTTCACTGGGAGATGGCATTTTGGCCAAACAGAGGTTGTTGGGCTGCGTTCGTATGCAGGGTCAGGTTTCTTGACCCCTTTTGCCCTGGTGAAGACACCCACGCAGCTGTAATAGGTGTTAGATACCAGGGCTGACTCTGGTGATGACCTCGGTTACCTCAGATCTTGGTGATTTTGATGGAAGCGCAGCATCTTGCATGCATGTGTGGAGGAGCTGGGGGGTGGTGATGTGCTGCTGGGTCTTTATGCAGAAATCTTTGCATTTCTGTTCTGCTGTCGGCCGTCCAAGACATGAAAACCTCGGTGTCATCCATCCCTAGGAGGCCTTGATTGCCGTCCAGTAGCACCTAGTTCCTCCCTCCAATCCCTAAAGCTGCAGCATGTCACTTTGCAAGGTCAGGGATTCCAGCCTAAATTTTTGGTACAAGCTCCTGTTTTTTCTCCCTGAGTACATCTGAGAGTGCTGGTCCATTCAGCCCCGCTGTGAAGGTGCTCTGTTTGGTGGGTGCCCTTCAGATGTGCACATCTCACTCTTAGTCATTTCTTGCTTGGACAAATTATCTGAATGGGCTTTTGAGAACTTTTTATGGAAAATGTTGTTAAACTGAAAACAAGGGCATAATAAAACAGTAATTTAAGAGCAATTTACTGACAACTGGAGTCCTTAAATGCACTGACTTAACCATTGTGGAGTAATGATACCAAGCCTGCTATTTGAACGTAGTCTTTGTCACTCGGAAAATCCTTGGGCAGGTTTTAAAACACTTCCAGTCTTTAATTGTTGTCCTTGTTACTCATGATAAGCTGTTGTCTAGCTCATAAATTACACATCATTCATCTCGCCCGCTTCGTCAAAACCCCAGTCAACATATTCGACTACTTCACTTGTGAAATGTGGTAAGTCGTATATGGCAACAGGAGGATAACCCAATTTCTGCTTTCAAAATGAAAAGGTTTATCTTGGTTGGGGTTGGTTGTTTTTGGGGGTCGTCTTAAGCATTTGAGAGGTATCCCGCATTGCTGTTGTTCCTTGGAGGCATCTCACCTGGTGAGACACACGCGTTCACGCGCCTGTGCTGACAGCTCCTCTCAGCCATCCCTCCGGGCAGGGTCGGTGTTTTTGAGGTGGGGGCCAGAGGTCTGTTTGCAAAAATGAAAAACAGAAGAAAAAACCAGGCAGTTAGGTACTTCAAGGTTTCTAAATGCAGGCACCAGTGTGCCGCCTGCGTTGGTTTTTGCAGGCGTCCGCAGGGACTGTGTGTATCCCTGTCTCTGTCCATCCAGGCTGGTTTTACCTTTGGAAAACTGCGACTGTTCCCGGTACATCATTAACAGTTTCAGGAGCTCCGCGTGCCTCGCTGGCGGTTGAAATAACGCAGTCATCTGTCAGGAGGCAGGTTCAAAGTAAAGGCAAGAAGGTCCTTCACGCACTGCAGTGTTAGAGGTGGATCCTGCCACCGGACATGAAGGCAATTAACAGTTTGCAGGGATCCAGAAGTGATTAAGCAGATTTGTGACAGAGAAATCCGATGAGCGCTTATTAAATTGACAAACATCACCTCTTCCTCAAGCCAGAAAGCCCCCGTTTCAGGGATAGCATTGGACCTATTCATAGCGCAGCACAGGTTTCAGCCTTGGAAGCAGGACCCGGCTATATTTGGTGCTGTATTTATACGCAGGCACCCTGCACATGCATCAGCTGTGCCGTATGGCAGCAAAATCATATTGGCTAGGTAGGTAATCCTAAGTTAGAAGGTAGTTTCACATCCCACCTTGATTCAGCCTCTCACCCAAGAGAGTCCCGTAATGCAAATTTCTGCGTCGGAGGCGCCGGCAGCTCCCATCCCTTCCCGGTACGGGGGGTCACAGGGCTGGGATGGGAGCTGGCTCCTTAGGGTGCTTGTTGTCAGTTATTATTTTAGCTCATCTCCAAAAGGAGATGTCAGTGCAATGACAGCAACGGGCAGGACAGGGATATCGGGGAGTTTCAAAGCAGCAAGGTGGAGTTTCTAACTTCGGGGCTTTCTCTGTGCTCAGATTTGCCTGCTGCAAATATCAATAGTCTTGCCATCCCTTAGAGCAGCGAAAGCCTTGTGACGGAAAACATCAGGCATCCTTGAAGCAGCACCCGGGGGAACTAATGAAGCTGTAATGTGATTGGTGCCTGCGACCCCGTACACCACTGCAGCTAGCGTGCTGGGACCCTGGGACGTGGGACCCCAAAACCGGGACACATCCTAACCGCAGCTGACCCAGGCCGGGTGCGGGGGGGGGCTTGTTCTGGCAATAAAGGGTGAGACATCCCAGATGTCGGGGAGTGCGTGGCAGCAGGTAGGGAGCTGAAGCGGGGGCTCCTACATTCGGGGAGAGGGTGGAGTGGGGCTTTGGGGGGGTCGCCGGCCCCTCTCCCCCTGCCCAGAGGCAGCTCCAGCTTTCCTCCTCCCGCACCGCCCTCTCCAGATCCCTCTATTTTCCGGCAGATAGGATTAAGCCTGACCTTCCGCCCCGTCTCGGAGAGAGCCAAACCTCTTTCGGATCTAATTATTTTCCATTTTTGTTTAATTGTGCACATCCTGCTGCTGGCTGAGAAGGAGAGCGGCTCCTGCCCGGGCCGGGGCAGGGAAGGGCACCCGGCCCCTCGCCAGCCACGGGCTTTCGGATCAGCGCTCCATCTTTCGGGGTTGTGGTTTCAAACCCCCAAATCTCTTGGCGGTCTGAGGCAAGTTTCCCAAGAAGCGGCTCTGGCACCATCCTGCGTTTCTCCAGTGGTGACCTTCACACTCAGCCCAGCCCCTGTGTGAGGAAGAGGAGTCTGGCCATGGCCACCTGCCTCCCCCATCCTCCTCCTCCTGCACCCAGTTTGCACCGGGCTCTGCTTTTTCTGCATGTATTTTGCTACCCAGTTCCTATGTACAAGTGGCACCGACTTCTTTTAGCAGTGCATTGCGTGCCTTTTTTTAATGATCTTGGCGATTTCTCAGTTTATCTGAGCTGCTGCAAAATCCCACAGCCTCTCCCCGCAGACCGTGCCGGGCTGGGGTTTGGCTGTGCCAGCCTGGAAGCGCTGCTGAATCGCCCCAACAGCAATGATAAAATGCGGGGGTGATAAGGGAATGGGTGACATCCCTCTGCAGGAAGAGGGGATAAAATAAGATGGGTTTTCAACCCGCCGGGCAGCTGGCCGAGGAGCGGGGAGAGAGAGGGGACAGAGAAATCAGATGAAGCACGACAGGAAGCTTTGCCTGTAGCAGTTACATCTGCATATGGAAAATACGGAGATGCTCTGGTGGACCTTGAGTCCCGCTACGCTCATGTATTTTTTACAACTTCACTTAGGTTGAGCGTTGCTTTTCCAAATCCCATATTTCAGCACCAAAACAACCTCACAGCATCTCTGCAGGCACAGGAGCGCACCCAGAGTACCAAAACTCGCTTCTGCTGCAAACGGAGCGGTTCCTTCTCCACCAAAGCTGTGCCACGCCGTCTCCCTTGCACCTCTTGGCACAGCGGCACGAGATGGCTCGGGGTGGCCGGGTCGGGAAACGGCTCTGGAGGAGGGGTGGGTCTGTGGGGAAGTAAATACCGCTGCAGAAAGTTCCAGCGAGAGCCGTCGGCGTTTCCAGCAAGCCATCTAGTGGCTTCCTATTAAAATGGTTGCACGCCTTGAAACTGAGAAGGCGAAGCTGGAGGGGTGAGTGCTGCTCACCACCGCAGTTGTGTCGGGGAAGGTTTGGTCCTAATTGGGAAAAGACCCTACTGTAATAGCCCTCTTCTGGGTCACGGGGTGGTGGAAGGGTTGGGTTAGCTGCTGGACGGCAGCGTGGGTCTTCCCAAGAGCAAACCTGATGGGTGATCCTACAGATGGATGTCCAGGTCTTCATTTCACTGGTGTGGGTTCGGTTACCCTAGCTCAAAAACACCTGAAGGATATAGGGATAATCAATGATTTAGAGCAGCTTCCTTTACAGTATGGATAGGAGACAGCAGACAGCGAGGGAGAACATAAAGTTTTGGGGGTTTTTTAATAACATGAGAACTCAGGGCATTTCACTTGGTGAAGTTTTGGGCAGTGGGTTTAAAGCAAACAGAAGGAAGTCCTTTTTCACCAGATGGTTCAGTTGTGGCAGCCTTAGGCACAGCCTGCTACAGGGACTGCAAGTTTGACGGCTTCATAGAGGGGCTTTGGTAAACACTGGAGGAGAGACTGACCTGGGGCTGGGAAGCGTCAGTCGGGTGGTCTAGGTAGATCCTGAGCTATCCTTGGCTGATGTTTGTATAAGCTGTTAAGAAAAACCTCCGGTGATGGAGATTTTACAACGTCTGTAGGCAATCTCTCCCTGCACATCACCAGCCCTACCCGCAGGAGGTAGTTTCTTCATGTCCAACCTCATTCACCTTTGCTGCAATTCAAACCTATTATTACAATCCCCGGGAGACACGGAGAGCAGCTTGTCCACGCCGGTCTTCACCTCTCAGACAGGTGACAGGCTGGCTGGTGCAGTTTTTATGTGCAACATGGCATTTTGACTGATGTTCGGCCTCTGATGCTTCCTGACCCGAGGCTCTTCCCCGCCTGGTACTGCACAGCGATTTGTTCCCACCTGCATGCAGATGTTTGCACCTACTTAACGCAGCTGGTTTTTTTCTGACTTTTCTCCAGGTCTCAACATCGTTTGACTTCTAATCCAGTTTTCTGGAGTGCTTTCATTTCTCCTAGCGTGATACCTGCATATTGAATACATTTATCACATCACCCGTATCACCGATGACATACTGGGTAGTGTCACGGCCGGGACAAGTCTCCTTGCTCAGCACATCCTCCCGGTCTGACGGTGAATCACCAGTAACGACTCTCTCCGTATGGTTTTCCGATGAGTTGTGTGCCCACGTTAGAGTAGTTTCGCCTGAGCGTGTTTCTCTGGTGTGCTGCTGAGGAAGCCATGTGCGGCAGCACCTAATGAATATCAAGATATACGGGCGCTGACTGCTTCTCCAGCTATTCACAGGCCAGTTACTCCGTTGAAGAAGAAAATTAAATTGTTCTTGACAAATCGGTGTCAGCAGTCACTTATCATCTTGTTATCTTCTAAGTGCTTACAAATAGGTTGTTTCATTATTTGTTCCATCAGTTTTCCAGGAGTTTGAGTTAAGTGACCTGTTTGTAATTCCCTGACTTCTCCTTTTGCATATTTTTAAAGCTAAACCCTAGGTTTGCTTTTTTTCTGGTCTTCTAAAACCTCTCCTATCTGCCGTGAGCTAACAGAGGAACAATAGCTCTGCGGCTGCTTCAGCTGAGCCCTTCCCTCAATACCTTTGGGGCAGCTTATCGCGCCAGGCTGGCGGATGGCCCGACACCCTGGTTTGGTTATTGCCCTCCTGCTGGGATCCTTCTTCCCTTCGCCCCCTGTGGCTCTTGCCTGTGTTAGCTCATTTGAATCTTGACCTTTTCCATTTTCCACCCAGTGCTTTTAAAAGGTTAGGTTTATCCACGAAGTGCTTTTGTGTAGTATTTTGTGTAATCCGCAACGATACGGAAAATTTGGGCCAAATCGTGACTTTGATTAACATCAGGACAATAGCAGTGGAGCTACGTGGCCGTAGAGGTGGGTGTAATTTGGCTTTTTTAGTGATTTTCAGGAGCGTCTGGTGACTCTTGGTGTCCAGTTCGGCACGCCTTGCCGTGACCTTGGTTTTCGGAGAGCGGTGACCCCCCCTGCCTGGGAGATGCTCACGCAGTGGCATCACGCATGCAGGCATCCCTTTGGCGTGTCCCATTTACCCTGCCGGGGTCTATTTATTTCTTTATTAGCTCTGTTTGCCGATTTCTCAATTACCATCTTTTTTTTTTTCTTTTCCCTATTCCTTCAACAGGAATCATTAACCAATGGCAACAGGAATCCAAGGATAAAGTGATTTCCTTATTGTTAACCCACCTGCCTTTACTGAAGCCCGGAAACATCGAGGCAAAAGTTGAATACATGAAACTCTTGCCTAAAATCCTGGCCCACTCGATCGAACACAACCAACACATCGAGGAGAGCAGGCAGCTGCTGTCCTACGCCTTGATACACCCTGCCACCTCCTTAGAGGACAGGAGCGCCCTGGCCATGTGGCTCAACCACCTGGAGGACCGCACGTCGGGTGGCTTCGGCAGCCAGAGCAGAGGTCGGTCGGATTCGGTGGACTACGGGCAGACGCACTACTATCACCAAAGACAAAACTCCGACGACAAACTCAACGGATGGCAAAACTCTCGAGACTCGGGCATAAGCGTCAGCGCTTCCAGCTGGCAGGACAAAAACCTGGCGTGCGAGAATGGCCATCTGCCCCTCTACTCCTCCTCCTCCGTCCCCACAACCATCAACACCATCGGCACTAGCACAAGCACCAGTAAGTATTCACGGGAAGCTCTGGGGACGGCCACCCACGGCCGCTCTTCACAGCACAGTCCCCCCCATCCCGCTAGAAAATATTGCTTTGCCGTGGTTAGCAGAGGGACTAGGTTCATCTGGGCCATAGAAAACTCTTCTTTCCCCCCACCCCCCACCTGCTTTTTTATTTCCTGCCTGCCTTTTTTTTTCTCTAGTCCTGTGGGATTTTAAAGACCTGGCAGCTGGAGAGGAGGGAAAACCAGCCAAGCTGTAAAAGCAAAAAATGTGTGTTACCGAAGGGAGCCCCTTTTATTTCATGTAGCTCCATCTAGATTTGCAGTTCACGTTTCAAGAGTTCCTAAAGCAAGCGGGGAGCTGATGCTTCGTGTCCAAAAGTGAGCTGGGAAACTTGAGGCAAGTCCAAAAGTGACCTGGGGACTTACTGGGAGGAAATGGGATTGGGACCCCGAAGCGCAGGCATCGTTTTTGGAAGCAGGGCTGGGATCCACGATCTTCAGGGCATATCTGAAAACGTTCCCTTTAACCTGCAGCGCGTAGAGGTGTGAAGCTGATGGTGATCGGGGGGTTTAGATGCACAGTCCTCGGTGTTTTCCAGGAGAGTTGGGTAGCTCTTCCCCTGTGGAGGCCCTGCCAGGCTTTGATGGGAGCAGTGGATGATGCAGAGCCCAGCCCAAGGCTTGGACACTCGGAGATGCTGCAGAGCACCGTGGCTGGAGATTTATCACTGGTTTTGTGTGAAGATGTAGTGCAGCTATAACTGTTTTTTAAAGCAGCCGTTGATGCCTGTGAGCCATCCCTGGGAGAGGAGGAGCAAAGCATCTTCTCAGCGGGGTTCAAGAGCTCCTCTGCCCATCTGCTCCCTCTGCAGAGGGCTGTCACGCCTGCCTTGTTGTCACCTTGGGTGACTGCCACTACCTCACCTGCAAGGCTGGACGTCCTCCTTGGCTTTGGGGTGTTCAGGAGGTCTCTCTCCAAGATGCTTGGCATCTCCCTAGATGCAGGGAGTGCTTCGGGGAGGAGAGGCTTCTTGCGGCGAGGGCGCTGGCTTCTCTATCAGTGTGCGGAAACCCATAATTAAATAGCTGAAAGCTTTAAAATGGTCACTTAAGGCTTCTGGGTTTTTCCCTCTCCTGTAATCGGTGCTTTTTTTACGTGGTGTTTCAAATCAATGATGATAAGAAACGCAGCTCTGGGTTTAAAGCTGTAGCACCCTGGTCCCTGCCTCTCCAGTGTCCATCTCGCAGCAGGCAGCGCTGCCTGCTCTGCCACGTGGGGATTTAGCAGAAGGGTCTCAGCTTCTCCACCGACTCTGAGCATCATGCCCATCCTGTCCTCCGTCTTTGAAGCCCTGGCTCCTGCTGCCGTGGGATTGTGTGAGGTTCAGCTTCTCCGAGAGCTGGGTCCCTGCGCTGCGGAGGAGAGCTGTTTCGGGGTGACCAAGGTGCATGGGAAAGGCTTAACAAGGAGGCAGGGTAAGAAGAATTGTGAATGTATTTGCAATTGGTCTGTTAAACCTCTCCAGGGATTATTTTTTTTGGGGGGGGGGTCTTCCTTGTGGTTTTTGCGTGCCTGGCAGTTCGGAGGCTTTGCATGCCGGGGAGGCAGTGGGAAGAGGTGGCTTCAGAAGGGATCTGGTTCCTCGCGTCAAGAGCTGGAAGCGGGCAAGTTTGACGGGTGCAGCAGGTTAACCATTGGCAGTGGCTGGAGCTCTGCAAGGTGCGTTAGGTCTTGAAGGACGCTTTCCAAAAACCCCTTTGTGTTTCTTTGAGCCTTTTTGTGCGCAGACTTATCTCATAGCAGAAAGAACGACCCACCTCTTGCCCAGCGGGCTCCCTAGCAGAAGGTGCCGAAACCCAGGCAACAGCCGAATTACTCAGCAGTGCCCGAGCTACCGCATTGCTGAGGTTTTTCCTAAATCCTCCACAATTAGCTGTGCGCAGCACTGGAACGGGAGCATTTGTGGGTCTGTCAGCAGGGGCTGTACAGCCCTGCACTTTACCCTGGACTTTTGCTGGAAGGCTGTGGCCCTCCTCCACCTCTGCCGCTTGCTTTGCCGCAGCATCCCCTGCCGTAAGTCCCAGCATGGCAGCCCTTGCCCGGTCCGGTCCGTCCCAGCATCCCGCAGTAGCTGCTTTTCGTGGCGCCGGGGCAGCTCACTCACACCGTCTTGCTCTGAGCTGCAAGATTTATAGAGTCAGGGAACCTTTTCCCCAAGCATCACACTGGCGTCAACACGTATTTCTAAGGCTAAGCAGGTTCGCAGGGGCATCTGCACACATCTTTCTTCAGCCCAGTTTACTCCTAAATGTTAAGCTGTTGTAACTCCTGCTAACGTATTTTGGTGGCAGCATGTTCAGACAACCTGCGGGCTGAGCTGGAGACGACCCGACCACGCTTCATGTGTTAGTTCATAAGCTTCCTTAATGCAATATTTGCTTGGACACAAGCACAGTAAGTCCACAGACAGATGCTAAAAAATAAACACGACTGTCAGCCTTTGTCCCAGCCCCTTGAGTCAATCAATACGTCCATTAATCTTTTATTCCAAAGCAAAGCCCTCAAACCGTTACTGTTTGTTTAGGTTTTAGTGTTGTTATTTTTAAATTCTCCCTCTTACTTGGAGGTGTTTATCTGGGCAGGGGCTTAATCCAGCAACACCCTGCAGGGCTCAGCCTTCCCCGACCCGTCCCCGCAAAGGCACTGCCTGTTCCTGACGCCAAAATGGGGCAAAGTCTTTCCCGGAGGAGTAACGTGGTGATCTTGCCTGAGGTACTTTTGTCTGGTTTTGTGGCATAATTAGGTGTAATGCTATTACGGCGTCGGGTTTAAATATGGGTAGGTGAAGCTCACGTGACAATTTGCTTTGTGCTGTCCTTGTCTTTGACTCGACCTAGACCCAGGCTTTGAGACTTGGTTCAGGCTTGGTTCATCTCCAGCTCTCTCTTAACGGTGCTGGCTGGTGTTAGCCAAGATTTCAGGAGATGTTGCTGGAGTTCTCCAGCCTTTGCAGGGCAAGTCTGGAGTGCTCTGAAAGCGTCGCTCTGGATTTACCACAGTAACAGTGATCCAGGAGCCGGATCATCATCATAAGTGATGGGTTTGGGTCAGGAGTGATCTGAGGGTATGGACTCACCGAAGCGATGGAAGTTCCTGCCCGTCCACTGCATCACTGTAATGGCCTCTCTCTGCTTTCTCAGCCCATCCCACGGAGCTTGACCTGCAACTTTAAACCAAGGTTTAGTGTGCCAGGAGTAAGGTAGCCTCGGCGTGGGCTTGGGAGCGCAGATGGGCAGGAGGCCAGACCTTCTCCAGGCATGGTGGGACAGGGTGAAGCCCGGAGCCCCGGCTCCGCAGCTGAGTCAGGCGGCGGTTGCAAAACGCCCGGGTTGCACAACGCCTTTGCAGTGGAGACAGGGCCTGGAAACTCTGAAAGGACAGAAAAAAGCGGCTGGCCTTCAAAGCTGCAGACCAAGAGCTTCTTGCGTGGGGGCTCCGGCTCCTTCCTTTCCCCTGTGTAATTGGTTCCACCTGAGCATGATCTGATAGCATATGGGTTTCCCTTGTCAAATGGAAGTACAGCATAGCTTAACCCTGTGTTTTCTGCCTTCTCAGAAGGAAATATGTGCAGAGGAGGAGGAGGGTCTGTTGTTAAATATGCTTGTCCAGCACTGAGAAGGTGGGGTGCAGGTACACTGGTCTGATTTGGACCATAAGGTCTGCGAGCAAGAAAAGAGAAAGAAAAGCACAAGGTTTGGCGGGAGTGATAGCAACTCCAGTTGGCAACAGTGAGCCTGTTGAACCGCAGCTAAAGAGGTAAGGATTCGGTTCCTGGCTCTCACATGTATCTGCTGGACAAGTGCCTTGGTCCTCTGCTCCTAGTATATAACCTGGGGATAACAGTATTGCTTCTTTCATCAACATATGGTGAGATTTTCCTATGCTCTCACCTCTGGTGTAGTGCGAGGGCACTTAAACTCCCTGCGGAGAGCAGGTTTCCAGGGGCAAGTCTCTGCATGGGGGCAGGTGGTCTTGGTTTTATGCAGGAGCAACAATAACTTGCCCCAAACACTTGAATTAAGAGCCAGATGTTGCAGGCTCTTTCTGGCAGAGGAGCGAGGACCTCCTTACGCCAGTACCTGCCCAGAAGAAGAGGCAGCTCAATGCCAAGCACAGGCAGCACTTCAGCCAGGGTGAGTGTCTCCGGCTGTCACCCTGCCTGGGGGACAGGAGCTCTGCCCAGCCTTTGTATGGGCTGTAGCGGTGCCGTAAAGCAATGGCACGTCAGGTTCCCCGGTGGGGGATGGCCCCAGAGAAGGCAGCGCTTGGTCTTATTGCAGCCTTGTGTGTCTAGGAGTCTATCATCTCCTGTCTGTCCTTCCAAAAAGAGGAGGAGGTCCCTGAACTGGTAATGGTAGTATCTGAGTGTGTGGCTGGTGGTGGCCCACAGTCCTGTCCTTGGGTGAGCACCCAATGTGTCCCTGGTGTGTGCGCCCTGGGTCGCTTGGAGTGGCACCAATGCCTGGAGGTATGGTGTGGGTGGCACCGGGGGACGAGGTGATGGTGTGCATCACAGGTCAGTGACGGATAGGTACGGTCAGAGACCTTGCTATGGAATATCCTGCAGAGCAGAAATCCCAGGCATTGGGACTGTGTTCATACAGGAGAGATGTTGCAAACTCTCCGGTATTTCAGTGTCGCTGTGCTGCTTGGATTCCCCTGTGAGTGAACAGAGAGGTCCTTGGACCAGCAAAGCTGTTTGCCAGTCTGCAGCCACCCTTCCGCTTCTGCACAAACGGGAAAGATGCCGGGTGCTCAGGCCTGCTACACCCTTCCCATGGGAGTCTCTGCCAGAAAACTGATGTTGTTTGTCTACAAGGAGAGAGAAGGAGAGCGAGCAGTGCAATGCAGGAGAAATACTCACCTATGTAACCTCCTTGTCCTGAAAAAGAAAAATCTCTTATCTTGTCCTAGAGCTGAAGAGAAGGAATAAATCGGCGTACTTCCTTCCATGCACACCCGCCCAGATTCATGGGGCTCCCCCTGCACCTGCCAGCTCTTGAGAAATGCTTACGTTGTCAGAGTCATGCTCAGGTGGCACCAGCAAGAGGTACTGGTGATCAGACTCCCCGTACCACGAGAAATATAGAGATACTGGTGGCAGCAGGGCACCCTGCAGAAGGAAGGACCGTCCCATGGACTCTTATATGAAGATCCCACCAGGGGCTGCTGGCTCTGGGACAAGCCCAGTGCCGGCTTGTGGAGACCCTGCCATCCTGGGAAGGGCTTTCTGTCATGTCGCTCTTTCTCAGAAGAGACTCAATCCCAACTACTGCCCTGCAGGCAGATGTGCAGCTACTAAACTGTACGTCGGCACGTGTGTGTGTGACGTGGCTTGCTGGATTTTGCCAACATTTGCCCCAGTTGTGGACTCCCTAGCGAGAGAGCAGATGAACAAGATGGTGGAGCTGTTCCCCAGGTCATCAGGGAATTGAGGTGGAAGAAACGACACCAAGAAAGCACTTGTCATGAATGGAGTGTGGGTTTCCTGACTCTTCCTCCCCTATGCTGTTGTGCAACAGCTCACTGCCTACCACCGGAGTCGTACGCAGTATCCAAATGGAGCTTGATAACGGGAAAACTCCATGTTTTAACCCGCAGGACCATCCTGATTTGTGTTGGGTTGATGGGCAGCTTGCAAGTACAACGCTCTCCTCTGTGTAGATTTGCATCGACACCTGAAGGGGACTGTGAGTCCTCAGTGTATGTTTGACTTACGCAGGGCGACACGTTTCCTCCCATGCAAAGTTAGCAAAACATGCCATTTTGCTTGATCAAAAATAAAGAGTGCAAAAGTCCTATTAAGGTTACAACAGTGAAGCAAACAAATGTAGTGTTCTTGCCGGGGGGGGGTGGATTAGCTTTGTACTCGGGAATTACCTTCAGAAACTTGTTCCCCAGTTGGCCATGCTGTGTACTGAGACTTGGCACCCTGGCACTCATCCGGCGGGTGGGGACACCTCTAATGTTTGCTTTTTTTCTCTTTTACTGATGGACTGAGAAAAGTTCGTTGATCTTTATTACACTTGAGCTTTTCAGCGGTAGTAGACGGGCCCATTTGTTGTTTTGCTCATGCCCTCTAGTGTTGCACATAACCGTCGGAGAACATTTCTAGGAGTCACCCACTTTGCCAGGGTCCCATCGCTACAATATCTTGCTAATTTTGTAGCTTAAAAACAGAGTTGTCGTACAAAAAGATAACGTGTGAGCAGAGTTGTTTTCTCAAATCCATGCATGCAGAACATGCACAAATACAAAAGCAAACAGGACTGAGAGCGAGGACAACATAGAATGATAGAATCATTTAGGTTGGAAAAGACCTTTAAGATCATCGAGTCCAGCCATAAACTTCTACTCCAGCTCTGAACAGCAGACACAGATTTCCTGGCCCCTCTATAAATTCAAAGCACTTGGTCCCCGGGAGATACAGTCCACAGCTCTGCAGACCATCACTCAGCAAGCAAGGAGATGAACGGTCACCTGCCCTCAGCCTGGAAGCCGCCAAACATTGGAGATGGTAGCGGTGGTGGGGGACAAGAGCGATGGCCTTTTGGGGTGTCAGCAATGCTGGGGAAAATCTGCTGCTGCTCTTGAGTGGTCACTGCAGAGCTGTGTTTTATAGCCGACGTCCCTTCCTGCTGTTGAGGCCGCTCCATTTGCCGTGTCCCTCACCCTCTGGTTAGCAGGGAGGTGTTCAAAATCAAAATAGAGCAAGCTGTGCCCATTGTCCGTGAGCTGGTCTGCTGACCAGGATGTTTTTAATTGATGGGCCAGCTACATGTGCTCATCCCACCGTCAGCCCAGCTCCCACGCTGCCCAGACTTGGTCTCCAAGCAGGATGAGCTCCAAGGTGAGCCATCCCGCCCTGGGACCACGGCAGCCCCCGAGGTGGTCGTTGGCTGGTCGGGTGCAAGGAGGGAGACTGCTCCCCCCGGGTCTGTGGGATCCGGGCGTGCAGCAGCAAGATATGGGCTGGGAAAATGGGTTTGTCTAAATGGAAGAGATCAAGGCAGCCCTATCATACAGTCCAAGTAACAAGTGATAGGACGAGAGGAAATGGCCTCACATAGAATCATAGAATCATAGAATCATTAAGGTTGGAAAGACCTCTAAGATCATTGAGTCCAACTGTCAACCCAACACCACCATGCCCACTAAACCATGTCCCTAAGTGCCTCATCTACTCGTCTTTTAAATACCTCCAGGGATGGGGACTCCACCACTTCCCTGGGCAGCCTCTTCCAATGTTTAACCACTCTTTCAATAAAGACATTTTTCCTCACATCCAATCTAAACCTCCCCTGGCACAACTTGAGGCCATTTCCTCTCGTCCTATCACTAGTTATCACTCACGTTGTGCCAGGGGAGGTTTAGATTGGATATTAGGAAAAGTTTCTTCACTGAAAGGGCTGTCAAGCACTGGAACAGGCTGCCCAGGGCAGTGGTTGAGTCACCATTCCTGGAGCTATTTAAAAGACTTGTAGACATGGTGCTTAGGGACATGGTTCAGTGGTGGAGTTGGCAGTGTTAGGTTAACAGTTGGACTCGATGATCTTAAAGGCCTTTTCCAACCTAAATGATTCTATGATTCTATGATCTCTGCTGTGCACTTGCTCACAAGGGCTCAAGGTGAAGGTGCTTGAAGACACTTTGGGCAGAAAATTGGTCTGGCCCTACCTTCTGGTCTGTCACCTTTCAGCATCCGTGTCGCTGTGTTCAGTGTTTCCTAACCCAGTGTACTGAAGTGTCTTGATGGACTCTTGTACTTGAGCAACGGTCAGAACCTGTTCTACCCTTGAGACTTCAGTTTAGCTGCCCCAGCGCTTTCTGTTCCTCCTTTCAGCCTATTTTGGCACGTTCCCTTCACCTCTTTGCTCCCGGAGGGTCTCTCTTCTCTCCGTGTCTTTGGCCAAAAACGGGGGTGGCCGACAAAGGGCGACACGGTGCTGAGGTCCCACCTGCAATGCATCTCCATGGGGGTCTTGGACTGTCATCAAAGCTTATCAGCCTAACTGTTGTCTTCCCAAAGACCACGCTCTGCACTGGAAGGAAAAAAAGGGGGGGGGAGGTTTACGCAGTGACACAGAGTAACCCATCGACCCTTGCCAAACACTTGGCTTTAGACATTGTCCCCAGGCCAGCATCTGGGAGGGTGGCTCTCCTGTTCCCCTTCAGCTGGGACTTGCTGTTCACAGTTAGCGTTGCTCGTAGGGGATGCACAGCCACGCAGCCTTCGGGGCAGAAGAAGAAGTTTCTTGCCTGCAGGGGATGGCTTTGGGGGGGATGCGGTTGGCTCTGGGGGATGCGGATGGCTTTGGGGGGGATGCGGTTGGCTCTGAGGGATGCGGATGGCTTTGGGGGGGATGCGGTTGGCTCTGGGGGGTTGCAGTTAGCGAAGCAGAGCTAATGTTACTCCGGGCATCAGGCAGCACAGAGACGGAGACGGGGTCCTCCCCGCCGTGCCCACTCTGCTCTCATGCGAGAGCAAGTGACGACGGGGGGCCTATGAGCAGCCTACAGCAGGCAGCACTTTTGGGCTGTGCGCCGATCCTGCTGTAGGCAGGGTGTCGAGTGAGTGATGGATACCTGCTCGCCAAGCGGAGGGAGTAGGCAGGGAAGCGAACGCGTTTCCCACAAGCATGCTGCAGCGAGTGGGTTTTCACGTGGGCAGCGGGCTGGATCTTGTGGTCCTGCCTCTGCTCGCCCCCTCGTCAGCCATGATGCTCGGAGGCAGAGATGTTACCGAAAGGCAGAGGGGTCCTACTGCGGTCCCAAAGGGAAAGAGGGGAGGGGACCTCGAGGCTGGGCTCAGCGGTGACTTGCACCAGGTGATACCATGGGTGGCAGGTAAGCATGCGTGGATGTCACCAGTTGCTTTTGGTTGCTGGTAGGTACAGACCCACGCAGGTGCTCCTAAACCAGCCCCACGACACCAAACGATGCTTCTAGGCACTTAAATAATGCGCGTAATCTGGCCTGCCGTAGCCCTAGCAAACAGCCCCCTTGTTAGGGAAGCAGTGAAGGGGGGGGTGGTTGGTCTGGGTGGCCAGTGAAGAGGAGGGGGAGCACTGGGCCAGCCTTCCCTGAAGAGGGCATGTCACACATGCATCCTCTGGGACCACTCCATTGCTTCCGCCAAACCTGGTACGTGCAAGGTTTGACCCTTGCACGTACCCGCACATCTCCTTACAGGGCACCGCTCCCAAATTCACGTACCCTACGCACAGAGCGATGGCTCCACAGCTTCCTGGCTGGAATGAGGCCACCTAATTTGGGAACCTCTATTCCAGCGGCACCCGGGGACGCTCCTGCCCTCTCGGCTTGTGACATCCTGGTGCAATCACCGGCCGTAAGCGCTCAGGGCAGGGTCTGCGTGCCCTGGTTTTGCACGGCCATTAGCACGTTGCTTGTCCATTGGCAGTGGGGAGTAGGACGCCGTCCTCGACCTGCAAGTCGGGGTGGGGGGAGCTTGAAGTTTGCGACTCTGATGCCGCCTCCACTTCCCTTACAGCAACCCGGGTGTCTTGGGGAGGGGCGTTAAGAAGCAGCAGCGATGGTTTTGTGCCTTATCCTACGGTCCTTGGGATTCCTGTCGCCAATGAATCACGCTTCTGACCTGGAAGCAGCACAGAAACCATCTGCAGTTTGCATTGCCGCCGGAGCCACTGTCGGCACGTGGCCGGGGGCACCGACTGGGAGCTGGGTACCCAGGGATGCTCCTCAGCACCTCCACTATTAACATATCCGTAAAGTGCCTGTTGAGTAATGCCTCCAGCTGCCTACAGCGAGGGATTGCTCTCACCCCTAGTTGGCAGCAGGCACTTTTGGGGTGCCTAGCAGGCAGCCACAGAAGGAGAGGGAGGGTCCATGCTGGCAGAGGCATGCAAACCCCCCCTAAAACCCTTGTTGCTCCTCCATGACAGCCTCCCGACCCCACCTTTCCCCAGCCTTCCCTCGCAACATCATAAAAATCAGTTTTGTGATTTTTCCTGAGCATCTTCATGGGGCGAGAAACCCCCGGAGAGAATCGCCTCTCCGCCGTGGCTCATCCTTTGGAACCGTGCAACTCTAGGCTCTGGCAAGTAAAGAAATGGAGACAGATGAGCTCTCCTTCCCCCCCCGCCATCAAAGAGCAGCTGCAGAGAAATGGCAG
The DNA here is from genome assembly GCF_965638725.1 of Aptenodytes patagonicus. NCBI lineage: Eukaryota > Metazoa > Chordata > Aves > Sphenisciformes > Spheniscidae > Aptenodytes > Aptenodytes patagonicus. The sequence goes on along the minus strand of NC_134955.1, from coordinate 69,333,315 downwards.
GAGGGCAGCGGGGAGGGAAGGGAGTGCTGGGGTTTGGATTCATCTGAAGCGACTCCAGTCTCCCTCCTGGCTGCGGCGTTGCACGGGGACTTGCTGTGTTCGCCTGACTCAGTAACATGCTGCTATTTAATTAACTTTTGACTTCTGGTTTAAAGGAGCGGTGCACAAAATAGTTATTTACTTCATTTGGAAATTCTTTTAATCGTTACCATAATTATAGCTTCCTCGTCTTTTTTTTTTTCTTTTTTTTTTTTTTCTTAGCAGGGGGAAGGGAGGGAGGGAGGGGGAATATTTGCCGCTCTCCTTGTGGTTATCACATCCTTCAAATTACTAAAAGAGGCTGGGATAATAGGTCTGGTGATTATATATAGGCACCATCTGCTCTGTGGCTGCTTCCTATCAAAGTGCAGTTAGGAGAGTGCAAGAAGGATATTTTCTCTCCAGCTATATTAAGACTCTGTTTCCATCTCGGCTCCAAAGCAAAGCTCTCTGCATGCAAATGGATCAAATGCGCTGTAATCAATGGCTCGGTTTTGGCAGCCTTGAAGCTGAATTTTTTATTATATTTTATTTTCCCTTCAAGTTTGCTGTTCGCGTTTGTTATGCAATTTTATTCGAGGCTGGTTGCTCTGCACTTGATATTTTCTTGTAACCATAGTCCCCCCCCGTTTGCTGAGCAATATAGTCTCATGTTAGCTGGCGCAGAGATCTGTGTCATAACTTGAATGCAAGGCAATATCTGAGCAATCGGGAATGTTTTGGAGGATGATGAGGGCAGATTTTTAGGATGCATATGCTGTCGGTATGTAGAGGAGGTGGAAAGCTGAGCTGAGTTAATTTGGAGCAATAATGGGAAAGAATTAATACATGTTTTATGATAGCAGCTGTGGCTATCCCATTGATGCTGGGGACTGTTGGGGAGCGTTGCAGAGCTCAGTATTTGGGGCAATATGGGGAGTCAGAGGTGTCCCTGCTGGGCAGTATCTTTTGCATCTTCTCATGTGGGGAACTGGATACTGCCTTTGCCCCTCGGTGGCCTCAGAGACCCAACAGGCTTTTCTTCTCTCCTGGAGCTGGTAAGATTTTATGCTCTTGGAAGAAGAAGATAGAGGAGAAGGAATAAGACATCGCCACCTCAGACGGAGGGTGCTTGAGACGGGGCGTGAAAGCTGGAGGCCAGAGGAAGCCGATAAGGCTGAAATGCAGAGGAATTCGTCTTGCGAAATCTGGGCCATGGTGCCTACAGGAGAGGAGGACTAAATGGCTTTTCTGAATGAGTGAAAGTGGGTAAAAAGAGGCAAGGGAGGAGAAAATCCCAAATAAGTCGGTGAAGATGGAAAAGGCTACAGTGCTGTAGCAAAGTCCTGTTTCTTTCTGGGTGAAATTTCCCTGGTGATGGTGGGGTGACGGCTGTGGGACGTACATCATGTAAGACGCACGTTGTCCTCCTGTATTTTGTCACTCCTAAAGGCGCGCTGTCTCCCTGCACTCACTCCACAGATTTTTCATGACTCTAGGGATTACTGGATCCCAGTTTCTTCGGGCAATTCCAGAGGTTTCGCATTCCAGAGGTTTCGCATTCACCCCTTCCATTTGACTGGCTTAAGACCCTTCTTTTCTTACTCCCAGTTTCCCACAGGTCGCACATTGCTACGTAAAGGATGTACGCCTTCCAGCCTGGCCTCCTGAAATGATTGTAACTGATGGTAGAGGGGTTTCTCCCTCTGAAGTGTAACGTGTGGTAGAAGCCGATGCTGTTGGCGGTCTCAGCAGGCAGATGCTCCTCAGACCAGGGATCTTATTAGCAGCTGGTGGAGGCAGTGGGGAGCGCTGGCTGTTGCTTGAGTGGAGCAGATGCTCTTGGACATCTCTTCTGGGTGGAAAAGGACTGTAGGAAGGAGAGTTTCTGCATCCCAGTGCAATTCATCTGGCTTGATCCGTGGGCAGGGGAGGAATTTCCCCTGGGAGCCCATAGCAAAAAATCAGTGAATTCTGGAATAATTATGGAGGCTTGGTTCAGCACAGCAGCTTTGTTATTAACGGACCGGGATTCCCCAGGGGCAAACACTGTTTTTTCTGAGGTTTGTGTATAAATGTATGAGAGAAACCACATTTATTGGCCTGGAGATCAGGGTGTTGCATTTACCCAGAGAGCAGCGTGGCTTAGGGCAGCGCCTTCTTGCAACGTGCCTCTAATCCTCCATCCCCGACACCAATTCCCACCTCCCGACGCGGACGCCGTTTTGTGCGTCCTTTTGTCTGCGAGTTAAATCGCAGTCGGGTCTGTCTTGCTCCCACCTTGCCAGATGCTCTGGTGGGAAGCCCCACGCAAGGACCTCGAAAGCAGCTCCCGAGCTCCTGCTTCTCGGCGAGACGAGCTGGGCTTCCTTCCAGAAATGCATCCCGTCGGATTGCTGAAGCCACCAAGAGCTGCGTTTGCACGTCTTTAGATGCAGCCCCGCTCCTGCTGCCGCGCAAATGAGTAAATAACAATAACGGCAATTCCCGCCGGAGCCAAACAGTGGATCCACGTGTGCTCGTGCCACACAGGGGCTCGCAAAACCCTCTGTGGTCAGCAGAGACGTCCCCTTCCCCGGCTGAGCCTGGATGGGGCCTCACATGCACTGCTTGGAGAGAGCAGCAACAAACGGGTTATTGTTTCTCTGTCCAGTTTCTTGAACAGGAAACTGTGTTTAAAAACATCATTTTTTTAAAGAAGTTTGCTTGACAGGCTTTTCTGCAGTCTATGCTTCTTCCTAATTTCTCTGCTTGAGGCAGCGCTCTGCTTATGTATTTTTTTTTTCCCTACCCGGTGGCTGCTTGCGTTTAGGACCCTTGGTTTCACTCCCCGTGGCTTATATCAGCGCCTGATTCAGAAGCAAGGACATGGTTTCTCCGGCACCATACGAACACTGTTAAAGTCACAGCCACAAAACCCGGGGAGGAAAAAAAAAAAAAAAAAGGCACAAAGAAAAGGCTCCAAGGGTTAGGGGATGTTGAGCCGAAAAATGTTCCATCAGGTTCTGCTTCGGCCACGCTGGAGCTGCCTGCGGCGGCACGGAGAGCGGGTGAATGAGGTGCCCAGGAAGGAGGCTGGGTGCCAGCCGGGCAGCGTGACCCACCGGCGGCTGTTTCCAAGGGTCCTCGGCACAAAAACGCTGGAAAAGCCGCGAGCGTTGGTCTGCCAGCGTGGGGGAGCCTTCCTGGAGGGGACCGTGCTTCGTGACCGGGGTAGCAAGGGGGAGGCGGAGGAGAGGACTGAATTGAACTTGGCGGTTGCTTTGCGAGGGGGATGGCAGGAGCTGCTCGGTATTCCCCTCCCCCGTGGGGGTGCCTCTGGGCTGCACAAGAGGCCGTGTGGCCTCGGTGGATTAAAAACATCCCCGCTTCCTACAGCAAATTGGGGTCAAGCTGCTGCTCCAGGTGCCTACAGACCAGAAAAGGAATTGTACATGATCAGACATTACCTGAGGATGCACCGTAACCAGCTTTGCAGCCAAGAAGTGCCAGTTTTAGACTAAAAACAAAAAAAAAACCATCTCCCAAAGAGTTCAGCATGCACCTTGCAGTGCTTTTTCCTTTCTCCAGCCATGGGGAGGACGTTATTCTGCATCGTAATCTGCAGTATGGACTGTGCGCTGGTATAAAGGGTTGTGAGGTTGTTGTAAAGGTCCTCTGGGTGTCAGGGACCCGGTGGGGACCGTGCAGCGGTGGAGGGCACACCGGGACCGGAGACGGTCTGAACGCGGCTCTGTACCCAGCAACGGGTCTGGCTCTTGGTGGAAACGCTCACGTCAGTCCCCCGTGCGTCTTGTCAAGGGCTTTTGCAGCACTTTAAGCCAGGTTTAGTGAAGGGTGAGCTGGGGCAGCAGGAAAGCGAGCACCTCGTCGGCCATCGCACGCTGCTTGGAGGAAGGTCTGCCTGCAGAGCCCAGTTCCTCAGCTCTAATTACAGGAATGGGTGGCTTTTTCCTTCTCAGGCTGAAAAATTGGCCCAAAACCCTGAGAAACCACAACACAAACGTCTGACGCTGTTCCACATGGTCTTCAGCGAACAAAAACCCTCTTGAAATTAGCCCTTGCCTACCAAAATAGGCAACACCACTTCAAAAAGGAAGAGAGAAAAAAAAAAAAAAACACCCAACGAAACCCAGGGCTTCGCAGGGAAAGCACTTGCAGGCTCAGAGTTTCTCTAAGCACGTTGCCGTGCCTGCCAGCCCCGCTAGCGTTTGGTCCGTGCTAAAGCCGGTTTTGCCCCGGGGAGGTGGTGGCCCCACAAGGAGGCTCCTTGCTGCTCCATCCCTGCAGCAGCGTGGTCTGCATCCGCCTCCTGCGATGAGGAGCCCTGCACGCCGGGACGGTTGCATCATCGCCATCACTCCTTCTCCATCCTCTTAATTTTTTTTCCCCCTGGGAATATTAAGCCGAGCTTGGTTTGAAGCCTGAGAGCGCTTCGGCAACACCTCATACATCGCAGCCCTGTTGGCTCCAGGTTATTTATCACTTTTTTCCCTAGGATGCAAAACATCCCAAGCTCATCTCAAAGGTGTTATATTTAGCAGCGTCTGCTCGGTTGCAGCTGACCCCGATCTGGAGGCCACGAGGAGCTTTCCTGCAAAGAAACACGGCCTGGCGTGAGCTGAGCACAACCCCTACGGCCGTTCAGAGCCGCGATGGCGGAGCAGGGGCGATAACCAGCCTGCTTATCGTGAGGAGGACCATGATGTGCTCTGGCCCCCGTCCCATCGGCTACCCGGGTAGAAGGAGCCGGACCAGGCAGTGCCTTTGCAGAGTGACTGGCGTGTCCCTGGGGAGCGGATGGCTCTTGCACCGCCTAAATGAGCCTGCGGCTGGCAGGAAAACACTTCTGAACCAGAAGTGGGACACACTTACAAGTTGTAGGGGACCTGTGTGCCAGCGTGGCTTGCACTTCAGAGTGGTGGTTTCCTCTCTTTGTTTGTCCAGCTCGCATCGCCGCGGCACTCAGAAAGGCAGGCGTGCCTCTGGCCGCCTCCTGGAAGCTTATCTTACCCTAGAAGAATATGTTAGATTTCCTTTTTGAAATAAAGCTTAATATTTTTGTAATTTAAAAAAAAAAAAAAGAGGCTTGAGCGTAAGGTTATAAACTCACACTTGGTTTTCTTCTGATGAAGTTAAAGCACACGTGGACCATTTATTTTAGTGAGAGACTGAATAACTGACTTGTCCCAGCTCGGCCGTCGGCAGCCCTGGGGTTCACCTTGGACCATCCAAAAAGCACACAGGATTCTCAAAAGCAGGGAAGGACCTCCACTAAACTGACACTTTGAAAAGCATTAGCTACATCCTCTATTTCAAGAAACTGAGGGCATGAACACAAGCAGCAGCATTAATAAATACACACATTTGTTAATCCCCTTTCTGAGGGTTACAAATTAAGAAAGAGAGAGGTGCGTGCACGCCAGGCAGGTGCCATCCTGGGGTTCGCAGCATTTTGAAGCCTGAGTGCTGATGGAAACCGGTAAGAGGGTTTGCAAGAAACCGTGTTGCTCACCGGTGTCTGTTAGAGGCAGAAAGGCTTAAGCAGAGCCTAAAGTTAGGCCAGTGCTAAGAGCTCTTAAATAATCTATGTCCGGTACCAAGAGTAGCTGGGGTGGTTTCAAAGAGCTGGTGACTTTTTCTGCTTGCATCAGCCTTTGCAGAGGAATTATCCCTACCGCATCTCGTGAAGTTGTGTGAATTGGCTCATAGTTCAGTAAAAATGCTTGTGGTTTAGTACAACATGGTCTGTTGGACTCCAGCGTTGCGTTATCTCAGGGAAAGAAGTGGAACTAATTTTTGTAAGTTGTACTGGATGATTTCTAATTGTTCGTGGCCATCCTGTGGAGTTCATTATTTCTCCTCCAGCCGACACTGGCTTCTAATTAGGGGACGTAAAACTAAGATGGAAGAGCAGCAGTTTGCAAGGGTGTTGCTGCTCAGGAAGGAATCTGGGCTGGATGTAAGCCAAAAATACCCTCTTGTTTGCAAGATTTTGGTGGGGAGAGGATGGCTGCAGGGTACCAGCTGCTGCGTATACCCTGTAAGAGGGAGGACTAACAGAGCAGCCCTTCGCCTCCTAAAAGGGGGCAATTAGCTCCTCTCCTCCTTGCCCATTCCCCTGCATCTGTCGTTCGTTCAAAGGGCACAAATATTTCCTAAACCAGAATTTTTCCTACAACAAATTTGGGGTGGCTTCTATCCCCCCGGCCATGCGACCGCGGCTGGGAGCGGCAGGCACAGAAGGGGCTCTGGGCAGTGCCACTGCGGTGCTCAGCCCCGGTGATGCATTTCAACTGATTTATCAGTTTTTTTCCGTATTTCCCCCCATATTTCTTTTTTTTTTAATGCTGAATATTTTTTTCTCCTGGGAGGGTGATGTGACATCTACAGAGCCCCATTATGGTGCTGCTTTTGGGGTACAGCTGCAAAGCCAAGAGCTGAAATAGCTTGGCCAAGACCCCCTTAAATCCATCTACTTCCCCATCAGGATGCATCACAACTTTAGGAAACGTAACACCGCTCTGAAAACAGTCCTGGGTCTTCATTGACATCCTTTTCTGCCAGGAGACTTCTGGAAGATGTTTCTATAGTTATTCAATGGGAAGGGAACAAATTCGTCACCGTAAGCCATCCCCTTGCTTCCCTGCGCAGCGTGGTGTTAGCGTTACGTGCTGGTAGAAGAAAACGCGTTCAGAAGTAGGAACAATTTAGACGTTGCAGAAATCCGCAGGTTTTTGGCCTCATCCCTCAGCTGCCTGTGGCACCGGCTGCTTTTTACAGGTGCTTAATAAATGCAAATGAGCTCTGGTGTTTTTCTCTCCCCTCCTTTTATAACCCCGCTACTTGCTCATTTTCTTTCTGCTTCTGGTCAGCAGAGATGGCTTTGATGGCGGGTTTTCCCCCAGACTTTAGCTGGAAATTAAACCCAGCTTAACTTTTACAGCACAGTACACCTGGCTGGGGGTTTTCCACCGAGACTCGTTTATATTAGGAAACGACACGTGGAGGAGCCGTGAGTGGTTTTGGGTGAACTCCTACCAATGCAAAAAAGGGGGTTAGGGAGCTTTAGTGCTTTGGTGCTTTAGGAGGAAAAGCAACGTGAACGATGGCTTTCCCCCAGGTTTTGTACAGAGTTAAGAAACTTGATTTTGAAAGAAAAATTGAAAGGTTTTTGCTTCAGTTTCATATGGGCTGAAAGGTCATTTCAACCCCTCTGCCCTCAGATTTCCCTGGAGCAGAAAATCTGCTTTTCATTTCATCTACCCCGCAACGAAGCTTACGGCCACTAATTTTGAGAAATTAGTGTCTTTCTGCAGAATTTGCTCTTGTCTCTAGAAATGAGTCCTTGTTAACAGACCGGTGCAGATGTTCTGTTCGCCATCACGATGTGAACCCCACATCTATACCCAGGGGCACCTTGAAAATGGCAGCGTTGGCTTGGGTTTGATGCAAACCAGAAAGGATCTTTCCATAGCGCTGGATCCAGAACTTGTCCCGGTTATCCCAGCGGGCGATGAGACACGGCTCGGCTGAGCGACGGCTAAATCCAGAGATTTTTTTGGTCTCAGTTATCAAGAAACAGCCCCCATGAAGTTCAACTAATTTCATTGAGAGTAACTGCAATAAAAGATTAAACAAGTGTTTTACGTCCTAAGTCCATACATTAAAATACAATAACTGCATTTATGGTTTAACCAGCAGTTTAGTGACTTTGTGAATGATGGAATTTGAATTTTGTTAATCCAACAGACCAATCTTTTCATATATTTTTCATTACAGGAAACAAAGATAGTTTGTCCATATCCATCTTTTCCTCTGAATAGCATGTATTACCCCTACTAACCAACAGACCTGAGAAAAAGATACCTAAATCTTTAAGCAGATAACTAAAAATGATGAGACAGTATGGAAGAAGAGCAGTGAAAAATGGAGACCATTCAGTAAAAAATTTATTTAAAAATCTATTCAAGTTGCTGCACTTCTACCAAAAAAGTGGGGTTTTTTTTAATACTTTAATGCCTACATAAGACATATTTCTGTACTTGACTGAAAGGCAAGTAAATACCTACCCATTGTAAAGCCTTTCTCGAGAAATAACTTCAAATGACAGGAGCTGGTGCATCGCTCTTTTCCTAGCGGTGTTAAAGTTATTTGTTAAAAACAAATTGAACTTGATGGTTTCACAATCTCAGCCAGGAAATACAAGCACATGGAAAAACAAATCCAAAGCTTTCCAAAGATAAGGTTTTTTTCGGGGGACTCAGCCTCACCTCTTTGTCGTGGGTGTATTTTTACCACGTCTCGGGGTGTTTGCTTTTGTGGGGGGGTTAAAAGGTGCGTGCTTGGCAGCGCACCTGGTGGGTGGCTGAGCTGGGATGCTCGGCTGAGTGCAGGATCTTGGTAGGACTCCACAAGGCTTAGACATTTCTATGGATGATAAGTACCTGCGCGATGACGTTAGGCAGATGTGTAAATGCTCGTGCTTCGGGGCATAAGCCAAGTCCTAACCCAAAGGGAGAGACAGAGAAGCTTCCCCCGGGTCTTGTGTGAGGACATTCCCATCCCGGGGATTTTTATGCCTTTCCCAGAAAGATACGGGTCCGGATGATTTTAGCGGGGCGAGTTTCATGGCCTCAGTGTAGTCACTTGGAAATTCCCATTACACCTGCAATAGCAGCAGTGCCTTCCCTGCAAGGGAGATGACCGCCCGGGCTCCAGGGTTGATGAGAGACAGCAGCCAAGCATCCAGCACGGTCCCGTGCTCAGGTTTGCTGTCGGTACATGACTCCGCAACGGGGAAAACCTCCAGAGCTGCTCGTTTGGGTTTTTTTTTTCCCTAGAGATGCAATCCACGCAACACCTTTCCTTAAGCAACCCGATGTAGCTCGTGTAACGCCATCTCGTTGCAGGTACTCCCATCCCCTTTGCTTCCTGGGAGGCAGAGCTGAGAGCTCAGGGTAGGGTTCAGGTAGCCGCGGGCACCGCAAAGCCGTCAGCGAGGCACCGTGGCCAACCACCACGCATTTTATGATTTCATTTAATTTTTTTCGGGGGACTCTGCTGCATCCCGGGCCGCGAGGGGGGAATAACCTCTTTGATTTTATTTTTTTTTCAGTTCTCTCAGGCCAGACACACCACAGCCCTTTGAAACGCTCTGTGTCCCTTACCCCACCCATGAATGTGCCAAACCAACCTCTAGGACATGGATGGATGTCTCATGAGGACTTACGAGCTAGAGGACCCCAGTGCATCCCTTCCGATCATGCCCCCCTGTCTCCACAAAGCAGTGTAGCCTCTTCGGGAAGTGGTGGGAGTGAACATTTAGAAGATCAGCCTTCCGCTCGTAACACATTCCAGGAGGAAGGGAGTGGGATGAAAGGTGAGTGAAAAACCAGACGCCTCCCCCGCCCCAGCACCCAGAGGCAGGAGGGGAAAAGCCGTTTTCCCGGCAGCGCGGGGCTCGGTTGGCGGTTTTGGGCGAGAGTCCTCGTAACCAAACGGGGCCTTTCAGCGTTTCTTCCCGGCTTAGGAATTTAGGTTTAGGGGAATAAGTTAGGTTTTCTTTCAAGCAGCGGCTGGTCCTGATCTGATGTCTTACAGTTGGGTGACGGTGGGCTGGTTTTGCCCCAAAATCCTGCAAGCTGCCAGCTTTCCAAAAAGCTGGATTTTTTCCATAGCCTGTGGCTTTTGGCTGCAAGTGGTGCTCTTTTCTCTTTTTTTTTTTTTTTTATTACGGTGAAAAATAGCTTAGCATAGGTTTAGCAAGCCACCTGTGATTTACCATTACGGTGTTTGAGACCCACCAAGTATTTGGGGAAGTTTTGGCTTAGGATACTTGTTTGCAGTGAATTTATCCTGTGTATAAATATAGAGACTTAGCAATAAATATACGTGATCCTGTTGGTAAGCAAGGCAGAAACGAAACCCTATTGCTGCAGTCAAAGATGGAGAGCAAACTTCAGGCTGTAGAGGAATAAATAGATAAAAACCTGGCAAACGCACAGACTGTATATTCCAGTGAACAGACAAAATGACTGGAAATGAACCCGCAGCTATCAGGGACTGATTTAAACAACTGCAATTTTCATTAATGCAAAGCAACTCTATTGTGTAAAGACCGATGATGCAACAGAGTAAGGAAACAATCGTATTTTTTAAATAGTCACAAGGTCTGATTTTATTCTAATTACAGACAAATCTAGATACGTATAAATCTCTGTGACGTGGAACTGGGTTTGACTTGGCACTGTATGACTTTGACGTGCATGAAATAAATGCATGAAAAAAACCCCTCGCAGTTCCCCCGGGAGACAGATGCTCGGGGCTCAGCCCTCTCCCTGGCTGGACTCTGCACCGTAGCGTTGCCCTGGGCTGGGGGCCATGGGCTGTAGATGCGACGGGAGAGTTTTCTGAGCGTGACGGCCTCGCAGAGCCCGGCTTTGCTTCTCAGTGGCTCCGCTTGCTAACGAACACCTAATCAGGTAGCGCAGCCGGGGGAGTGTTTTGTCTCCAGCGGTGCTGCAGGCTCTGCGTACCTGTGGCTCTCGCTGCCTGCATGACCTTGCGGCGGAACGGCAGGCAGGCTCGGAGGGATCACCGTGAGCGTGTTGAAGACTGAGCTGCCATCAGCGTGAAGGGTCCCCAAGGCTTTCCGTGCCTGGGGCTGGATCCTGCAGTCTGTCAGATCAAGGAGACCCTTTTCGGGAGCTGGTGGCGCAGAGGGGTCTATTTAACATTACGTTTATCCAGGTTTCTGCAGATGGGACTGGGGAGGAGACCGCGGGGAGCTTGGCTCCCTGTGATCCACAGCTGCAGCTCCGGGACCTGCGTGGATAGAAACTTTCCAGTGCAATGCAATCGATCTGTATGGCCAAATCTGCAAAACCCGAAGGCGCTATTGCCCAGGCTGTCCACGAGCAATAATCAATTAAATAAATGCCCCATATTAAGACAGCCCGTTGCTGCTGCATGCAGCCCCCCCCGGGGGAGATGGCTGCCCTTCCTCGGGCCGTCCCTTCCCGAGCATCCTCCTTCTTTGGAGGAAGGTTTGCAAACATCTCAACCTGATGCCCCGCATTGCTGAGTCAGCCAGTTTGCTTTTGTCCCGCTGTCCGGGGACATGCGAAACAGATGTCTACAGCCTCTGGTGTCTACGACTGTCGTGTCCTCCCCCCTCCGCTGTATTTTCTTCAGACTGAACCAATCCAGTTTCTTCCCAGATGGTGTTTTCTGAACTTGGGGTTGTTCTTGCTTCTCTCTGCCGGGTTTTTTCCAGAGAGTCTGTATTTTATTGAAGGTGTGTTGCCCAAAACTGGACTCGTGAGCAGAGCAGAGACTTGCTCGCCATACAGACAGCATTCCTGTGGCTATATAGCTCATCGTCCTCAAATAACACACCACCGCGGGCTGCGTATGACCCATTGTATCCCCACAGCTTTTCTGCAAAAAAAAAAAGGACTGCCCGTTCCCTGCCCTCGGTTCGTGCTGTTTCTTGTTCCTACAGAAACGCACAACTTCGTGCATTTTTATTGGGTTGCATCTTATTTCATCCAGACCGTTTGCTCGGTTTGCCAAGTCCCTTCTCTGAATTGCAGCCACGTCTCCCCGAGCGCCTGCAGGCGCTTGGTGTCACCCGCACCTCCGGTCAGCTTGCTCCTTCTTTAACACACTCCACGGCGTCCAGGAGGGTGGTGGGGAAACCAGACCCACGACAGACCCCCGTCTGATGTGGCTTAGCAGTTCATCTCCCCTAATGTCACCTGTTTCTCTCCTTTCCACCTCTCTTCGTGCTGAAGGTAAAGTGCCCTTTGGCTTTTTCCCGGCCCCTGGTTTCTCCAGGGGGAGACGCGGACACTTTGTTCCCCGCAGAGCCCACCCGTCTGTCCGTCCATCCCTTCCCGGGGCACAGCTCGGGGCGCACCGGGAGGAGGGTTTGAGTAGAGCTGGGGGTTTCTGCTGAGAGTACGTCCATGGCTTAGCATGGTGTGCCATAAGGGCACTTCCGAAGACATCCTGTGTCTGTATATATATATATGGCAGGGTGAATTGTTTTCCTTCTAAATTTCTTCTAAATTTCCATGCCAGCACCCGGATAGACGTGTGCCAGCTGAACTCCGGCGTTTAATGCATATAGGGGACAATGTATGTGCACAGCATGAAAGTCCTCGGTTTGCTGCTCACATCAGACACAGCGTTTCTGACAGCCGTGCCATGACTTAGCAATTAGCTCCTGGAAATCGGTGATTAAAGAGTAGCTCCGTGGGCGGGCGGCTCGCTGCTCCGTGGGGATCGTTAGGAAGTTTGACTTTCCAAGGACCATGAAATCGCCTTAGATGACCTTGCACCTCCTGGTTGCCTCTTCCCCATGAGAAAGGGGAAAGCCCCACCACCGTCCCTCTGTGCTGGGGTGGCTCCTTCTCCCCAACCCACTCCCGGGATTGTCATCCCCGCTGCCAAAGGGGCTCCGGGACCATCGTAACTCCCCAAAATTAGGAGGTGGTCCAGGGAGATCGATGCAAAGGGAGAGAAGAGCTGCTCCTGCGCTCCGACCCTCTGCAAAGGTTGGAGACGGGTTTTCTACAAGATTTAATGTCTATGTGAAGTTGCACCTCTTGTCTAAAAATATCCCCATGGGCTTTGCCATTGGCACGGACGTGCGCCAAAGGCAGATGTCCCCAGGGGACGTGGGATCAGGCAGACTTCTAACATGTCGTTGCTAAAACGAGGTGGTTTTGTGTTAAAATGAAGTTGAGATTCGAGCTTGCCAGTCCCTGCGCTCCCCACCTGTGCTGGAGAGAGAGGGCTTTCTGCTAACAGCTTTTAATGGGCTTTCTGCTGATAGCTTTTAATTTTTTTAAGCAGATCGATTGATTTAAGAGGCCTCCGGTAGCGGGTTTTAGGACTGTTGAGGTCTGTTGCATGTTGGGACTTTCAGAAAACAGCAAAGTTTAGCCCGTCTGTGCTCGGTAACTGCTTTGCCCCCGTGTTTGGTGTGGGCTTGATCTCTTTCTGTGCAGCATTTGAGGAACTTCACTGAAAGTGAATCCTGATGTGTGTCAGAGGACGGAGAGTGTGAGCAAAAAGCAGTATTTTGGGGCCATTTGCATCACCTCTGCTTGGATGCGAGTGGGGTTTGGGGTCAGCCTGGGCAGCGGGCAGCAGGAGACTTCTGGCAGATATAAGAACTGCCTTAGGGGACCCAACCTCTTGCCCCGTCCCCTCCAGCAACGAGGTGTTTTCGGGAAGAGGTGTGCACTGATCCTTGACTTGCATCTGGCACTCAGCAGCGTGGGGCTTTCTGGACAGAGACCACCCACACCACGGGATGTCCCAGCAGTGGGACTGTCCTCCTCGCATCGTCTCATCCCTTTCCGAAGCAAGTCTGGCCTCACGCTTTGCAGTCGGAGCAGCCTAGAAAACCTTTGAGGTTGGCGACGTTAATGAAGGTTATTGGAGGTGTCCATGAAGGTTGTCCTCATGCTGGTGGTGAGCAGAGCACCAGCACCCACAGCAGCCCCAGCCCGGTAGCAGAAGCACGTAGCGGGTAGAAATCCCTCCCGAAAACGGTGCAAGCCCCCGTTCCTTCTCCCGCCTCGGTGGGCACGTTGGGCAGAGGAACACCATCGGCGCAGCCTCGCTGCCAGCCGTCACTCCCTCCCCTCGGGCTCTCCTGCACCATCAGCCCTTGCCTGCTGTGGGATGTGGGGTCCACCACCCGCTCGACACATACCCCTTACATCGACTCGGGAACGATCAAAGAAAGGGAAGGTGTCGCTGCTAACTGGTATTTAGCCCCAAAAGAGACATTTCCCGAGCCTCCACCTGCTCTCTCCATTCAAGGTGTGGGGTTTGGTGCTGTTTGGGACTGAAACACTGGTTTTTCATTGTTACTGCATCCCGGCGTGGGTTGAGACGGGGCTCCCGGGTGTCTCGCTGGTGGGGAAGGGGACAAGGACTAATGGACAAGGGTGTTGCTGGGAGCGGAGCACGTGAGCTCGGTAGGCTAAGGCAGAGCTATTGTCGGGTTGTAGGTGCTAAATAAAGCAGGTCCCGATTTGGCACAACATTTGAAGCCTTTAGGATGCAAAGCAAAAGCGTCATCATGGGCACGGTGTTGTGCTGCAGCCCAGATATCTGCAGGGCCCCCCCCCTCCCTTGTGGGGTGTCACCACGGGCCCCCCAAACCTGCAAAACCCCGAGTAGCTGCTGAGCGGGCTGGAGCGGGGGAGGCTCGCATCCCATTGCCTCCTCCGTGGAGGGCACCCCATCATGGGGTCTGGTGGGGTTTTGCATGTTGCAGAGGAAGGATTCCCCTCCCAGGTCCCTCCCTGTGAAACCACATTGATGTCAGGAGGATAAACATATTTTGGGGTACCCATCCAACCGGGCACAGAGATGCTACACTGCAGATAACGACTGGGAAGGAAGAAGTCGTTTCAGTCGGTGCATTTTGAGGTCCCAAGTCACCCTTCTGAAATGGGTTGTGGGACCATTTTCGATGGCATGTCATTTTTCCACGCTCAAAAAAAATTCTCTTTATTTCTCTTTAAGCAGCCATTTAAATTTTCGGCACATACCATCTTCCTTCACGCCATAAATCAGTGTCTGCCATCTGCGAAACAGCCATTTGCTCGTCCTAAACTCGACCACACTGTTAGCTTCAGTGGTTCCCACATTCTCAGGAAAAGGGCAGAGAGGAGCTTGCCCGTGCAGTGGCACAACGCCGGCTCCCTGTGGGCTAATTCCCGTCGGCTCAGCCGCAGAAACCCAACCTCTGAGGACGTGTCCTCATCTGGGGGCTGGTTCCTCCTACCGTCCGTATCCATAGCGCTATGTCCTCCAAAAGGTCCGTGAAGTTCAGTAAGGTGTCTGAAGCACCGGTGGGATGGTGGATGGCACCTAATCAGCTCCTTGTGTTGCTGTTGATGCTATCGCGCGTGGTTAAGCAGTGCCACGAGCTCAACGGGAGCTCTCATCTCCTTACCTTTGTGCTGCAGATGTCCCAGCCTGGCTGAAGAGCCTCCGGCTGCACAAGTACGCCGCCCTCTTCTCGCAGATGACGTACGAGGAGATGATGGCCCTCACCGAATGCCAGCTCGAGGCACAAGTACGTCCCATGTCGGTCTTTTTTTCTCCCAAGTAACAAGCGGTAGGACGAGAGGAAACGGCCTCAAGTTGCGCCAGGGGAGGTTTAGATTGGATGTGAGGAAAAATTTCTTTCCTGAAAGAGTGGTTAAACATTGGACCAGGCTGCCCAGGGAAGTGGTGGAGTCCCCATCCCTGGAGGTATTTAAAAGACGAGTAGATGAGGCACTTAGGGACATGGTTTAGTGGACATGGTGGTGTTGGGTTGACGGTTGGACTCGATGATCTTAGAGGTCTTTTCCAACCTCAATGATTCTATGATTCTATTCTATGATTCTTAAATGGGTCAGCTGCGGTCCCGACTCTTGTGCAGTCGGTAGATGAGATGCCTCCAACACCTCTTTTTGCGTCTTCACATAGAAGGCGTTTTGCCCGCAGGTGGTTGGAAAGCAAGCAGAGAAAGGAAAATTGGGTCTTGGGGAGTGAAAAAACCCGCATTGTACCTGAAAAAGGCCTTGTCCCAGATTTCTTACTGGAGTCCCAGCATGAAAGTCCCATCACTGGGAGCTTGGGCTTTTGTCCGGTTGGGATTAAGTTTAGGAGTTTCAGGGGCAGATTCTGCAGTACCCAACTCCTTTAAAGTCAGTGGGGCTTTGGTGGTCAATTGCCTTGTTAACCTTTGAAAATGGCCCGCTTTCAGATTTACCTCTGCACTATCCTCGGGATGAAGAGGGCCAGTCAGCACCTTTGCTTTCACTTTGAGATGTACCGGGGAGGGACAGACTAGCTGGAAATCTTGATCTTCAGCAAGTCTCTAAGTGATTTTCTGTGTATGTCCCATGCTAATCCCTGCACTCAGAAATTTGATTATAGCAGCCCTTTTCGTTTAGGGGAGGAAGGATTTGGGCTGACCCAGCTGTCCTGTGGAAATGTTAACGCCAGGTTTTGCGCTGTTTTTTGCAGAACGTTACCAAAGGCGCAAGACACAAAATAGTCATCAGTATCCAAAAGCTAAAAGAAAGACAAAACCTGCTCAAATCTTTAGAAAGGGTAAGTAACTGCAACCACTTTTGTATTTCCTCTTTTTCAAGAAGCCAGGAATTAATTCCGGGGCGAAGAACTCTTCAGTTATGCTTGTTGCTGGGATCTTTTGCAGAGAAATCTGTTGCTGGCCTCACCGCATCTGAATGTGGTCTCAAACACTTCTGTACCAGATGCAGGTTTTATTTGCGGAGTGGGTCCTAATCCGTCTCTGGCACTCACGCAGCTGGGATGGATGTACTGCAGCACCGGTACAAGCCCTGCCCAGCTCCAGGGTGCTCGGAAACACCTGAGCTCCAGGTGTTGGAGGGCACCATCCCAGCGACGCCGATGGGAAGGTGGTCACCCATCCGCTGAACCGCGGTGCAGGACCAGCTCTAGCCGCACCAGCCGCCGTGGTCCTCTCTCCCGCTGGAGAACCAGCTGGGCAGAGCCTTTAACCCCTGGTTATCCCTCGGCCACTCGGTTAACTCTCCTGTCTCGATGCCACTGTCCCTCTCAAGAGACCCCTCCATGCACAGCAGTCCTCACAGGGACCCCCGAGCCATACCCCTGCCTCTCCATCCCCAGAAGGAGATAGGATTTCCCGGTGTCTGTCGGGTCAAGGGCCGGTGAGCTTTTCTGGAGCATCGTATGGGCAATCTGTCCCCAGATAAGAAGCCAGACACCCACGTCAGTGCCTGAACAGCAGCTTGAATTTCCAAGGACAACAAATAGAAACTTCTTTGTCCCTTCAACAAAAGCTTAAACTCTGCAGAAATGGCTGTCGGAGAAGCACCGGCACCGCAGACTGGCTGGGAGCAGCTCACCCAACCTCTCGCTATTTATTATCGCAATATTATATTATATTTAATTGCACTGTCTTCAGACAGCAACTTGCAGAGCCTCCCACTAGGGGCTTTTAAATACTTACGTTGTGTGTTGCTATTTATTGGTGTTTTCGTTAGCTCACTGCTTCACTATTTATTTATAATATGGGATTGTACTCGGAGTATGGCAGGAGCTAATAAAGCCATATTTACCTCCGTGTATTAATAATAACTATTAAATCCAAGAGACAGCCCGCCGGATTGAGCTTGCTTCGGCGATGTGTTTTCCAGGCGATTGCACAGCCTCTTCCCCCGCTTCTCCGCCCGGGTTTTGAAATGTGGTATTGATTGACTGTCGCGGTGCGGGAGGGTGAGCCCAGTTCAGCTGATGATACAACCAGCCACGCACGCTGTAAAATAGGGGAGATAAGTGGCAGGGACTGCTTTTGAGCCCTCGTGGGGTGGGTTTGGGCTGCGGGGCTATGACCGTGTCCCACTTTGCTGGGGCTCAGAGCTGCCTGTGAGCTGCTCTGCTTGGGAGGAGATGTCTCTGGTTTGCCAGGCTTCCCATCCAATTTTTTTTTTTGCTAAACAAGAGCATGTGTGGGACTTGATTTTTTTTGGGCAGTGTCTCGCTGCTAAAGATTGCTGCTTTCTTGGAAAGAGCTGCTCCACCCCTCTCCGCCGGTTAGCAGAGCAGGATTTTTTCCCAAAAAAAATAGTGCCCAGCAGACTGACGCCAGGTCTTCGAGAGAAGTGGAGCTAAAACGTCCAAGAGCGAGCTGGGGGTGCAGCAGGAATTAGGGTGAACAACCATTTCAGGGCTTCAGCTGGCTCACGTGCAGCCTGTGCGCCCACTTTGTGTCTCTTCCCTTGGCGCAGCCAGGACTCACCCCAAAAGCTGCCTCTTTCCAAGCGGCATCCCACAAGCCAGACCCCGCAGGAGCCTGCGATGAGCTGTTCTGGCCCAGGCTACATAAAAAACAAAATGCAATTCTTTCCCATCAGCGTTTCAATGCGGGAGGAGGATCTGACCGTAGAAAGGGATGATCCACACTCATAACTGAGAGCAAGGCTAGGGGTGTACCCAAATCCTCTCCCTCCCAGGTGGACCTCCCTCAGGATCTCCAAGCTGAATATTTTTGCTATAGGGATATAAGTTCACCTGCAGCCTTGTGGTCTCCCCTCCTCTGTCCGACCACAACCTACCCTGCTCCCCTTGAAACTCTCCCTTTCCCCTCTGCATCCGTTCCCCCAGCCCATCCCAGTGTGGACGGGGACGTCCCCGCTTCGCTGCTGCAGGATGGGCCCCTGCATCCCAGCGTGGTCCTGGGCTCTGCGATGGCCCCAGGGCATAAGGATGCTATGGCAAGCTCTTTGGGGCAGAGCAGTTACGGAGAGCCCAGCTTGAAGGCAGTGCTGGAAACTGGATACAAGCTCACGTTAAAAAATATAATTGAAAATAAATAGGGCTGAAACGTCACGATTGTGGGATTGCTGGGGAAGGAGCAAGGTACCCTCTGGTCCGGGCATTGAAATCTCACAGGCTCAGTCGCTCTCATGGGGTTGCCGTCTTCCTGGTGGAAATTTGGAAATGCTGAAGCTGGATTGTCGCTGGTTTTGGGTCCCAGTGGTTGACAGGGCACATTTATCCCTGGGGATTCAGGTCTGAACACGTCCATGGATAATCCCTGCAGCAGCTCCAGGCTCCGGGTTCACCTGGAGTCCAAGCAAAAAGACTCGGTGAACGAAACGCGGCTGTTGAATATGGACTGCAGCAGGGTCCCGCAGCAGGAGCGAGGCCGTCGGCTTTACTGGGGATTTTCTGGGGGGTAACAGTAGGGGTCTGGTTCACAGCTGATGTCCTGTTGTTCCTGCAGAGACAAACCCTCTTCTCTCCACTTGAATCCTCAGGACATCCTGGAAGGTGGCAACTTACGTGTCCCGCTGCAGGAACTGCACCAAATGATCCTCACCCCCATCAAAGCTTACTCTTCCCAAAACTCGAGCACGGAGGAGCACAGCCGGGACGCGGACTCGCATCACCCCTCCTCCCTGATCGGCTCAGACAGCCAAGGCTCTGACTGCAAGGACTCTGCCGCGGGGGGAATGCAGCAGCACCATTTGCCAGGATGCGAGGGCGAGTCGGGGGGGGCCCCTTTGCCCGAAGGTGACCTGCCCGGACAGTTCACCAGAGTGATGGGGAAAGGTGAGTGGCTGTCACTTGTTACTGGCGTCCTCGCTAGGGAGAGCTGCTTCGGGGCAGGGTGCGTGCGGTGGCGGCGCTGGCAGCAGCCTTTCCGCGAGCTCCGGCAAGCCGCAGTCCTAGGGGTGATGGTTTTTTTGAGGCCCCATCGTGCTGTGGTAAGAGGTAAGTGATTTTTGGGAGGGACAGCGATGGGACGAGCTGCCTGCCCTAGGTCAGAGGCAGATGGCATCCTCTCCCTCCCCCAGGTCAAGGGCGGATAGCATCCTCTCCCTTCCCATTTAGAGCCCTGGGGGCATCCCGCCGGTCCGGAGGTGTTTTCAGCAGCGTCCCTCGGACTTGCTCTGCTTGTGGGGGGGTAGCAGTGGTGCATGGGCTGGACGTGAGCCACCTTGAGTGCAAATCGGCTGGGCCCAAGCCCCTTTTTAAGCCCCAATTTAGATGCAGGGCATCAAAAATACTCAGGTGCTGTTCCATGCCCGGTGCGGGGTGCCCGGCTTTGCATCAGGATTAACACACTGGGAGGTGCACGGGAGCGATGTGAGGTAGGGCTCGACCCCCTGTGCCATATACAGGGCTCTTCGAGCAAATTTGTATGAGCTTGGATGTGTCCTAACCCCCGTCGGTGGCACCTAAGGTGTCGGTGCTGGCTGCGTGGAGGGAGATTTCCCTGGGGAAGAGGGGAGGGGAGTCTCGTCCGCAGGCTCACACAGGAGGCCGGGAACAGAAGGAAACTTGTTGGGGTGCCACGACGAAATATCAGCCCTGTCCCTATTTCAGACCTTTTTTGCAAAAAATAGATGAGATGTTTTCTATATAAAAGCTCGGTGCAAAATTTCTCACCGGCTAATTGACCGCATGCACAGACGAACGTGGGTTTCTGGCCCCATTTTAAACCCGCTGATGAATTCAGCCCGTGACAAACGCCTCCGTCACGCACGAAGCTGTATATGTGGCACGAAACTTGCCAGGACGAGGTGTCCTCCTGGACCGCAAAGCACCCCTGCCCGGGGGTTATGACAGGAGACACTCATTTCTCTGTGAACTCATTTCTACTTGCTTTTATGGCATTGATTCCGAAAGAGGTTAAAATCCATCGGGAAAGGTGGGAATCCGTTCGCAACGGGGACAGATTTTGGCCGTAGGAGCGGGAGCTCTCCCAGCACCGGCTCTTGCCTAGGAATAGGGAATAATGCCGTGCCCCTGATTTGCTCAGGTCTAATTTTGGTGACTCCGATGGTGTCACCCTGGATTCACGCTAACGTAACAGAGAACAAAATCTGGCCCTAAATATAGGACGGCACGGCAGGAATTGGGGAAGGGTGTTTTTTCTCGCTGATGAGAAGACTCACACATGGGACAAGGGAAACGGGACGTCCAAGGCGTTCGTTGGACACCCCCCCCGGACCCCAGCTCAGTGTCCCCATGCCCATTTCTCTTCTCTTCTCTCTTTTTTTTCCAGTATGCACACAACTTTTAGTTTCCCGACCCGATGAAGAGAATATAAGTTCCTATTTACAGCTCATAGACAAATGTCTAATCCACGAGGTGAGTCGTGACGGATCATCTAAAACTGTTGTTCTCATCACTTAGAAACTGTTTCCAAAGTGTCTGTTTATGTAAACCTTTTGGTTTCTAACACAAATATTTTTGAGGGGTATTAATAGTGATTCTGACAGAACAGGGCTGGGGCGGGCAGTGGTGCATGGAAGTGTTGCTCCCCGCCCCACGCTCGCTTAATTGCCAAGACCTGGAGCTGGGAAATTCATCCGGCTCGTGACGGTCTGATCAGCAGCTGGATGAAAGAAAAAATCCGGGGATGAACGTGCAGACAGACCCGGCCATCCCTTGGTGTTGCCGCCTCCTGTTACGCGGCACGTGGTCTTGGGATTTTGCAACAGGGGCATTTGTTTCTGCTCCCGGCGGATCTGCTTTTACCGGGTGGTGGCTCGGGATGGCCGAGGCTGTGCCGCAGGGCTCCGGCACGCTCCTGCCCTGTGACGGGGAGGGATGGCCGGCATCCCCGGCGTCCTGCGGCATTTCGTACCCCCGGCAGAACAAGCCGCTTCTCATCGCCTGCCCATATGGCAGGGGTCAGGGGGAGATTGCACACCCCCTCGCAGGAGCTGCAGGCTTTAAACATTTCTCAGTTATTTGTTTATAAAAAAATACGCTGTCAAAGCACAGAAGAATCTCCTCCGGAGAGGGCTGGTGGCTGCAAACCCCCAAATGTGCTGCAAGCCGCATGGAAGAGGAGAGAGGCGGCTCGCAGCCCCTTGCCTTGCAGCTGAAGCCGGTGCTCGAGCTGCGCTTGTGCAAAGGTTTGATCCACGCATCTCTGCAGGGCCAAGCACGGGGGATCTTGAATCGGGATGAAATAGTTGGACACTGGGCAAAACGCGAGTGCTTCAACATATTTTTTGAACTGTGCTCCCGGACACCTCTGTCGATCACGGTGGGGATTTCAGTGCATTTTGCTTGGCAGCGCCTGCGGTGTCAACCGACGTTTGGCCCCGTGAAATACAGAGTGGTGGCACCCACTGTTTGGGTTTGCTGCAAGACAGGTTTAGAGCGGCAGGTATGGTCTTCTCGGTGCTTTACACAGACACGGGCAGTGGCGAGTAACTGTAGGGGCTGGAGGGGAGAGCATGTCTGCTCCCACTTGCTCCCCTCTCAGAGAGCATCGGAGCCTGGAAATGGTGCCTGGACTTTCTGGGCGGCCGAGCAGGGCATCGCTGGGGGAGCAGAGGCGTGAATAGAGGAGCGAGGATGGTGGGAGCAGATGCCCAGGGCCAGAGAGCAAAGCCTGGAAGACAGAGAGCTGCAGAGGGGCTCATTTTCCAGGAGCGCCTGGGACGGACGTAGTGACGCAGCGTCACCCCACCGGTGCCAGCCTGTGTCCCAGGACCACCATCTGCATTGGCTCCAGCGTAATCAGCGCCAGGAGAGAGCGTCTCCTCCGGAGGGTGGTTTGGAGCAATCGAGTCAGGCACTAATTAGCCTCCAAATTGTCCTCCGGAGACCTCCGCTCCTCTCCGCTAGCAGCGCGGAGATGCCAGGTGTCTGAAGTTGGTGGTGGCAGGCACGTGGGTGTCCCCGTAACCCATACCGCCTGCCTGGAGGTCTGTGGCGTTTCGGGAGGAGGTCTGTCCCCTGCGTGGGTGATCCTCCCAGGGAGCCCAGGCAGGTGTCAGGGCTCACCCCGGGCAACCTCCCGCAGAGGCTGTCGGTGCCAGGAACAGAACCGAGCTCTGCCCAGCCCCAAGAAGGAGGATAGGATGCGGGATGCCACGGAGCAGCTCTGCTTTCCAAATCCCAGCATTTTCCAACCCCAGTGGCATTTTCTAGAGCCACGTCCAGGTGACAAGTGTCACCACCCGGCGGGGACCAGCCACCAAACCCTGCGGGGAGCTGCGCTCACACCCCGGCAGCAAGCGGGGAGCCGGGCGCCCGTGCTGCAGCATGAGCGGTGGGTCTGGGGCTAGGAGGGGTAGCGGGGAAGCTTTGGGGAAGCCCTGCTCTGCCCGGGGGGGTTGGCAGCCTCAGGGGCAGAGCTGGGCCATCGCTCTGGGGCGCAGGGGATGCTGCCGGAGCATTTTCTCGACCTGAGATGAGTAAATCCTCGAGAGGGACCAGGGTTTCCCTCTGGACTTGCCGATGGGGCTCAGCTCACGCCACCGCCTGCTCCAGCTGCTTTTCTTTACACGCACACCCACATATGCATCCCTGCTCGCTTCGTCCAGAAAAATATTCATATGTTTCCTATTTTTCTCTTTTTTCTGGGGGCAGGCGTTTACAGAGATCCAGAAGAAGCGGCTGCTGTCATGGAAACAGCAGGTGCAGAAACTCTTTCGGTCTTTCCCTCGGAAATCCCTCCTGGAGCTGTCAGGCTATCGGCAGCAGAGGAGGTACGCCGGCTTTTGGGGATGGACGGATGCAGCGGTCGGGGGGCCCGGCAAGAGCATCTCGAGAGGGACCGATGTCTCCCAGCAGGGAGGGACTGATCCTGCCGGGTTCAGAGCCGCGTTTCAGGAGGGAGGAGGGTTGGAAAAGCTTCGGCAATAAAACCCCAGGCGTTGGCTGGGAAGGGAAAGCAGCAGTAAGTTTGCTTGCGTGTGTGGTCAGCGCCTGCCCCACCGATTCCCACCGCGTCTCCCTGGCGCCAAACCCGGCGCTTCCCAGCTGTGCAGCGTGTCCCCGGCACTGGGGGGGCCGGCTCTGCCCCTGCTGCTGCCCTTTGCTAATTACATCAGTGCTGGAGTTTCACCAAAAAGCCGTCAACTGGCAAAAAAAGGGCTTGAAGCCTGCAGAGGGTGCAGAGCCAGGGGGCTGTGGTCAGAAAGCCGGGCAGCGCTGTGTTGCGAACACCATGTTTGCTCGCTTCCAAGGTGATGCTGGATTTCGGGTGATCCTAGAAAGCGTTGGGGTTATGGCAAGAAGAGATATTTTTAGATCAGTTGTAACAACAACATCAGCCTTTTGTTTCATTCTGCTGAGTCTATTTTATTGCGGTCTTGTGCAAGTTCTTTTTTCTCAAAAAGAAAGTGTTTTGGAGATAACCGGGAGCATTGGGACAGCCGGGATGCGAGTTCAGAAGGAACGAGCGCAGAACCAGAGTGTTCCCCAGTGGAATGAAATGAAATATTTTGGAATGGAAAAAACAAGCAGTTTCAATGCTCGCAGCAGGATCAGAAGCAGAACAGACAAGAGCAAAGGTTTTTGATGGACCCGTTTGGTCTGGGCCATCACTGGCGCAGCAGTTTCGCTGCACACCCAGGCCGACCCCAGGCACGAGGTGGGGCTGCCGGCTCGAAACGGTCCCAGTCCCTTTCCCGGGGCTGCCCAGGACGCTCTCCAGTTTCCTTGCTGCTTTTGGGTGGTTTGCATTTTGCCTTTCTTCTGCTCCTTCTGCTCCTGGGAAGCTGCGGGCGAGGAAGGAGCACGTGGCCAGTCCTGCTTTTTTCATGGGGATTTAATGGCAAGAGCATTTTTTGGACGAGGTTTAAAGAAACCCCGTTGTACTCCTGCCTAGTAAATTTATCTGGTTTTGGGATCCCAGCGTGCTCATGTCGTCTGAAGCATATTTGCAGCCACCCAGACAAGCAGGAGAGATGAGGGCTGGGAGGAAGGTGAGCTGAAACATCTGCGAGGGTGATTTAAGTGCCGGAGCAGGGCAGAGGGGAACGGGGAGCATAAAAGCAACCGCAGCTGTGGGTTTGCAGAGTGCTCCTATCCTCGGCTGCGCTTAAACCTGATAACGGCGTTGCAGTCCTGCTGCCCAGCTAATCGGGCAGAGATACCAAGCCATCGTTGCGCGGCGAGTTGACCCGCGCTGCGTGTGTTTCCAAGGATTACCTGATGATTTTTGTGTCATTCCTCTGGTTTTAAATGCAAAAACCCACACGGGGAGGGATGCCAGCGTGTCCGACCCTCCCCTCCAAAGAGTAAAGATGGTTTCGTGTCCCGAGATCGGTGTCTCAGGACATTTGGGCTGCGTGGTCTTGGATCCAGATGGTTTTGCTCTGACCACAGGGAGCTGGATGAAGGTTTGCAGTGCAGAGACGGGAGCGGGTGCAGAGTCAGTCCCACCTCTGCACGAACGTGCCTTTCGCTCAGCCCCTCCTTAGGAAATCTTGGACTTGTTAGGTCATTTTAAACCAAGTTTTCCAGAACTTGAGAAGTCTCAGAAAGGACCGCGTTCATAAAAATGAACCTCCTGGAAGGGGAGAATGTCCAGTTCTTCAAGCGGCCCCAGTAAAGAAAACCCCACAGCATAAGCTGAACCTTTATCAGACACTAGAGAATCCACACACGAGAGATCTCTTTTGTACAGCTCAAAGGCATGAAGAGTTTAAGTCAAAACCCAAGAAACCAGGCACCACTAGCTCCAGGGGAGCCCGGGGAATTACCTGCGTTTGCATTTAAGAACAGGCCCATTTTGCAGGAGTAAAATAAACTTTTAAGGAAAAAAAAAAAGGGAGTCTGAGAACTGCAGAAGGGAGGGAGGGTGACTGGCAGACGGGAAGGAGAAAGGATGCTGCTGTTGTATGTCCAAACCTCCTCCTTCCCGCTGCACGTGCAGGATGGAGGACCATCCTCGGCGGGATGGGAGGGTCGGGGCAGGAGCAGAGCTCGCGGTGAACCCGTGGCCGTGGGGTGGCGAGCATCGGTACGGGCGTGGGGTGGCGAGCATCAGTCCGGTGCTTCGCAACGATGCAGGGGCACCCTCGGGACGTTTGGCTGTTGGTCTGAGCGCACCAAACCAGCCGCTCGCCCCCGCGCCCGCAGCACCGTCCCCTTGCAGGGTCCGATTTGTAATCCTCGGCGCTTTCTCTCTCCGCAGCCGAGGCTTTGGCCAGTCGAACTCCTTACCGACAGCCGGATCTGCAGGGGCAGGACTGGGCCGGCGAAACCCCCGCCAGTTCCAGATCCCCTCCCGCAACCTCCCCACCGCCCGGCTGGGGCTGCTGGGCCCCAGTGGGCTGCTGGGCACCCCCCAGCGCAGCCCCGCCGCCAGCCCCGCCATCCTCAAGCAAGGCAGACAGGTTGGTCGGCATTCACAGCATCTCCAGCTTTTCCATCCCTTCCCTATAGCCTTCCTTTGCTTTTTCGCCTCTGGCTTGTCCAGATCCCCTTTTTTGTCTTTCTTTTCGAGCCAAGCAAGCGAGAGCAATTCGTTCTCCTCCACGCAGCTGGGTGCAGAAGTGGGACTGGCAGGAGGGGGGCAAACCGGGAGGCGGAGGGGGTGGGGGGGAGAGATGAGCCCAAGGGGGTTACAAATACATGGCACAGAGGCCTCTGTTTTACATCCCGCACCCCTTTTTTGTTTGCTTCCCGCAGAACCTCTGGTTTGCCAACCCCGGGGGCAGCAACAGCATGCCCAGCCGGAGCCACAGCTCGGTGCAAAGGACGCGCTCGCTGCCGGTCCACACCTCCCCGCAGACCATGCTGATGTTTCAGCAGCCAGGTAGGAAGCAGACATTTGCTTTTTCGCTTATCCACAGCCCGGCGAGACGAGGGGAGGCCGCGTGAAAGGAGCCGCGCCGGCGAGCCTCGCCGCCGGCGCATCGCCCGTGCCGGTGCGGCGCGCTCCTGCACGCTTGCAGCCACGCTCGCAGCACCGGCTGGCGCGGCCTGAGCGGATCTAAATCTAAAACTAGTCGGATTACTGGGTTGATTGAATCGGAGACATCACTGGAGGGATTTTTGACCCTATATATAACATCTTGGCCCTATATATAACGGTGCCGGTGCCTTACCTAGCTTGCTTCCGAGGGGCTTCGTGTCGGGTGGGGAAGGCGGTAGCTCATCTGTCACCTTTTTCGCTCACGCGTGGGCACGGAGGGAGCCGTGCGGAGGGACCGCCTTCGCGCGCTGGAGGGAAATTCTTTTCACAATGCACGTGAAGGGAAATGGTGCTGTGTCAGTGCTTCCTTCCCAAACACCGCAAAGACGCTCCCGTATGTAGGAGCATCCTCTGATTCAGGGAGATTCCTGCTGACCTTGGGCCCTGAACCCGGAGCATCCTTCCCATCAGGACGTTCATGCTTTTTTTCTCTGTGTATCCCTTCATTAGCCTTTAAGCGCGCCTTTTCTTACCAACACACCATAACAATTTGTACCGCGGGACAGGGAGTTACACCCCCCCCCCCCAGGAAACTAAACCTCATCCGTAAGCTTCTGCCATGGTTTCAGCTTGGCAGCTCCCCTCGCATCACATGCCTGCAGTGTTTTAACTGCATAATTTAGGCGGCAAATGTCCTGTACAGCAAGAGCAGCGTCTGTTCTTGGGTATTGATTAAACGCCAGGCCAAAGGCATGTTTCCGCAGGCACTGAAGGAGAATAAATAGTTTTCTCTTCGCATGTTAGCCTGTGGTGAATGAGGGCCTAGGAGGATTAGGAAGCCAAAGATGCGGACCCAATTGCGAGGAAAATAAGCGACGATGCGGGGCTGGGCTCCCAAAACACTTTTCATCGGGCTGCGGGGACCTCAACCCTCCTGGACCTCGTCCTATGATCCTCCAAGCTGGTGGCAAGCAGGAGATGCCGGCCATCGGTAGCAAAAGCTGTATTTGCAAAGCTTTTTGCTGCAAAGGGGAGGGCATTTTGGTGCTGTATGGATCAGGCTGGGGCGTTGCAAAACAGGGATGAACACCCCCCCCCCTTTTTTTTGCGCTCAAACCCCCCCCGGGGACATGGCAGCGGGGCTGTGGGCAACCGAGCGGCAGCCGAGCTGGCCACGGAAAAGCCGGAGGGCAGTTCTGCCGGTCTGTGCTGCCATCCCACGTCCGAGCGCTAACCCTGCCTGCGCGCTGCCTGCACGGGCAGCTCCCGGCCCCGCTGCTCCCCGGGGCCGCTTGAAGGTTTTGCAAGTATCGAGGATTTTTGCGGGGCCTGAGCAAGGGGGGAGAGCCCCGGGGCTGCCTCCTCCTGGGGCGGGGGGTCCCGCTCTCACCCCAGCTCCCCCCTCCAGCATCTCTAACCGGTGCCTGAACCCCTCATTTCTGTCCACCTTCTGCTGCAATGCCATTGAGCCCCCCCCTCCCCAATTTACCCCTTATCGATAAGAAAGAGGGGGGGTGACGACTATTTTTACAGACATCTCTTGCCGGAGGTGATTGCACCGGGAAGCGAAACGCTGCCAGAGTCCAGCCATGCGGTCCGACCCTCCTGGGGCATCTTTCGGGTGGTTTCCTACCCCACGTGCACCCATTCCGGCAGCAGCAGAGCAGGCAGGGGGTGCGGGGCGGGCAGGCAGGGTCCCTGCCAGGTCCCCTGACCAAGGTCTCCTGTCCCTTTCTCCCTGCAGAGTTCCAGGTGCCGGTGACTGAACCTGACATCAACAACAGGCTGGAGTCCCTGTGCCTGAGCATGACGGAGCACGCGCTCAGCGGTGAGCACTCCCTCCTCCTCGGGCTCTTCCAGCACGTCCACGCCGCATCCACCGAGCCCCCCGGCACCTGCCCCTGCCCCGCGCCCCCCAAAAGCTGGGACAGGCTGTGGCTGTGAGGGGAATGGGACGGCGAAAGGGCTGCATGCGGGGACGCTCCAGGGGATGCTCCTGGGGATGCTCCCGCTGGGGGTCAGACGGGGACGTTGGCTTCTCTCGGCGAGGCAGCCGGGGCAGAGGGGTAAAACCGAATGCAGGGATCGCACCCAGCACTAGTGGAGTCCGTGCTTATTAGCCACTAGTTAGCTTGCTAATAATAAGTAGTATTAGCTCGCTAGTTTGTTATTAGTTCTCGATAAAGCCCTTGCCACCGGAGCGCTCGAATGAGTCACAGGCTTTGGAGTATTTTACCCTTCTGCCACTGGTGTCCCTCGTTTGGCCGGGGGGTGCAGGAGCCCCGAGGCACGGGGCTAAAACCCTGCCACAGGGCGCTGTGCCGGGTGCTGTGCTGGTGGCGCTGGCGGCTCCTCGCCCGTGGCTGGGGCGGCTGCGGGTGCCAGACCGGGCGGGCGGATAGCGGGCACGGGGAGGAAGGAGGACCAGGCGGAAAAACGGGCAGGGAAGGTGGAACAGGCAGCAGCAGCATGATGGAGAGGCCGGCACAGCAAAAAGCACCGGCACCAGAAGCACCCGGTGCCCCTCGCTGATGCACCGGACTCCCAAGCACGAACGGTGACTCCCCAGCGATGGGACGAGCGCGGCCACCTGCATTGCCCAGACCCTCCCGAATAACCAGCTCGGGTCTCGCCCCCGGCAATCCCCGGACTGTGTCGAACGGTTGAGGACGGGAGCCCTTGGGGAGGATGAGTGCCGCCGGGTTCCCACCGCCGGCCCGGCTCCCTGCAGCGATGCGACAGCCCATCCCGGGGAGAGGGACGCCAGAGCAAGGACTGTAAGAGGCGGCAGGGCCCTGGCAGCGCCACGGCGGCATCCTTGGCCGGGAAAACAAGGACACTTCTGTCACCCAAAGCGTTTCTCCAGCGTGTGCCCAGGCGAGGCTTAGCTGTCTTGTTCCTCTGCAGGGTACTGTTCCTCCGAGTTATTTTTTCCAGGTCACATACCCCGAGCCTCTCGAAACCGGTCGTGCTATAAATAGCTCTTAAAAAAATAAACCTTCGGGGGAGAAGAAAAAAAAAAAAAAAAGGCGTAACAAACCTGTTTGTTTTTAGTCTTAAGGAGGGAGGTGGCTGTGATGCCCTGGGTAGTGCGACAGGGAGTGCTCTGTTCGGGGGCTGCCCCGGGAGCTGCCCCCCCTGCCACTCTCCATCCCGGGAATGGGGGGTTGGGATGGGGGACGGGGGGGGGTGGGGGCCGCAGGAGGGCTGGAGGGTTGCAAATGCTGTTGGGTGTTGATTTCTGGCCCCGTAAGAGCTGCTGGCGCCCGGGGTGGGGGGGGGGTGGAGGAGAGGGGGCTGCCGGCAGCAGGGTCGTTTGTGCAGCTTTGGGATGGGTCGTGGACCACTCGCTCCTGGGCTTGGGGCTGTGGCTGGACGCGTCCCTGCTGTCACGGGACGCTGGGGACGGGGGCTCTGGGGAGACAGAAACAACCCCTGGGTTTTTTTTTTTTTCCTGCCGTGGTCTTCAGATGGAGGAAAATTTTGCATCCTCTGCGGTGCGGGCGTTGCAGGGCTGGGTTAGCTGGGGGGCAAAGCAGCCCCCCTGGGACCGGCTCCGTCCCCGTCCCCCCGCTCCTGGGCAGTGGGTCATGAACTTGTCCCACTGTAGGGGGGGATCCCAGACTCACACTGACCTTGCGGCGAGTCCGGGTTGCCCAGAAACCCCCTCTGCTCCTGGGAAAGGTGCCGTGGGGACGTGGCAGAAGGCCTGGACCAGTGTTGGGACAGCGACTCGAGGGGGGGCTGCTGCGGGGTGGGGACAGACGGTGGCACAGAGGCACCGGCAGAGTGCTGACACCCCAAAACCCTTCTGTACCCCCCGATGGGGGGTGGGGGTGGCCCCTTGGTGCCACCTCGCCATAGGGACCATGGGTTGGGGCTGCTCTGGGGGTCCATCTCCCCCCCTCCCCAGCTCGGGGAGGGGGGGGGGGGGGGGCCGGTGCCGGCACAGCGTGAGCGGCCGCTCGCCGGGGCTGCCCCTAACTCTCCCTTCCCGCTTGCAGATGGTGTCGACCGAACCTCCACGATCTAGAAGGCGTCGCGACGGGGACGCTGGCCGGGAGAACAACTGCTGCGGGTCCAGCGGCGAGGTTGGGGCTTGCAGGGAGCCTCAGCGATAGCTTGCATCCTTTCTCCTCTCTCTCCTCTCCTCTCTCTTTCTCTCTCTCTCTCCTGTTTTAATTTTGTGAATGTGTAGATTGTCCTTGTGAACATATCATTAGACTTGGAATTTGTGTTGTCATTTATTACATCCATGCTGGGGGGTGGGAGGGGGGGGAAAGGCAAAAAAAAATCAACGACGACGATGAAAAAGCATGGGGGGGTGGAGGGGGAGGGAGGGGGCGCGGCAGGAGAGTGCTGACAATGGAGGGTTCACCAGAGCACCGTGGGCAAACCCTGTTTCTGGACGAGGATACAAATGAATACCGAATATCACGCGGGTGTGTATGACCAAAAAAGCCTTCGGGGAGGCTTTGCCTGTCCTGCCGGGGGCTTCGGGGCCGGTGGTCCCGTCTCTTGAGTTTCGCTGCGTTCAGGCACGGACCGGCTCGGCGAGCCCAGATTTTTTTTTAAAAAAAAAAAAAAAAAAGATAACCCCAAAATTTCCTTTCAGTTTAGCCAAGAGCATCCGCAGTTTCGAGGCAGCGTTGTGCACAGGGCAGCGGAGTCGGAGGGTCGGTGGGCTCCTGCCGGGTGCGGGGTCAGCTCCCCCCCACCCCCACCCCGTCCCGTCCCTGTGCCCCCGGCGTGGGTCGGGGTGCGGGGATGTGAAGGGGGGGGGTGCATCTCGCCCGGTGGAGGGTCCCGGGGGATGTCGGCGAAGGGAGAGAGCGCTGGGTGAGTTTCCGTGTCTCTTGCCTTGCCTGCACGGGTACCGGGAAGGTGCTGCATCCTGGCTTTACACATCTGCCCCCCCCCGCCTGCCAAAATCCAGCCACGAGGCGCTTTTCCAGCCCCGGGGCGGCCGATGAGGGATGAAGGAGGCTTGGGAGCGAGCGTGCATTTTTATTTAGCCAAATAAAAACCAAGCCCCAAAGGGCACCAAAACGCAGCTCCACAGTCCCACGTTCTTGGCATTAAACGTGTGCCGGGGGGGAGGCGTGGATGGCAGTGGCTCGGCTCCCCCTCATCCGCCGCTGCCTTGCTTCTTCTAACGGGGGAGCTAAATTTGGTCCAGGGGCATTAAATAGCTAAACCCGACACGGCACAGCTCAAGCCCGTGCTCGAAGCGAGATCGGGGCCAGAAAAACCATCGGTGCCCGTGGTGATGCTCGGCGTAGCGCCGGCTTTGCTCCCGCCGGTCCTGATGCTGCTCCAGGTTTTCTGATGGAATAATAATAAATTGAAAATTAATGAATGGAGGGAGGTGACGGGTGGGAGCGGCAGCCACGAGGGTTGCGGCAATATTCCCAAAATGGGCTCGGCCGTGAGCACCGATGGGCAGCAAGCGTGTGCCGGGACCGGCCGGAGCAGGGCTGGGGGGGGGGGGGGGAACCAGAGCATCGGCTGGGCCGGCGGGGAGGGGAGATGTGCGAATCCATTTGCCATGCAGCATTTTTAAGTCGTTTTTCTTAAAAAAAAAACAAACCAAGTGCCAAATGCAATGTTTTATGTTTGCCATTCCTTGGTGTCCTGTTTCCCGGCAGGCATGAGATGGGGGGGGGTGTTTGGGGCCGGGGGGGGGGAGCGGAGAAGGGAAAACCCGAAAGCAAGGGAGGTTGGGAAGAGGTGTGAGGAGGTGAAGGCGAAGCGGGGGCCGGGGAGGCCGGGGAGGGGGGGGGGCTGAGCCGCAGGCGCCGGCCGGCGCTGGGGACGTGGGTCACCCCCCACCCCGAGCACCCCCAGGTTGTACGGAACCGAGGTGTGAACGCAACCGCCATAGCAGGAGCCTTCCCCAGGGAAGGCTCAAATGTATTTACGGAGCTGAAATTCTATTTATTCCTTCGCTGACTATAGAAACAGAGCTTATCTGATTGTTAAGAGAGATTATTTTGGATATATTACCTATTAACTTGCTATGGCTGGTAACCATGATAATGTCTGTTATTAACAACCACCAAATAATTCAATTGTTTTTTCCTTTTGTTAGAAAAAAAAGCTTATTTTCCATTGACGGTGTATAGGTTAATAACGACTTAGTTGTGTTTGCTGTTTCTTGGGGTTTTTGTTTTTTTTTTTCTTTCTTTTTTTTTTTTTAAGTAAAAAGAAAAAAGTGGCTTCAGTTGCGTTCGGGAAGTCCTGCCTGGCTCTGGGGTGCCTGTGCTGAGTGCAGGCAGCAGAGCTCCAGTGAAAGTAGTTTAAAAGAAAAAAAGGAGGAAAAAAAAAAAAAAAAAAAAAAAAGAGGCTCGAATCCTAAAAGAAAATAAAAATTATTTATAAAAAGAAAAAAGAAAAAAAAAAAACCAACCACCCACCAGTTGCATGCGTGAGGCTGTGAGGTCAAATCTTTAGTAATAAAGCGGCAGTGCCTTTCTTTTTTTTGTATTCACCCGTTCACCCCCACATGCAACTGTTTGGTACCACGGGCGCGTCGTGGCGAGGGAGATGCCGCCGCCGCCGCGGGGGCCCTCGGCGTCGGGTGGGCATCTCTTCTACCCCCCACCCCCCCCCCCACTCTCCCAGAGACGGCCCCCAGCCGCCCCCCCCCCCAGCACCCGCCGGGGACCCTTTTCCTGGTGCTGTTCCCCTGAGCCGTCCCCGGCTGCAGCGGGGAAGGCCGGCCAGCTCAGCGCCCAAGTGTCCTTGGGTCCGGCGGATGCTCCCCGCGGCTGCGACACCCTGGGGGGGGGGGGGAAAACCCAAACCAAAACCCTTTTCTTTCGAGGTGTCCTCCCCAGGGACAAGCCCTGAGCTCGACTGGACTTGAGCCGGGCTTTGCCTTCGCTTGCTCAGCTCATTAAAAAATCTTGGGGGGGGGGGGGGAGGTCAAGCCCGGCCAGCATCCAGCAGGAAAATCCGAAACTGTGATTTACGCCCGCGAGAGGCGCGGAGCGGAGCTCGAGTTTGGTCAGCACTTAGGGAAACTATTTCTGTTGTCACCTTTCTCCATGTCGGGGTGCGGCCGTGCCCCAGGTTTAGCTTTCTGAATGTGCCTGATGGAAAGTGGGTCCTGCAGACGTCTATAATTTGCACACAGCGACGGTAACACTAAAGTTGATTTTATACGAGTCATCAGAGTTTGCAAAGTGAGTTTTATTTTTTGTATTCCTTTATCTTTACTTAAAGGTGAATGTGTATTCCTCTGGGAGGAATAGGAAGAAAAAAAAAAAAACAAAAAAAAAAAACAAAAACAGGAATGTTAATAATGTTAAACAGAATACTTCCTCCCTTATTAATATATATAACCCTGATGTATTTATGCATATTGTAAGCTTACTTTAAAAAGCTTTGAACTTTCTTCTGTTGCATGCCGTTCCCGGGCAGCCTTTTATTGTACATGCATGCCTTTAGTCCTGGTTTTTCTGTACAAAGTTAGTGCACAAAGAACTATTTTTGCCTAGTTAATGTTGCCGAGCAATGCATATTTTTTCCAATTCTTTTTTTTTTTTTTTTTTATTTTTTTTGGGGGGGGGGGTGTCATATATGGAAATCGCATGTTCGTTACATGTAAAAGCTTCCTGATATAAAGAAATACTAATGTTTGGAGATGCCGGTCTTTGCAAGTGTACAGTTTTCAAATGTTGTTCCCAGTGAAACACCCTCGTGATTTCAACTTGCTCCAATGTATTTATTACTCATTTCCTCCCATGTAACTAGGAATCATGGCTATATTTCATATCAACGGTATATTGAAAGTGAAGGGAGATGATTAATACAAGGTTTTGTAACACTGGGGTGTGGCGCCTCCTTCTTTACGCTCTTTTTGGCAGATGGCCTCGTACTTTAAAAAAAAAAAATTAAAAAAAATAGAATAAAATAAATGGCCAGCCCCGTGGGGTGAGAGAGGGGAGGAGGAGTTGCGTAGTTCTGCAAGGGGGGGGGTTATTATCTTTATATAAAGCCCGTGGCAGGGCTTACAAATCCCCGGCGTTCTCCATGCAGCCGCTTCTCTGTCCCTTTGGGACGCCCGCGCCCCGGGAGCTGTTTGGACACGGGATTTTTCTTTTGAAATCAGCAGGAATTGGGGCTGGAGCGGCTCGGAGGCTGCAGCTGAGGCTGCGGGGGCACACGGAGGAGCCGGCTCGGCCGAGAGCCTCAGCGCGTGCGTGGAGACATTTGGGTCGGGTTTTTTCAGGCTGGGCTGATTCTGGGCTAAAAACCTGCGAATTTCAGGCCCGCCTTGGGCCAGAGCGGGCAGGGAAGGATGCTCGGAGCTGGCACTGCCGCTTGCCGCAGGCGCACGGCCGCGGGAGGAGGTGCCGAGGGCAGGACCGTGACTTCTGGCCCAGGTTTTTTTCCGTATTTTCTCGGCTTTGGGCTCTGCACGGGCTGGTGCTGTTTGCGGCGTCGCCGCCTTGCTGAGGGTGGGCAGGGACACACACACACACACACACACACACAGAGATCGCCCCCATCCCACCCCTCGCTCAGCGCAGGGGCAGCGAGAGCAGGATGCTCGGGGTGGGGTTGGTTACCTCCAGGGGTGGCGGCCACGCAACCTCTCCGGGCAGCCTGGTGCAGGGTTAGACCACGCTTACGGTTAAAAAAAGGCTTTTTCTGACATTTAAATGGGATTTCCTGTGTTTCAGCTTGTGGCCATTGCCTCTTGTAGCTCGTTTTTATCCCCCTCGCCATTGGACGCATCAGTAAGATCCCCCTGAGCCTCCACTTCTCCCAGCTGACCAAGCCCAGCTCCTGCAGGCTCTTCTCAACCAGTCCAAGCTCTAAACCATCAGCTTGGCCATTCGCTGCACTCATATGTCCCTGTCCCTCCTGTGCCGGGGAGCCCAGCGCTGGCCCAGCGCACCAGGCGTGTCTCACCAGTGCTGAGCAGAGGGGCAGGATCATACCCCTTCCCCCCCCCCCCCCCCTTGACCTGCTGGAGACGGTCTTCTGAATTCAGCCCGGGATGCTGGTGGCTACCTTTGCTGTGAGGGTGGATTGCTGGCTCGTGGGCGGCTTGGTGTCCACCAGGACTCCCAGGTCCTTCTCTGCAAAGCTGCTTTCCACCCGCTCAGCCCCCAGTGTGCACTGGTGCATGGGGTTACCCCTCCCCAGCGGCAGGACTCGGCCCCGTGGTGAACTCACGAGGTTCCTCTCAGCCCATTTCTCCAGCCTGTCCAGGTCCCTCTGAATGGCAGCACGACCCTCTGGTGCATCAGCCACTCCTCCCAGTTTTGTATTACCTGCAGACGTGCTGACAGCGTCGCGGCGTCCAGGTCATCAATGATGAGGTTAAAGAGTAGTTGGCGCCATTATTGACCCCTGGGGTACACCACTAGTCACCAGTCTCCAGGTGGACTCCGTGCCCGTGAACCCGGCCCTCTGAGCCCGGCCGGTCAGCCAGTTTTCAGCCCACATTAATGTCAGCTTATCCAGCCTGTACTTCATCAGCTTGTCCATGAGGGTGTTGCAGGAGACGGTGCCAAAAGCCGAACTGAAGTCAAGATAAATCACCCACTGCTCTGCCCTCGTCCACTGGGCCAGTCACCGCACCGCAGAAGGCTGGATGGGCACACGTTCCCTTTGTGAAGCCACGTTGACTGCTCCCCATCACCTTCTTGTCCTTCAGGTGTCTGGAAATGGTGTCCAGGCTTAGTTGCTCCACCACCTTCGCAGGTGTGGAGGTGAAGCTGACTGGCAGCTCCCCAGAGCCTCCTTCTTGTCCTTCTTGAGGGAAGGAGTGCCTTTTGCTCTCTTCCAGTCCTCAGAAACTTCCCTGATCACCATGCCCTTTGCAACAGCGGCCTTGCAGCGGCTCCCACAGCACCCGTGGGTGCCTCCCATCAGGCCCCAGGGACTTGTGCATGTCCACATCTCTCACCAGGTCCAACTCCAGGTGAGCTTTAGCTTCCCAAGCCCCATCCTTGGATGCCCACACAGTGTCCCTATGCTTCTCCCGGGAACGGCTGCCCCTGCTTCCATCTCTCGTATGCTTCCTTTTAATGTCTGAGTTGTGTCAGGAGCTCCTTGGGCCTCCAACACTGCCCCCAACCTTCACGTCCCCCCACCAGTCCTTCCTGGGTTGCAAACGTGAGGTGGAGCAGAGCGTCTCCCCTCGCTTGCCTGTGTCAGGACAACGTCATGAGTGCCCTCGAGAGACCTCCTGGGTGGCCCGGGCCCTGCTGTGGTGTCCCTCCAGCAGGCATCGGGGTGGCTGATGTCCCCCATGACGAGCAGAACCTGCAAACATGGGGCTTCTTCAGCTTGTTTGAAAGCCTCATCCGCTGCTTCTCCTTGGAAGAGGCTCCTAGCAAGCTCCCCAAATGCTGATGAGGCCAAGCACCCCAAAAGCGTGTCCTCAAGCCCCTTCTATTTAAAGATGCTCCTGAGCATCACGGGCCGGGCCACCCCAGAAGGGAAAGATTCATCGTGGCGTTCGGCCCCACCCGAATTACCCTGCCCAGGAGAGCACCCGCATCGGCAGCCCACAGGCAACGGCTCCCTGCACCCACCGTGCATCAGCCCTCCCAACGCGGCTAAGAAAAGCGTTACCTAAACCCCAGCCGAAATGCTGTTTCCTTCCATAAACAGTCTGCCTTTCCACGTACGTGCGCCTGCCGTCTGGGTCTCAAAGCACGCGTTTGTTGCACTAATAGAGAATGAAAAGGGAAAGGAAAAAGCAAAAAGCCCTGGGGTGGAAAATCAGAGCTGGAGGGGCTGAAAAAGCTCCAAGGAAAGCCCGCAGCAGCCGCGCGGTTAGGGAGAGT
The DNA here is from genome assembly GCF_965638725.1 of Aptenodytes patagonicus. Taxonomy (NCBI): domain Eukaryota; kingdom Metazoa; phylum Chordata; class Aves; order Sphenisciformes; family Spheniscidae; genus Aptenodytes; species Aptenodytes patagonicus. Next base: position 69,296,277 of record NC_134955.1, on the reverse strand, counting down.
CTGTGGGTCCCGTCGACGGGCAAACTGGAAAGAGGCTTAAAAAAGGAAAAGCAAGAGAAAAAAAAAAAAAAAACCCCACATTTCCGTGCTGTCAGGAGCTGTTGGATGAATCAGTACCGGAGACTAAAGGCTTTACCAACCTGTGCTCCCGGATTACGCCACGCTTGAGCCCCGTCCAGCCTGTGGGAGTCGGGCTCCCGTTCTCCTGCCCTGCGGAGGCTGCAGCCCACATCCAGCCCAGCTCCTTGGGGGCAAAGACGGGGGCCGGTGGCCACTGCCTTAGCAGCGGCTGGGCTGTTTTGGCTTCCACAGCATCCCTGGCAGGCGCGGGATAACCCCAGGTTATCTTGTTACCAGGGCCTTTTCTCCACCTACCCCAAAGGGTGATGGAGAAGGAGCCCCAGCCCTGGGAGCCGGCGCAGCCATCCAGGTGCACCCTCCCAGGGGATGCTCTTGGCCCTTTGGCCCTAACCCCAGGCTCCCGGTGCGGGTACAAATGCCTCATATTTAACAGCGAGGGGAACAGCCAGGGGAACAATTTGTCAGTGGCGGTGGGCAGGGATTTCCCATTACAGGAAAGTTTTTAATCAGGATGGAGAGGGCTTTACCAGAAGTGCTCCTCGAGTTCAGGGAATAATTAATTCCCCAAGTCTGTCGGCTGAGGCTGTGCAGGAGAGGCTGGATGGTAACGGTGGGCTCCCTGCCAGCCAGGGACCCGCTCCTGGAATATACCAAATTGCCGCCGCCGTGCCGCTCCTCGGAGCCCTGGGCTGGCAGCCCACGCCAGCACCACAGGGCTCGTCACCAGCAGCGCGACTTATTTTGCTCGGCGCGGCCTCTGTCACCTCCTCGTGAGCGGCAAGCGATGCCACGCAGCACCCCACCCCGGAGAGGAAAGTATTCCTAGAGCTGGTGCATCCGAACCCGAGGCTGCGAGGGGACGGCTGTCCTTGTAAGTGGCCTGACCCTGTTCAGCGTCGGCAGAAGCAGATGCTTGGCAGCACTTTTAGAGAGTGAATTCACCGCGGGGCTCAGCAGCATCGCTGAGCGCTCCGGGGAGCTATTTTTAATTGGGATCTGCAAATAGCTCGGCGACGTATGCCTGGCACAGGCACCTTGGGGCCGCAGCATCGCTCGCGCGGGGCGGTGGAAGCAACGGGGCTGAGTGGCCCCCGCGCCCACAGGTCCTGGCGTGGGATCAGAATGGATACCATATATCTATTTATCTATGTATCTATAAATGTCCACGTGGGCAGAGTTTGCAGCCTTATGAAGATGAGGCCACCTCCCTGCATCTCCCAGCAAGGTGCCTGGTGATGGATGCTTAAATTAGTCTAGCAACAGCACCCATCCCTGCACAACTTGGAGGAGAGGGTCCCAGGGCTGCGCTGGCTGCCGTGGAGCCATTGGCACCAATGAAGGGAGCGGTAGGAGAAGGACGGACCATGGCTTCGCCCAAAGCCCCGGCGCAGGCAGAGCCGGGGCCGGCAGCCGTGCTCTGGGCAGGCAGCAGAGCGGTGCTTGCAGCCTGCCAGTGCCTGGAAGAGCAAAGCAGCATTTTCCCTCTTTTCTCCAAGGAAACGCTCTGCTGACCGAGTCTGGTCAGAGGAGAAATTGCCCAGCTCAGCCAAAATCCCCACTTTTCTACAGAAAATAGATTTTTCGGCCAATTTTAAATAATAGCAATTAAAAAAAATCATCCTGCCAGGTTAGCCCCTGCTTTTTGACAAAGCAGCACCACCTCCATCCCTGCGAAGAGGCGGCACGGGCGGGTGGGCGTTCGCTCCCCAGGGCAGCAGCATCCTGCAGCGGAGGGGCTGGGTGCCCCTCTCCCGCCCCCCCCATGCCCCCAGCCTGGCATCGGGGTGACCCCCAGGCCTCCCCGCGAAGAGTTTCCAGCCCGAAAGCTCTTGCTCTTGCTCCTCTCCTGTGGCGAGCAGAGCTCGGGGCTGGGCTCAGCAGAGGGAGACACAGACTGTGCATCCCCAGGCACGGGCAGGCGGCTGCGGAGGCCGAGACCCAGCCCGACCCTCTCTCCCCTCTCGCCGCATCGCTGACCTTGAGCATCACCCAGCCGGAGCCAGGACCTTTGCAAACCCCCTGCCAGCTATCCCTCCCGTTGCCGCTTCCCTACAAAAACCTTTCCCGTCCTTCTCTTTCCCTCCTCCAGCTGCACTGGCTCCTTGCGATAATACCCATTTCCCTCCCAGTTTACCTCCCCAGGTGATGAGCGATGGAGAAGAGATCGGAGAAGATGAGCACAGACCTGAGGTGCGGCCCGCCGGCGGCCCTGGGCTGGCAACCCCGTGGCTGCGCGGATTCGGGTCCCCGTAGGAAGTGTTTACACAGTGTCAAGGGCTGTCACCCCGCACGACCTTAAAAACAAAGAGATCCTTAATGTATCCCGCAGGTACGTTATGAAGGTGACGCCAACAGGGCAGTTGTTTAAGGCAAAGTTTTTGTTTTCCAATAATTAATGTATCTACGGGCCACACGACCTGCGATATTTCTGGCTAGAGCAGAAAACGCACACGAAGGACAATCCCTTACTCCCTGCAGTAGGTAAAAATAATAGGTAAAACCAAATTTATCATTTGTTTTACCATAAAGATATCCACCCCCTCCCCAGCCATTTGTTGGCTGATCTGCTCGTAATGACGTTGCTAGTGCTGGATGCTGATAACGTTAATGATACAGGGAAAAGAAATCCTGCCTTTTTCCTACGCATCGGTGCGCTGCAGCATGTCCCGGCTGGAGTGGCGGCGGTCACCTCCTCCACCCGCTCCCGCAGCTCTCCGGCAGGTCGGTGCGTGGCTGCGGCAGGCATTGCAGGACAAGGGAGCCGAAGAAATGCCAGCTGTACGGTGAGATACAGCTTCTCTAGGGGAAAAGAGGGATGCTGAGAGGGTGTATGGGCACGCACGGCCAGGGCGGGACGGAGCCGAGGCATGAACTCCCTCCCATAGCACCTGGTAAAGGGTTCCCCAGGTCACACGTGAAGGTTGGGTGGTGGGAACCCACCCAGGAATTGCTCCCTTGGTGGTATTCGGACACCCCAGGCAAAAGAAGCGCCATTGTGGTTTGCCTTAGCACTTTTGAAATAGTTTACAGGTCTGTGTAGCTCATTTAGCCACTCTTACGGTGGATTTTTAACCTTTGCTTTACCGTCGCAATCTCGGTACGGCGCAGCAGAGCAAATAGAGAGGTAACGTGGTACGGTCCCCTTCGCTAAAACCACCCCTGCAAAGCCCCAACACCAAAACCACAGTACAAAGTTGTCAAAAAAAAAAAAAAAAAAATTCCTCGTGATTATATTCTTTGGGTATTTTAGCGAAATTTCTTTGAATACTGTGATTTATTTGCTGTCCCTGTTAACAGCCCAGCCCAAGACTTATTAAAAAGAGCTTCAATGTTTTATATCCTCTCAACCGCTAAATCATGACTGCAACTCGAAATACAACTGGAAGGCACAGCTTTTCATAAAGGTTATTTCCAGGAGTTCAGCAGAAGGGCTCAGCCAAAGCTCAAAGGGCAGGGCTGATCGGGGGCGCCTTCCCAGCGCTGACAGCTCACTCGAGAGAGCGGGGGCAGAAACCCGAGGCCAGGTAATGAGCGACTGGAGCTCACTAAGCAACTGTGAGCTGCTGGAAGGTTGCGATGGCTGCATAAAGCCTCCAGGACGATCGGAGCCCTCGACTGCAGCCACTCATTCACCCAGAAGGCAGATTTTTGGCTAGGAAGAGCCGATTTTGGTATCCCTTGGGTAAAACGCCCAAGGAAAGGCAGACCTCTTCTGATGCTGCCCCCCCCCCCCCCCGGCCCCCCGCCCAAGTGCTGACGGGTAGGCAGCCTGGGCGAGACGTGGACAACAGCTCAGGAACCCATACCGCACCGATGGACACCCCAGTCCTACTCTAGCTTGCCCCTATCCCCCGCTGAACACTCAGAGCTGCAGGCCAGCCATCTGCCAGGGGGTTCCCGGCCAGCTGGTGCTGCCCAGGTTCCACATGCCTCCCTCTCCAAGAGCTAACCACAAGGCTGGCCACGTTTCCAGGAGCCCCCCTGGGGACAGGTTGGGTTGGGCTGGCGGCTCTCACATCTTTGGGCAGCGGCATTCGTTATTCACCGCCTACATGACCGATCTTGACGACCAGCAGCAGGATCTTGTACGCAAGAGGGTGCTTCGAGGACGAAATTTTGGGACTTGTGCTTTGTAGAAGGGAACGTAAAAATCTACAGTGGCCTTGGGAGCACGAAGACGGCGTGAGGTCCAGCCACAGGCAAAGCAGCTGGGCAGGAGGTGTCTGCACAGGGTTTCCAGGAGAGGCATCCCTATCTCCCGCAAGCTTCCACACCAGGGACAGCTGGGACGTGCCGGCAGAGCAAGTGAGCCACCAGCCAGGTCTCTGCAGGGAATTCACGCCACAGCACAAGGGAACCGAGGCCACTTCTTTGCACCGTGAGATAAGCAGGACTAACCCCCTCCCGGGGGCTCCTGGCTGTGAAAAGTTGCCTGAACCGAAGTATAAACCTGCACCTGGAAGCGGGACGCAAGGGGAGAGGACCAAAGAGCCTGCGCCGAGGACCCGGCTGGGCACGGCCCGGGGACTCGCTTGAGCGATCACTCCGCAGCACGCGCGCAGGAAACGATGGGAGACACCCAAAAGTAAACGACAGCGATAGAAAAAAACACAAAGAAGCTGCTTATATGGGGGACTCCTGAGGAAAAAAAAAAAACAAACCCTGAGAAGCAGCACGTACCACTGGAGGGTGCCAGGCAATGAACAGAGCAGGTGGGATCAAGCAGGTGGGATCCTGAGAGATGGGGTAGGTTGGGGGCGGGGGGGGGGATTGTCATCTTAATAACAGCTTTTGGTTCTCTTACAGATTTGGTTCTTATCGCTCCCTCCTGGTTTTTTGAGCTGCACTTTCAAGCTGAGTATTTTTTCACCCCGATGAAAACAGATTTTCCCATGATGACAAAACCAGGCAGGCTCCTTCCCAATCCCACACCTAAAAAAAAAAAAACAAAGAGGCGGGGAATAGAAAACTTGTTGCAGAAGTGCCCGTTGGTGAAAACAGGCTGTTTCCCACCACAGCCGCCAGCTTTAACGTACAACCGTGGGAAACGCAGAAGTCACTCAGCTTCACGACAAAGGCAATTCTTGACAATGCTCCTGGGGCTTCCCAGGAGGGTTGTTTCCAAATAGGACAGACCATTTGGGGGAAAAAAAAAAAAACCACAAAGGGCTGGAGGGGGCTTTCATTCATTACTCTTTCTCCATTTCTGACCACCACAGCATTCGCCCGCAAAGCCACGCTGTACCAGCAGATTCCCCGTCCCCGCCCACAGCCCAAAAACTTCTCTGGTTGCCTTTTCCCCACCCCGGCCTGGTTTATCTTGTGCTTCGGCACGGAGAAGTAGGTAAGAGATTAAATAAGCGATTGCTTTAATGCCTTCTTTTTTTTTTTTCCCCCCTCCTTTTCTCATCCAGGCTGCAGAAAAGCCTGGGCCAGCGCAGCCTGATGAGGGCTCCTGCCAGCGGTCGGCAGCTTGCAGGTCAGGCTCACCGGTCAGCGCAGCCACGGCTCCAACCGCAGCACAGACACCACCTGCCCCCCGAAACTGCCCGGCAGTACAGAAGAGCAAACGTTAGGTGTGAAAAGGGCTACACAAAGGGACTTCCCTGGAGCACGCAGGCAGAGCCTGCTTTCCTTCTGGTGGCTCTGGACGCTGAGAAGCGACAGGGTGGCTGCAGGCTGTCCACGGGTGTACGAACACAGCCGCACGCAGCCCCCCTTCCCTCTCTACTGCCCACGGGCAAAGCTTTGGCTACAACGCTCCTCGGGAGCCTGGGAATCTGTAAGTTTTGTATTTATTTCCCCCCTCCCCGCCCTTAATTTTGCAGTACCTGCATCCTGGGAGGACAGCGGGGAGGCTGGAGGACAGCAGGAGCGTCTTTAAGACAGCCTCCCCACCCTGAAGGGGCAGCACCGCTTCTGCTGGCACAGGCCGAGCTCATGGCTGTGCACGGTGGGGTGACCCAACCAAGACTTCGCCTTCAAGGCCTCTTGCTGCACCTGCCTCACGTCTGCTATTAGGATGTATTTGTTCAGGTAGTTTAAACATTTGGCCAGGAACCAGGTACTTCCTCAGTGAAGTGTGATGAGGCATCCAGAATGGCTTAAGAAGCGCACAGGAGGATGCTAAGCCCCCAACGAGGCTCGAGGTGTGCAACAGCCAGCCCAAAGCAGCCTCTGCTTCCCACCTTCCCTGCCCCCCTGGATTTGCTGTTGATTTCTCGGGCACCGAGGACCAGTAAGAAGGCGACACCAAATCTTGGGGTGGTTTTTTTTTTGCTGCCCAGTCAACAACCGGGGACTCAGCGGGGGACAACAGCAACTACTGTCCCAGAAGAGCAACCCAACACCTCATGACAGGCTTGGAGCACCTCCTAGTGCAGAAACAACCCCCGCCGCCCAAGGAGACGGGGCACGTGCCACTTCGTTGCGCGATGCCACGGCCTCCAGGTCACCAAGGATGCTAGCACTCCAAAGGATAATACTGTGCTTTAATGTTTTAGAGACAATGGACTTTTACGCGGTACAACAGCAGGCTGTATGTACTATACATATATACACACCGGTTGTAGTTAAAGCTTGTGTATTTGAACAATACCAATGTTCCAAAAAAAAAAAAAAAATAAATGCACCAAGTCTTACAACAACAAAAATGTGAACAAAATCCAAGGCCACAAGTATAGAGAGGTATGTTTTAAGGACTACGGGTCACATGGAAATAGAAAACAGTGGTGGCGCAATGCAAACTTTATCCTGAATAGAGATAAGTGGTTAAAATGCAACTTTTCATTACCTCAGGAGCAAGACAGCGTTTTACAGAGACTTAATTTCCAAACTAAAGCAAGGAAGAGAAACAAATGTACTAGTGCGTGCCCCTTTGGTCCTCAAATTCTCCTTCCAGTCGTTGAGCTAAAAAGAGAAGGAGCTTTACTCTGAACTTCAGGCAAGAAAGATTTAAGGCTTTTCAGCTGGGTACATATACTGAACCGGAAAGCGGCAATACCTGCTCTCAATCATTTAAGGAAAACAAATGCCATAGAGTTAGTGTATTTTAGAAATGTGCAATACATACCTTGTTTACACTAGCAGACAAACACTCTTTAGCACCTAACTCTACAGAATCCAGGACAGAGGATATCGTAAAAGATTTTTCCAATAATGCTGTGAAGGTCATCAAGGTAAAATTAGTATAATTAAACGCATGAGGTTGTCGCTCTTGAAAGTTCTTTAGGCCCAATGGAAATTTGACCAGACACGATTTTCATTTCGTTTCCAACAGGGGTTGAAGCAAGAGACAGGAATGTTGGTTAAGATCGAGCTTGCCAGACCAGGAACTGCCTTTTAGGTTAGCGTACAGAACATCTTGGAGTCATATTCGGCGAAGCAGATACGACTGTGGGAACCTGCATTGTGGGCATCCGACACCCTGGCTGACATTTTATTTTGTAAGTTTTGTCTCCCGTGCCTAGTTTGAGAAGGGTGGTTTTCATTTGCGCCTCATGTTTTCCCAATTAAGAGTTACAAAACACCCATTAAAATTGTAACAAAGTATAAGAAGTTCAGCCAAGTCCAGCTGACTGAAACTTTTTGTACCAATACTGCCACATACAGCGGTTGCCCCATACGCAGAAAAAAGTGGTTGAATTCATTTTGATGGCCCTGGAAATGCTTTTCTCAATTGCTCTTACGAAATAAGTTCTTGTCATTTCAGGTTACTTTGCCCCGAAACGACCTGCCGCCAGGCAGGAGAGGTACAGTGTGCTGCGTTCAGGATTTCAGTGCTCACCTTTGGTCCAACATTTTATGAGACGCAGATCTTGAAATACTTGAAGAGAAATCTTCGTTTTCAGGTTATCAGACTAGACTGAGCTTCTCAGTCTAACCCATGGAAATCCAAGAAGGAAAGCTCAAGATATAAACATCATTAAAAACCTCTTTGGCTACCTTAGCACTTTGCAGACAGGCTCTGGGGTTTTTTTTCCTCCCCTCTGTTAAAGTTTGCTTAAAAATAGTAAGAAACTGACAGTTAAAGTGGTCAGACATTCCGAGGCACAGAGAAGAAGGTGCATAAAACCCTTTATACTGAGATAAGACTGTGCCCCCAATAATTTAGAAGTTAATTCCCTGCACGTTAAGAGGCTAAGAAAAGCGTGTGTGTGTGAGAGAAATTTAAAACAAAAAAACCACACAAAAAAAGAGGGTTAATACTAGCAAGAATATAAAACACCACCAGAGGTAACATCTCAAAGAGGTATAACGTACATATCCAGATATTGAAACAGCCACTGCAGGACTTGTAATAAAATATAGCCAGAGATAATTGAGGACCACCCTTTCCAGCAGAGGTACAGTATTTGCAGCGTAAGTGGTCTTACAAGGATCCACAGCCTTTCAGTTGTTTCCTGTGCTGCTCCATATTTATTCTAACAAACGTAACTATTTCATAAATATCCATTTCACCCCCAAGCCCCACTCTTCTCCTAACAGCAGCATATTCTGCATTGCAGATGGAAAAACATTTCCAAAACCCTGTTCGTAGCTTGTAATTCTGTGACATCAGCATCATTGGAAATCCAGGAGAAGCCTACCTTATTGTTACATTTTTCATTCGCCATCAGAAGTCTTTTACTGCACAAAGACTATGACAACAATTCACAACAATTTAGTTTAAAAGTGAGATGTAGGAACAAGTAAGAACAGACAGTGACACTGAACAGAACAATCTCCAGAGTGCGTTTAGAGGATAACACAGTTTTAGCTCCTGATGAGTGTCAAGAATTCTTCACGGGTCTTTGGATCTTCCCGGAATACCCCCAACATTGTGCTGGTTACTGTCTTACTGTTCATTTTCTGTACCCCACGCATTACCATACACATATGCCTAGAAGAAATGAGAGAGAGGAGTCAATAAGTCAGGCATACTCAAAAGAAAGAAGTAATCCCACGAAGAGAGAGGCTTCTTACACGGTCACGTTAAATTCTGGGGAAGTGACAAAACCTCCACATCCAGAATGGACATCTGTCAGTAGTACCTCAGCTGTCCTCTGGAGAAAAGAGTCAAGTTCCCAGCCCCCCGCCTTCTCTCCTCTGATCCTAGCAAAAGCCCACCTTTCCAAGGTGCATTCTGATCACGGGGACGTGCCCGTTGCTAGTCCCAAGCAACTTGAGGAAGTAGAAGGTGCAGTGAGGCAGAGCACGGCCCCGGCGCAACTGGGACCGCTGACCACACTGCCAGCTGCCACATCTCTGCAGCGGATAAGGTAGGCCCCTGTTTTAAACGGCTCCAACCCACCAGGCCGTTTCGCTGAACGGGAGAGGATCACTCCCTGCCTCATAAACAAGCACGGCACACAGCTACCGCTGCCAAAGAGGCAACACACAACAGCTCTACAGCACACAGCTGGAATCACGCGCGGCCCGTACACCACCACAGAACAGCTCAGAGTAACTTACGTAGCTTCAATAACCACTCCAACTCCAGCGGGCTGTAAGGCTTCTGTGATGGCTATTGCAATTTGTTTGGTAAGGCGTTCCTGGACTGAAAGAACAACAGGGAGTTCAGACGCAGTGTTAAATCGGACTAGCATCAACACCACCACTATCTGCATAGCAACATTGCATCCTCACTTCCAAGTGTGCCTGTTCCCCACCACCCCCACACACGTACTGCTCTTCCTAAATAAATTTTAGTAGTACCAAATCTTATCTTATGTTTTGTACCCTGGAACAGACCTTTTATTGGCTTGTTTATGTTGGGAGTTGTTTTGCATTACACCTTTGCAGGAATTGCATTGCCATGACTTGTTATAACAGCTCTTAAGTTTCCTATTACACAGGTACATTTTCTTGCTCCTCTATTTTCTTTCAGTTTTTATGTATTTGTTCACTGGCTTTACTGCTGCACTAAATGGAGATAAAAAATGAGCAAATTAAGAGAGTCTATTGTCCTGCAAAGCTTTACTTCCCGCAGCTCTAGCACCCTCTATTCACCAGTCTGACATCTAATGGTCACTAACACTTCTATCCCCAAGAACAGGCCAAATTTAACTGCAGGACAGTGACAGCAGGCTGAGCCCAACCCAAGGCCTCAGATCCCGCAGCTTCCTCCGCTTCTCAGAGGCAGCGGGCAGGCAGTCCATAACATGGCAGCTCCCGCTCCATCTCTTCAGACAAGAATTCTTGAAGGCATCTCTCAAATTATCTGTAGGAGAGTTCATCTCCAGCAGCATCCAACTAGTTTAGTTATTCCTGGCAGCTGTATCTTGTAGCACATTTATCCTCTGAATCAGTTACTGCCTACATCTATTTTCATAGGCAGATTTTACTCCTCACTGGAAACATGTGACATTTCCATGACAGAGGATGACAGCTGAGAAACTCCTGTTCGAGAACACAGTGCTTTTCTTCACGCTAAAATTTGCACAGCTGTAGTCCACCTACAATTACCAGTACCCTGAGCTAGCTAGCAAAGGACTGCACACAACAAAACCAAAAATTCATCTGTTTACCTTGTAATCTTCTACTGTATATTTCCACGATCCTAAAGGAGAAAGGAAAAAAAGACAATGTTATACTTATTCCTATCTAACCATTGTCTGATCGTCACAATTAACTTGACACGATCAAACAAGATCACTGTACGGATCTGTGTCCTTCCTGGAAATCTACACGACATCATGCTGCTGCTCAGCCCCTGGCTGGCACGGCTCAAGGACCTCCCTTAGCACATCACTGTGTTTAGTGACAGGTACCCCCTACCTGCCACCCCAGAGACTGTTTCAGGGGCAAACCTGTCACTTCTCCTTAGAGCTTCTTCTGCTGGCTGTTACTTTTGAATTACTTGCAACTGTGTGATGCAGGTGGGTGGTGGTACAAGGGAATCCATGCCCAAAGACTCCCTGAAAGCTAATCCTTGAACTGAGATCAGACTAACTCCTTTTGCTTCAATCTAAACCAAATGCTGTTTTAAGGACAATTCAGAATTGGGATTCCCAGAAGGCTACTGAAATTAAGCAGGAGATGTTTTGGATTCTTGCATTTAACCGCAGATTTAACTAAGAACAACGAGACAGAGTTGTTTTTATTTAAAACAGATACTCGCCACCCATATATCACACCATCCTTCACATTTCAGTGCAGCGTTTACCTTAGTGCTCCTCTCAAACGTGACTTCAAGTTTAAGCCATTTGTGGGGCAATGCAAGTGATACTACCATCATTTGTAACCGCAGTACATTTAAGAAAAATGTAACTCACACATTTAAGAAAAATCTTATAACTGCTCTGTAACTCAATGGGTTACTCATGCCAACCGCAAATCCTTAATAACACGTCAAGTGGCCACGTAAAGAAGTTGCTACAGAAAGCTTCAATACCTGTCTGGTCAGGCTAGACAAAAAACAGACACTGGCTGGCAGCCTGAGGCTTTAGTTACAAGAAACATTTCTGACAATGAGGCTTGCGTGCTGTTTTGGAGAGAGAATTATATGCAGAAACTCCCCTCCAGAAATGAAATAGTTGTGTTATAGCTATTCTAAACGAAGCAACATAATATTTAGATTAAATATATGGAGAGGAAACAAGCTGATGCTGAGATATTTTTACACTGGTATTGCATATAAGAAGTCCTATAAGCATGTTTATGTAAAAACAGTTATTTGCATTAGCATTTTCAAGCCTGAGCTTAAAATCCAAAGAAAGATGTTTGTTTACTGAATACAGGTCATCCACAACTACAGAAACTCACCACATTAGACTAATCCTATTACGAAAGATTAGGTCTACAGTACCAACAGCCTCACAAATCTTTGTTTGAACACTGGTTGCATTATATAGGGCACGAAAGGGAAACACTATTTGGCCCACCAATCTCTTCATGGTAAGCACTCAAAAACAAGTGAGGACTGAGAACATTTTGTTATACAAAAATCTAATCTTTTCATTATTGCAGTATATGGGAGTTTTACCCTAGCTTGAAAAAAGAGGCAAAATTTAACCTTTCAAGCACAGCACAGGAAGCCCTGCACATATCCATGCATGTTTCTATACTGAGAATAAGTAGTAGGAAAATTGTACACTTCTAGCACCATGTTGCCACTTGCATTAAAAAAAAAAAAATCACCAAAGCCAGTTTCGAGCTCTTGTTTACATCTGCAATTCAGAAGTAACTAGGGACCAGAGCAAGCACAAATCAACTGATGCATATTTCAAATGCGATCCTTAATCCTGCATTCAAGCCCTGCAGAAATGAAACGAAGTCCTAAAGACGGTCTCTTCAGGAAGGATGTTCGCCTTCAGAAATCCAACTCAAAAAACCCCTCACCACTTAAAAAGATCCAGCCACACGAGCGCCAGCCAACACACAGTGCAAGCCATGAACTGCCACACAGACATCCCCAAGTGTAAGCAGCTACAGAAGGCAAAGTCTTTCGCCCAGCAGCTGCAGTGCTGTCAGCTCAGAATCTCACCCTACAGCTTCAGCAGTTAGGTACAGCCACAAAAAACATTTACGAAAAGATTTAAGTGTTGAACTGCCTGTTTCAGCCTTTTAATCGGAGCAAAGTACACTCTGTAAGCACTGCTAGACGATGTGAAGATGGCCTCCCTGCAATATGAGTTACATTAGCAAAGATGTCACCTCCAAGGGCCCTTCCGCTTCCAAACCAAATTCACTGTTGTGCAAGCAGAGCACAGAATAGAGCTGACTGACTTTAAAGCATTTTAGTGTCATACCCTACACATTTCTTACCCCCTAAGAAAACCCAGCAGGCATGCAGATTTACAAGGCTAATTCTCATTAGTATTACTGGAACTACAGCAAGATTAACAGACATTATCAGGGAAAGTATAAGCAAAACCTATGTGGTCTTTCTGAACTACAGCCAATTTTTCAGATTCATTTCTCAAGAGAGACCCTTCCACTCTGGTCCCCCAGTAATCTGCTTATTGAAGGGATCTACCATCCCCTTCCTCACCAGGACTAGAATGTGTCACTTGATAACAAGACTCAGCGCAACAACTGATCCAAGGGCACTTGCTGAGGAAAAAGCTATTTTACTAACAAATGTATTTCTCAAGTGTATAACTGCTTTGTTTCTTAGGCTGAACCTTATCTATAAAATCTACCCCACGGGTCTCTCAGCAGGTCTCGAGTGAAAGAAAGAAATGCCAAATTTATCTGTTAGCCGACTCTTCAGATAAAAGCTTTAGATTCACATTCTATCCATAGAACGTGTTCATTTACAGTTTGGAAGTTTTGGATTTTTGTTCTTATCGGTCAATATACACAGAAGTAGTAAACTGCTAGAGATCCCCACTGGTTTTTGTGGCCTGCCTTAGAACGTGACCAAATCCTCTGTTGTTCTTGCTTCTGTGCTCCCTACAGGCACCAATGCTTTGGATGAACGTACAAAAGCGTTACGGCTCTACTACAGTCGACTGATGTGAATTAACACAGAGCTCTAAGATTTATCTGTCCTCTCCACAAAAAAACCTAATGCTGAGGATTGGTCTAAATCCAAATCCAGGACACAAAATGGGCTGAGCTTTAGAGGGGGACCAGATTAGAAAGATTAGCACAGTTAGCACAGCTTGGAATCCTTTTTACAAATTCGCATCACTTTCATTACACTAACACTTACCTAGCAAGCTTGCTGAGGCCAAGGACTTGTTTGTTAGGAAGATAGCCAATATGTACCTAGACAGAGGAGAACAAACCATTAACAGAATCAAAACCACACTTCCAAATGCCTATGAAACTCATGCATAGAGAATGAGATGTGCATTTGCCCCAGAACTAACTCTGGAACAGTCCAGAAGTCCTAGCATGTGGGAGGAACATGCCACCATGCAAGCCTGAAAAATTGTGGAGCTAACGGAGACTGTAAATGCCTGGTGAGGTCAGTGTCCTGGTGAAGAACAGGTAAGTTTTCTGAGGGGGAGAAAAATCACAACTCTTCAAGAGTCAAGGCTTATGTTCCAAGTCTCAGGAATGCTACAGAGTTTTACTACATTTGGGTACAAAAAGCAGTCAGTTACTCAGCACAGCGCTGTTCATCTAAAATAAACATGCTTTTCTTTCAAGACCTAAAAATGGATTTAGGGAGCAGGAGGGAGAGGGACTGTACTTTACTTCCAGTGAAAGTTCTGATGGCAAGAAATACTTAGCCACCAAAATCAGGCTGCACTTGCTGATTTTTTTTTTTCCCCTGCTTTGGTAGTACCATAGATCACTGTATAATTAAGTCAGCTTCCATCCTGCTCGAATACGGATTTGCTGAACATTCATACTGAACACGTAGTTGCACTAAGGTGGAATAAGTTCTTGAGAAGAAAAGTGCTCAGATACGAAGGTAGGGGGAAAGCCATTTAGCTTCTTGTTTTTAGAAAGCAACATAGGCTACTGAATTCAAGTGGGTTTACAGTTATAACAGATTATAAGCCAGCGTTTGTGTCACTATACCAGAGACTTGAAAAATTAGCCAAGATACAGTAGGGGAGTGTCAGTGTAGGATTCTGTCTCAGCGCTTTGCCTAGAGGCCCCATCTCAGAATCCTGTATTGCTGTACCTGCAATTAGAGGTACCACAGTGCACCTAATTACCTGGCTAACTTGCTCATTCCTATCACTTCTGTTGGGTAATCAACCCACTGACACCTGAAAAGACATGAAACATTTCAGATAAAGTAAGAGACATAACTTAGAAACAAGTGTTGAATCCTGTTCCCCATAGAGTGTTTTTGTGAATTTCTTAATTCCATTTAAGATAGAACTGCAAATACCAGACCTACTGGTCCATATTTGCAGCCTGTTTGATGTACCCAACAGGAGAATGGTTAGTCTGAGAATATTTAGAGGCATACCAAGTCATTTAGCAGACCATTATACGAGCAGGACCAATTCGGTGTTTGCGAGGAGATTTCTCCAAACCACACAGGCTAAACAGCTAGATGTAAAAAGAATGCATATATTGCCACAGGAGTAACGAAGAGAATATACACAGTACGTGTAACTAAGAATAACAGGCAAAATAGAAAGCTTGCACAGAAAAGGAAGTTACCTTGTTTTCCAGTATAAAATACTAGCAGTAAGAAAAGAAAGCAGATGAAATTGAGTTGACTCAACTAAATAAACGGCTGGTTTCTGTTCGGGTATTTTATTTTTGGGAGACAGTTTACCTGGAACACATGTGGTACCGATCGAATTTTATAGACAACAAAAGCACTTGCTACTCTCTGGCCTGTGAGTACTTTATGGTAGAACAGATGGATCAGAATAAGCTCCATCCTTCTGTGCTGATATGGGAACGAAGGGGCCGAGATGTGCAGAAGGGACTATCCACTCCAAACTCTTCATCATGTTTACAGCGGTTAACTTGAGAATTTTTATTTTTCAAGTTGTTGGCATCACAATTTCAACACCATCTGAAACACCAGCCCCTTTCACGGGACTCCCAACCTAAGCAGCCTCCTGCTAGTCAGTTTTGACCACCCCCTCCCTGACTGGGCTTGCTTATTTAAGACAGGGCTGCTAATCAGAAGTTTGTTCCACTCGCAGGGGTTCCTGAGATGAATGTGCACTAGATAGCTCTGAGCCAGAAGCTAAATCCATGACAGAGCCAGCGTGCAGGGTGAGTCGGTTTAATATCAAGATGTCTGCCCTCAAGGCTTGCTGCTGCTTCACGAAGAAGAGCTTTGATATGAAATGTCAGAAACCATTAGATTACTTAGACTAGGAAACATTGAGCATTATATTTTAGGAACTTAAATCCAAATAAAACTCACATTAAGGAGGTCTTCCTTATTTGTATTCTGAAGATTAACTTCTAGAATCATAGCCTTAAGCAGTAAATACTGATAGCTTTAAAAGCTTTGTAGTTACAACTACAAAGTCTTTTACATGTACTTTAGGTCTTTTAACATGTATTCCCACATTTGTTTCGTGAGGAAGAGTTACCTTTCCAACAAATGGAACGAGGTGATGCTCACACAATGAGAACATGTCTATGTCCTTCACAATTACCATCTCATCATGATCTTCATCAAAGATGGCGTCATTCAGAACATCTGAAATTAAACATTTGCATTAAAAAAATATATATATATATATGCACAAGCATGGAAGGTTCTTCCAGCCAGTATCTGAGAAAGCTTGTAGCAAGAGCATAGCTCCTTCAGAACTACAGATTTCAGGGTTAAGATATGGGAGGCAAGTAACACCACAAGTACACTTTGGTTTGCAGATGACCACACAATTGCTACAGTGCTATGTCAGACTACCTACATGCTACACCAGAAGTCAGCCTATAGTGTTTTATTTAAAGAATAGTTTGAGCCCAGGTTAGAACGAGTCTAGTCTTTGCAGAATTACTGACATCTTAAGAGCAATTAAGACTACAGCTGATAAAGCCAGTGCTGAGGAGGAGAGCACATCTCAAAGTGGGCTTCCGTTAGTGCTTCCACATACCACAAGCAAAGCTGAGCCTCAGGTTTGAGAAAAGCTAAGCCATCACAGCAGTTTCTTCAAACAGTACCACACCAGCATCACTACCTTCAAGGAGGCTTTGTACACAAATAAGATACTCTTATTTCATCCTGAACCACACCAGCCAGCAGCTGTTTAGGCATACACAAAACTCGAAGAGACAGATCTGTATTCACAGATCGGGGGAGAGATTTGCTGTCCTGAAACCGAAAGCAGGCATGCACATGCATACTCCAGCCTAGTTCTGCATCTCAGAGTTAACAGTGAATTGAGGTGGAGAAACCCGCAAAGATAGAAGGAAGAAGAGACAGCTCAGTAAGAAAAGGAACATATAACGTGACACTTTGCTAGCCTCAGAGCTCAGCAGAACAGATCCTCAGTTGATTTTCCAGATTTAGCAGTCCCCTGACACGTCCACACGCAATCCTGATACAGGTTACAGCAGATCACTATAGTCTCCACAAAGACTGCAGGCAGCTGGACCATGCTTGCAGAGGTTAAAAGTAGAACAGCCTTTTGAAGGACAAGAGAGAAGAGCTGTATAGAAGGGGGGGGCGGAGAGAAGGAGGGGGGAAAAGGGAGAATAGCAAGAGAGAACTAGCTGTACAGAAGGGCTGATAATCAGAACAAAGAACTCTGCAAACAGTTAGCTTGAAGCCACGCTGACTACTTGGAGTTACTTCCAGGAACCAGAGTCACATACACCATGGCCAGAAGGGGAACCAGGGTGCTCAGGGACTGCCCAGCTTCATCCATGGTGGAGCTTAGCACCTGCAGTGGCAATTACACAAATCTAATAGTCTTGTCTGCTCTACTTGCCTTTATGCCTTCCCCTGACATGCACGTACACCTAATGGCCACCATCTGTTGTCGATAACGTATTATCATCATGGAGCATTTTAATTTCCTGCTTGCTATCAGCACTACACAGGTAACCCTGGAAACTGTGCACAAGATGTTCTGCCTGCGACGCACGTTCTTTCCTGAGAAGGGCTGGCAACCTGCAAGACAGCGAGGCTGAACCTCAGAAGGTTTTTGATCAGGTCAGAGAGCAGGAGTAGGGGGCACAAAAGAGGCCAGGAAACAACTCTGTAAAAGCACCTGATTTTGTTCTTCAAATTTCAGAGTCTAGTTTATACCAAACACTGTTGGAGAGGATTTTGATTACCTGGGGAGCATCACCCAGCTGTGTAACTATGAATTCAGCCAGGAATAGCCAGAATCCAAAACAGAGCAGGCTCAGAGGAGAGGGAAGGGGAGACAGAGCAGCTGTCTGGGTTCTTAGCTCCCTCCTGCAGCACTCTGCAGACGTGCCATTTCTACAGCAGAAAGGCAAACAGTGGTTTCACAAAACCTGCTACTATGCCCATTATTAAAACAAAATCCAAACAGATTCACAAAGCATCTCCAGAGTGACTGCTGCTGTTATTAGACCACCAGCTTGGCTCATACCAGCCTTGCCAGGAGCATATCAGAGCCCGATGTTAGATATGGATTTACGTCAGCACACTTGCGAAGCAGACTGTTCAGAACAATCAAAAATGGCCACATTCTCATTAAGTCATGGTAATGTGTGATGCAGCATAAGGCCAAAGCCACAACAGAAGGTACTTCAGCCATGAAGTCTCATATATATGTACATATATATGCATATACACACTTATTCATGTATAAAATAGCTACTAACAGATCCTTACAAACTTCATCTAAGGAATCTATTACTGGAATCCTGAAGAGCCGTGTTGTATCACGGAGACAGCTGTTAGGCCTATTTTAAAGCTGGGGGAAAGAGAAGGTTGAGTGACCTGTGAAGTACCACACAGGCAACTTAAGGAACAAAACGCATCCTTCTCACAGCTAAAGCAATCAAACAGGAACACAAAGGTCATCCATCCTTCTTGCATATCCCCTCTTAGGCTACAGCCCAGAGTCACAGCAGTTTGGGCAATGCCCCCTCACAGCCAAAGGAGTCTGAGAGGTGCATAAGCAAACAGATCCGTGCATCAAGAATATAACCACACAGCTGTGGGGTGCTTCTCATTTATACAGGTCTTGCCAATTTTGCACCTTAGGTTTATTGAATATTAGTGGCAAGTTGCAGCCAGATCACAGGTGATACCTGCTCAGACACATAACTTCTGCAGTAATGCCTGCAGCAAGGTGTGCTGATTTTAAGTCAGCACCAGTTATTCCTTGAGAAGGAGGGCCAGAGCCCGTAAAGGAAGAAACCAGCTTAGCGTTAGCCCCTCCAATAACCCCTTCACAACTGCCAGATGGTACAGGGAGACAAAGGTAAAACAAAATGTGAGACTGAAGGCCCCTACCCGAGTAAGTGGCCATGGTGTTAAGAGAGCCCCAGTCACCTCCATCCTGCTCCAGTCCCTCCTGCTCACACTTCACAAGCCTGTCCTCCTGAAAATAAGCCTAGCTTGAAGCCTGCCTATCCCTTTACTTCCCCCTTTGAAATCCAAGCCTTGTGTTGACAAAAGAAAAGTTAGGTAAAAGTAGCTGTGACAAGATGCTGTGCTATGTCCCACTGCAGCACTTGCTCTCGGTAATTACACAGGAGAGACTTGTTTGGCAGAGACTCAAACACTCTGTGCAGGGAGGCAACACCATTTTATCTAACTTTGTCTGGGTTTTTGCCCTTTTTTTTTTTTTTTTTTTTTGAAGTCATTCAATTTGCAACAGCATCAAACGGGGCCCTGACAAGCTCAGCCTGCAGCACATGTTCTGGAGAACTTAATAGAGCTGAAAAGACAGAAGGGAAAACAGGGCCTCAGATTAACCAGGCCAGAAGCAAAGCTGGGGAGAAATCTGTGCCTCTTTTCCTATTCTTTCATTCCACCTACCAGGGCACACTGCCTGCTTCACTAGCTTGATTTCGGTTTCCTCATTTGGAGGCCCCAAAACATTTACTCTTGCCACTCAGGGCAAGATCTGAAAGTTGTGTTGTCCCTCCCCAGGCCTGTCCTGGTTCACACAGAGCAATGTGGCTGTTACATTGGCTGCGTCTCAGCTCTGAAATACCCACCTGCCCTTCCAATGCAACTGCATCTTGTCCATCCCTTCTTCCTGCAGCACCAGGATCTTCAAAGCAAAAGCTCAGAAGTCAACAGGGCTTTCAGAGGGAAGGAGAGCTAGAAGGAAATATTGCTAGCTTGGTTTCCTGACAAAGCAAGGCACCTGCAGCTCAGATGGGCTCCTCCTCAACAGGCTACTTTTCCTTAGTACGAAAAGGAAATTCTTCCTCCCAAATGAAGCAACACTTTTACTCCCTCCAAGTACCACCTACGCAATCACCCACATCAGTAGGACAGGACTAGTGTCTCCTCTGCTAGCAAGAAGATGGGCATGTTCACACATCGTCCCTTGGCCTCTCACAGTCATACCTCCCTCACTCTGCTTTTATTAGTCACAGCTATGCTCAAGTGCTGCCACCAAGCCCTGTCTATAAGCCAAAGGAGACTGCAAATAACACCATTTTCATTCTCCACCACCCCAGAAAAACTAAGGGAATTTACTGCTTAAGTCCTTAAGCCTAGACACATCATGTTAATGAAAAGCTAAGATTCAAATTAAAATATATGGCTGGGAGGAAGGGAACAAGCATTATATGCACAGTCGGGGCACTCTCTAGATTATTCCAGTTGATTTTTCCTTCAGCCCAGAGTTCAAGTCCTGTTGTAGAAACTTCAATGGGCTGCTAAAACTGAACAGTCACCTCTGGTGCAAGTTAACTCCTGAAACAGAGCAGAATTAATTTTCCCCTTTAGCTTCAAAAAGAGTTGATAAAAGCAAAAAATCAGAATTGGATGAAGACAGAATGAGAAAGACCTTTCAGGATTTTGCGTCAGAGCTAAGCAAAAAGACCTGTTGCTATAGAAACTATTTGCATGGCTTTAATGTGACACAGACAAGCAAAAGCACCTCCGGCAGCCAAAGAAGCTAGAGCCCACCCGGCAGCTGGCTCAGTAGGTGAAGGGAATGAAGGATGGCAGCACTCTGCAGAGCAGCACTGCATCAGCTTCACAGCACTTCAGATGTCCCATTTTTACTATGCCTGGGACAGAAGACTGAAGTGATGTAGGTTATTCTCACTATCAGTTAAAGTACTTCCCCACGGTGTTAAGTTGCCCCACTTTAGAGGAGTCAGACTGAGGATTGTTCAGTGTCAAGAGGATGAAGACAGTTTCAGAGATTCCCTGATACTGTTCCTTGAGTTCATCCATCCTGGCAGAGACGTAAGGCACAAGGTTCTCCTGATACCCATTACACAGGTCCAGACTGTCCTCACTGACGGCCCCTATGCTCTCCATGGTGACCCATAAGTCGCAGCAGGCAGCTGAGGCCGTCATAGGAATGGGTTCAGGCCAAGGGATGCAGACGTCCTGTGAGGGCGGTGGGGCAAGTCACACCATACCAATGCCCGTTAGCTTGAACAAACTAAAGTACAGGCTGGGGTCAGGTACCTTCTGCTCTCCCGGGAACACAGACTGAGTTACACCAAAACCAGTGGCAGGGGACCTTGCATGAACTAGGAACAGGTCGTGGTTTGGAGGATACTCCAGAACAGCAGTGCCGTGAGCCAGAGCCCAAAGGCTAACCATTCATTAAGGTATGCTGGCAGATACCCTTGCCTCTCTCAGAAAGAAGTTCCTCTTCATCTGAAGACAGATGTAATTGACAGAGCAGGAGCCATGAACTAACAGCTGAATGTGTGGTAGGGAAACCAACTGACTACAGGGTCAGAATTAAATCTGGAAGGAAATTGCTATAAAAACCTTTCAGTTGCTGCTGGGTAAGCAATAAGATGTAGAGTCAAACTGAAATGTTTTATTTATTCATGCGATGACGCTACAGGATAACTGTAGTTAGAGAAAATATTCCAGACAAGAAACAAGTTATTGCAGCTTTTCAGTATTAAAAAGGTACCAGGAATTTATTATGCATACAGAGAAGAGAATCAGGCTACAAAAACACTCATTCATATAAAGAGAGTTTGTACTGCTGCAGAAAGTTAATGACTTCAGGTTGCTAAGAAAGGGGGTGGTCTGGGTATGCCATTTGCTTCAAAAGTCTTGAAGAGCTCTAGAAAGAGCCTAAGATGCCACATTACTATTTAAATAGGCAGCAGAGTTCAAAAGCTGCAGAGAAAATTAAATGAGCACTATGTGGCTTCCTTGCCACAACATACCTTCCTAACAGGAACCAAGAGAAACCTCAGACACAAAAGAATTTACAAGTTTACGACTAGTATTTCAGATTTCATCACTGCACGCCAAAGGACTAGAAACAGACATTCAACTTCAGACAGGAACATTTGCTTCAGAAGCAAATCTTAATTCCGCAGTTACCAAAAGAGAGGTGAACCAGATGTGTAATTTAAGGCACATTTCATAAAAGCAAAGACAGAGGAAAAACATCATTGCTATTCAACTAATTCTGGCCATCATTTGTACAGATTCGTTTATTTTCCTGTAAGACACTTTCCATGTTGCAGTGAGAGAGTCAAGTCTATTCATAAGAGATCAGTTATTGCAGACTCTCAGATGAAGCTACGATTAGGTTCTAGAAGCTGTTCTCCGCCAGGAGGTTTATTAATATGAGGGAAAGCAAGGTTATGGAGATGCTCATTGAAATGGTTATTGAAATCCTGATACATTTTAATGTCTCATGTCATAGAAGATGCTGAAAGTCCCCCCCATCCACACTTCTTTCTGAAATTGAAACAAAGGAAAATCAGAGAAGGTGAAACACCACTTTGGAAAAGCAGCTGCATGAAGAGATCAGAAGCCTTTAATAGTTAAGATCCAAGAGGTTAAGAAATTTAATAAATTCCTGACAAAACCCCAAACAAACTTGATGTTACTTGAGCATTAATGGGCAGGGGAGATCATCCTGGAAAGTCCTACAGCCCTAGTTCCCAGCAGAAGTTTTGCTGCATTGAGTACCTGTTTCAGCACGGTAGGCTTCACTCATGTGGGGGTAGAGGTTGAGGAAAGAAACCCCCAAGAACCTTAACCCGGTATCGCCCACCCTCTGGTTTACAAGAAACAAGCCATGGCCATACCACAATAATGCTGATGTAATAGATTAGACTGTTGCATCTATGCGAAGCAAGAGAACTTGCAGTACCTTGCTTCCAGGAAAGAATGAAGGAACTCACCAGCTCTTAGCAAAGGGCAGTGCTGCTCGTCAAACAGCCTTGTTTGTTTAAGGCACTGCCTGTCTATTTTTACGTAGCGATGCTTAGTACCTCTCATCCACAGCAAACTGAGTAGGCTTGGAAAAATTTATGAGCTTACACCATTGTTGTAATCCGTCAAAACACCAAATCCACACAGACAAGAAGATGAAGAAGAGCGTATTAAGGTTGCATTTTTTCACCCTTCACCATAGGAAAAGCACATAAACTAATGAGAGAGGAAAAGCAACATACACACAGTTCAGCAGGTGTTAAATCTACTGTATGAGACCTAATTAGTTGTTATTTGCTTTAAAATAAAAGCTGCACAGTAGAGTCACTTAGCTTCCAGGCAAATAAAGCATACATGCAGCCTTTCAAACCACAGAGGTTCAGAAAGCAAAGTTATCCTCTCCCAGTATTTCCAATTTTCATTTCCCTATTAAACATGCTGAAAGGGCAGCTGAACCTGCCAACATGCTTGAAAGCTAACATACCTACCAGAAAAGTCTTCCAGCCTTTATTCATGTAACAACTATCGCCATTACCAGCAAGTACACTGTTTAATGAACATGCTGGTTTTCTTAGAGTGCTTATGGATGATGAAAACAAGTTCACTGTGCTGCAGATGCAGGCAGCTTGTTCAACCTAATGCTTCCTACAGGACTATACAATCAGAACCAACTCCTTATGATTTACCTTTTGAAGCTAGCATCGTTGACACTCACTGTAACTGACACTGTTTCTGTAACTTATCAGTTAGCTCTGCTTAGCAAGATTGATTCTGAAGTCTGAAGTCTTCAGCTTCAGTTACAAGTTAGTACTGTCTGCAATCTTGTATTTCCATTTATTCACTCATTTACTGCATTTGCACATGCTTGTGCTTTGTAGTATTTATATATAGACTCAGACAGCACCTCCGAGTATGACATTAAGCCTTTAGTAAAAGGAGGGACAGATCTGTCAAGGTTTAGTCTCTGTGTGGCAGGCAATTGCCTGAATCAACTATAAGAAAGCTAACTGCAACTGGCTATCAACAGTCCTGCTCATCTTTATTAACCAAGAGGGCAGGTTACCATTTTGTAATATAATTTACTCCCAGAAGTATGAAGCTGATAGATCTGACCCTGGAAAAGAAAAAACATGTTCTTGGATGCTCATGCAGAAGCACTGCAGGAAACTGAAAAGTAAAACTTTTGGTATCCCGTCTGCTCTGCCATCCTTACCAATACATTAAGAGGTTTCTGTTGCAATGGCTGTTAGCCTACACAGATGCCCAAGCATGAACTGCTAGCATTTTTTAATCTGATTCCCCAGGTGGATTTTGTTTGAAGTCACTGGAGGCATTCTTGCTACTCCAATGAAAGTTTGATGACTAGTACTATAGAAGTGAGATCAATACATTTGAATACAATTTGTCAAAGAAAGAGGTTGAGGCCTTTAATAAAGCCAGGATTAATAAGAGAAAAGACATAATCTAGAAAGAACAGAAAGAGCCAGATTTAGACATTTAGCAAGTAAACTCTACTAATGGCTCTGAAATACAATACTGACCAGCTGCAGAACACAGATAGCAAAGATCAATAGGGGTAAAGCAGGAACACTGTTACTCTGCACTGTGGAAAACAAGCTAGGAAATACACACACAGTGGAAGCTGGAAAGCAGAATCAGCTTCTCTGCTATTCACATAAATCTGAATGGAAAGAAGGGACAGAATTTAGATGTAATCTTCCCTACAACACTACACAGTTAAGCTATGGGAAGTACAAAAATACAAATACAATCAGGTGTCATGGAAGCAAAGTGACAACACCCAGGAAAGGAGATCAAATGTCCAGCACATGCCCAAATGTATTATGTTCTCAGACACACGGTAACCAAAAGATCAAGAAAATAGTTTGTTCTTAAGAGTGAATTATCAATCAAGGCTCAAAAAGAAAAACAATACCCATTTGCTGCCTCGGTTGAAACCACACAACAGCTCAGCAGCTTCCAAAAGCTTTATGGGTTCCTTAAGCCAAACTCCCCACTTGCACCGCTTGGTCTTCTCCAGTGCCGCCACCACAGAGGACAGATTGCTGCAGGGCAGGTAAGGCCATCATCCCTCACCATACCCAAAAGCTTCCAGCAACCTGACTGCACTCAAAACCGTTCAGTGACAAGTAAGAGCAAGGCGCCACTCAAATCACTAACCTCTGAGAGCAGTGGGCAGCATTCAAGGCAGTCAGGTAGCTTAGTTATGTGACCAACCACATAACCCCCGTGTTCTCACTTAACAGCAAGCGAGGCTTGAGTCAAGCACATTAAACACTGAGGACCTCCCGCAGTGTACTTGCAGCTTTACGCTCTCCATCCTTCACTATATTTAATAATTTGGGAATATATCTATTACATCATTCTTTTTAATTTTCCATATGGGAACACAAATGTCATCAGAAGTGAATTGCTTTTCTCCTGCCTACCTAAGGCAGATAGTCAAGCAGACAAACTCAGAAGGCTGATTTTAAAGCCCGTAGCTGTACCAACATTCACTACCTTGGTTCGCCTTTGTCACTCTTTTCTGGCTGTACAGTCTGGCAACATTTCCATATACTGGCAAGGGCTGTGAGCCCAGCTGGAGACAGGTGCCTGTTGCAACACACTTTGCTTCTAGCCCTGGGTTTGTACGATCACCACCACAGACTTTTTCCTTGAGAAACCTTTTATGAAGAGGTGGGACTTACAGCTATTATAACTGTCTGTTATCTCCTGCCTGTTGGGAGGGTAAACTTGAACACACTCCTCATACATCCTGCAAATCACTGCTTTAACCTCTGCCTATCCAGACAGTTCCACATAAGGAGATGAATAAACTGCAAAATAAACCTGAGAAAACAAGAGGTCAGGTTTTTGCTGGGGTTTGGGTTGGTTTTTTATTTTTTGGGGGGGGGGGGGAGGGGGGGGCGGCATATTGTTTGGGTTTTGTTTTGGTGGTTTGTTTTTTGTTGGGTTTTTTTTTTTTCTTTTCTTTTCTTTCTTTCACAAGCCAGTTCCTGGTCTAGTTCACAGCCTGGCTAGGCAGACAGTTGTATTAGCATAACCAAGTGAACAGCACATCGGGATGCTGCAGTAGAGACAAATAGCAGGAGCTGCAGTCCCACAGCTAGCCTTGTTCCCAAAGACTTTGTAGTTGTTGGCTCTAGGTTTCACAATGTATTTAAAACTCTTCCACCAAGTGGAAGTTACCTCCATATCAACTCTCCCAGCCAGCTCCTCATCCACTAGTCATTTTGCTAGCTGCTGTGAACTTGACCTTCAGCTACAGCTCGCTCTTCTGTTTGGCTAGTACGAGTGGGAAGACTGGAAGCTGGGTGTTGTGCAAGAAGAGGTGAGTAGCTGGAAAGTAAAAGGATTCCCCACCTGACACAGGAAGGAATGTTAGTATCACAGCTTCATTTTATTTCCTAGAAAGGAAAGCAAAAAGCAGTCCAAGAGTACAGCACCCAGCAGTGACACTTTCTACTCTTGGATACAATACAGCTGAATATCCCAGGTGTGGATATTCAGGAGGGGACTATCCAGAACTACTCTGCTTAATGAAATGTACATGAGAGATTGGGACAGACTATTCAGGTCCCAGAGAATCCACACTGGAGCAGAAAAAAAGCTATTAAAAAAACCTTAAGGGAATGTGTGGCTCTGCACACAAAACTGGCAGCAAGGTAAGAGAAGACCTAAGATGGGCAGCAACCTCATCCAGGTTCAGCACAGAAATTCATGCTCAGACACCATCACTAAAAAATCCTTCTGCTAGAGACTGGCAGGATGACTGAGAGACCTCCTGTGTTTTACAGCAGTAAAGAGACACATGCAATCCCCAAATGAGGAAAGTTATTTCCAGTAGACAAAGGATTATTCTGTGAGACCCTATGAAACCTCATCTCAAACACACCGTGCAGCAGGACTAAAGGAAGAGGGGAAAGAGGATGGCCACTGCAGCCCAGAGCCTATTTCCAGATGTGAACCCGAAAACCTGGTTTGGTCAGAAAGGCAAAACAAAGATCGAGGCAGAAATACTCTTCCTGGGGGAAGCCAGGACATGACATCGGCACATAAGTCAGCCGTGAGTAAGTTAATGCTGGAAGTTATATGCAATCTGATTTCAGAAGAGACAACAGTTGAGAAGTGAAAAAGAAACTAAACACCAAATCCACCCTTTAAGCTGAAGCACAGTGCACTTACGAAAAGGACTCTGACGTGTTAGCAGAAGCTCCCTGATGCCAGCCATCCGCATGGTTCAGCCTTTTCATTCAGCTGCAACACCCTGATGCAGTTCTGGGGCAGGCTCAATACACCACTGCTGTACTCCGGAGAGCAGAACACGCTCAGCTCCTTTCTGATTCGCATTCAAAGGTCCTTGCTGACAGTGTTTGCATCCCTTACGCACTAACAGGAACTTGCCTTCTACTGTAAGAGGGAGCAGAAAGGGAAATTCCCCAGCTTCCCGAGCCCTTTTTTACCGTTTGTACTGGGTACAGTCCTTAGTGGAAAGGCTGAGAACAGGAAAACTGATGTAAAAAGTAAATTTTCAAGCAGGGTTTACCCTGCAATAGAACCAAGAGACAACTTTGGAGCTGCTGGTGATGAGGAGAACAAATCCCACCCAGTTCCTCTCCTCCTGCCCTCAGGGAGGGCCCGCAGCCAGCAAGCGGATAAGACACTCGCCTGGGGCAGGGATGTGAACCTGGGGTACCTCTCTACACTTGCATTCACTGCAGGGACCCTGAGATGGGGCAGCGATCTCCCCGGCCTCCTCCTGTCTCCTTAACGCCTCAAGTTTCGTTCCCACCTTTGCAAAACCTCACCTGATAAAAGCATCAGCAGAACAGGACCTTTTCTGAGAAAATTCAAGCCACCTACGTCTGCTAATAGAAGCCAGCGTTCCTACCCCTTCCGAACGCAGCCTAGCTCAGCTGGGGACAGAAGAAGGTACAATCAACAAGTTCCTGTGCCAGAACTTGAAAAGTTTACACCAGAAGAGGGAAAGCAAAAGCGCTTGCTCTGTTCACCAAAACCAGAAGCACAGAAGTTTATGACAGAATGTGAACTTTACCAGCGTGGAGTTTAAAAAAAAATAAATCGGGGGGTGGAGAGGACAGAGAGACCCCGAGGTACAGGTGTTTCTGGCACACATTGCTGATGACTTACTGAGGAGGGGCATCAGACGGACGGTACGGCGGCAGGGCAGCGGCGAAGCCCATTTTAAGAAATAAAGTAGGAAAGCCAGCACCACGGCTGGTGTCAAAGCCCCGGCTCCGCCGCCCCCGGCCCGGAGCCCTCCCCGGGGTGACACCCGCCCGCCCGGGGGGGAGCGGTCCCTACCCGAGATGGTCTCCTGGTAGCCCTTGGTGAAGAACTGCATGGCGGTGGCCGCCCTCCAGGGCGTCTTCAGCAGCCCCTGCCGCTCGGGGTCCTCGCCCAGCGAGCGCAGGATGGTGGTGTAGGCGGCCGCCAGGCTGGGCAGGCTCAGCTCGTTGTCCTCCTCGCTGCGGGGCCGCTCGCCCCGCCAGCCGTCCCCGCTCCCGCCGCCGGGGGAGACGCGCTGCTTCTCGGCGGCGGCCGCCGCCGGGGAGGCGGGGGGCGGCGGCGGCCTCTCCTGCCGCGCGTACCCGTTACAGCTCCGCGCCGCCTCCATGGGCCCCGGCAGGGCCCGGCCGACCCGCCCGCCGCCGTGCGGGCAGCGCGCTGTGGCGGAGCCCGTCGCCGTCAACGCTCCCGCCCGCCTCAGCCCGCCGCCGCCTCAGCGCTCCCGCCCGCCGCCTCAGCCGCTCGCTTTATACCGCCCGCGCCGCTGCCATTGGCCGCCGCCGCCGGCACGTCACCCGCTGTGTCATGAGCCGGCCGGTCTCAGCCCGCCGCGGCGCGGAGGGTCGCGGGGAACCGGGGGCCGGGGGATCCCCCGGGCGGGACCCGCCGGCAGAGAGGCTGGGCTGGCAGTACGGGGGGGGGGGTCAGCCCCCGAGCCGTTGTAGGGGAGCCCCCTCCATCGCTCCAGCGTGGGGAACGTCCGTGGGGAAGCCCAGGGCGAGCGGCAGGGCTGCTCCGGCAGAGGATGGGTGGGGAGGGTCCCGCTGGGATGCGGGTCCTTGCCACGTGCAGCAGCTCCCCGCATCGTTCTCCATTTTCTCTTCACCCTCTCAAACTTCGAGAGGTGGTCCTGTTCCCGCCAGGGTGACGCTGGCGCGTCCCGCTCAGTAGCTCCCCGCTGCTGCTGGAACACCATCATAACCGTTCTGGGGCGCTTTGAGCGCTGGCGGCGGGATGCATCCACCAGAAAGATCCCGGGAGTGCGTTTATCCTCCTTCGTGACAATCCCTACCACTTAATCACGGCTGGGTGTCGGTCCCTTCAAACCTTATGAGCTCTGCAGACACCTTCCCGCTGCATGGCTCATGTGCCCCGATGTTCTCCTGTTCCCACCTGCGGCTCTGGAAATGCGCCGTCCCTGACGATTGAGACCAAATTATTTCGGGGTTTCCGCGGGGATCTGGCTGGGACGTCACCCCTGCCAGCGGTTTGAGCATCCTCCATCCTCCAGGCACTTTTGGGGCAAATGTGGGAGACAAAGCGCAGCTTGTCTTTGCCAACGGCAGCTGTCAGGCCTTTCTGCCCCGGCCTCACTTAGGGTTCAAATGTTGTCGAACAAATAAATGCTGGGGCGAGTGGTTTGGAAGGGAGGTCCCCTCTGGCCGAAGCTATTCTGGGATTTTATGAGGTAGAAGCTGAGTCTTAAGGTTCAGCTGAGCATAGCGTGTGCACTCCATCGCCCATCGCCCCAAGCACAAGCGGGGTAACTAATATTTTCTGGATTACCATCAAAATAAATGGCCGAGATGCTAAGGGACACAGCAAAGCCCTCTCTTTTCACACGTCATCTGTCCGAAAGGCAGCAGGGGCAAATTCTCCCCCCTTGTGCCTAGGAAATGGTAAATTGCTGGGGAGATAAGGAGGGGAAGGAGCTGTCGGAGGGATGGGGCGCGGAGCATGACTCACTGGCTTTCCTCCGTCTCCTCCTGGCGCAAGAGCTACATTTAACCGAGACAAGCGACAAAAAAAAGAAGGAGGGGAAAAAAAAAAAAAACCCCAAACAACCCAGCAGCAGTAACGCGCTCCACATTTATCATTCCGTTTCCAATCATACGTTTTACCAGAAGAGAGCCAGGATGACTCAGGTGAAATCAAGGGGCCGGCGCTGGCCTGCAGCCAGCCAGGCTTTAGTGCGGTTTCATTGCCCCGGGGCTCAGATCGGGGAACAGAAACTGCCGCGCCGGAGGATTTGAAGCCCTGAACTCCATCCCCGCTCCTCCCCAGACACCCACCGAGGTGCAGCTGGGTACCTCGCATCATTTCGCAACCCTCTGAGGACGTCCAAATCCTCCGTATAAGCTAGGTGGGTTCCTTTACTAGAAACTTGCAAAAAACGTTCATGGGGCTCAGCAGAACGACTACCACTTTCCTTTGGACCTAGACTAAGCTGACGCGGTTCAAAGGGTTGGGTGGCATTTCTTAGGAGCTACAGACCACTGAGACCTAATCATCCGTATGAAAAAGGGGTTAGTAAAAGGCATCTAATTATCTCGGCACTCCCTAGTCTTTGCTACCTTTATTCTCTTGGAAAAGGAGAAGATAAGCTCCCTCTGGAGTCACCCCCGACTTTATAACAGTCTGAACTCAGCAGCTGCGGGAGTTGGTTGTAATTCTCCTCCTATTTATGGGGCAAGAAGGGCAGTTGCCACCTTATTTGCTAGGGTAAGCACTGCGTGGATTCGCAGAAAACCACTTTTTCTGGGTATGTCTGAGCAGAGGTTGCACACGGGGGAGCCGGTGCCAGCAGTTCTGCCGACAGCATTTGCAAACGCAGAATTAGTAGGTTTAGGTAATTTAGATATGTGTCAGGGTGTGTTAGGACACAGCCCGATTTCCAGCCATGGCGAAGCCCTCTCCCTCTGAAACACAAACCCACATCAG
The DNA here is from genome assembly GCF_965638725.1 of Aptenodytes patagonicus. Lineage (NCBI taxonomy): Eukaryota > Metazoa > Chordata > Aves > Sphenisciformes > Spheniscidae > Aptenodytes > Aptenodytes patagonicus. The sequence goes on along the minus strand of NC_134955.1, from coordinate 69,265,520 downwards.
CTGGGAAAGCAGAAGCACTAATGCTTGGCCTTTTTTTTTTTTAAGTGCCTTATGATAAGATTTTATTGATAGTTGCCTATTGATTACACCCCATGTTCTCATGTAGCCTTCCCGAAGAAATTTTTCTTTGCTATTTCTGAGTATATCCCCAAAAAGGTGAAACACAGGCTATAAAACAGAAGAGCAGCAGATGGTCCCGTGCAACGTTGTTAAAAGATACTCTGAATTTCGTAGAGGGAATCTGCCCTGTTTCTCTTTCCCGTGCTCGCTCAGAGCTTGGGGGTTATTTTCGCTGTTGAGAGGTTGGAGATTCTTAGAAAGCAACAAAACAGGGAGTGCAAAAAGCTCCGAGGCTGTAACTTGAATTATTTGCAAGTCTAGAATAAGGTGTAGAGCAGGTGAAAGCCCAGTGCACCCGCTGGAGGGTACCTGGGGTGTCCCTGGGAGAGCCAGGGGATGCTGCAGGGTGCCAAGGTGGGGGCACGGGGGTGCATGGTCCGTGGTAAAGCCCATCGGAGGCCTCTCTTGTCTTCAAAAGTAGAGAAAATACAAAATAGGGACAGGATGGAGCGGGTTTATATTCAGGCTCCAGCTCCTTGACCTGTTTTAGTCGGTCGAGCTTCCCCGCGGTGCCAGTGGCATTGAGCGGGACCCAGCGGGGAAGGGCTGGAGCGTTGTTCCCTGCATGCCCGAGATGCTCCTCAGGGTTTGAAGAGCGGGCTTTCGAAAGAAACCTCGTCGTGCCAAGCTGGTTAAGGATGAAGAGACCCTGGGCAGTCTTCACTGGGTCAGATGAAGCCGCCTAAAAGGTATTTCAAGGGCAATTTCTGCGCTGACAGCTGCTAAAAGGCTGAGATATATCACGCACAAAAGACACCTATTTTTCCTCCATTGACTATAAAGTGGGAGCGTTTGGGACTGGGCTCAGAGCTTAAAGTTCGAGATGATGAATTCCACCTTTTCAAACCATCTGCATCGACCCAGCGTATCATTAACAGCTCAAGCAGGAAAAGAGCAATGCACATCGATCCTGCTATTAACATCAAGCCAGAACGTGACCCGAACGTGATCCTTAAATAATAGCTGAGCCCACAGCGGCGATGGATGGCAGCGTCGCAGCCTACTGACATCCGTCCCATGCCCTGGAAACACAGCTTGGGATTTATCAGACCCTGGAATCACAGCGCGTCAGTTTAAAGAGTGAATCACGAGCAATTTAATTCTATTACCCAGAATAACAAGCAAAATTGATAACAGGCTCCTAAAATACTAACCTCTTACAGGGGGATTTGTTGCTCTGCAAGGACAGAGGATCCCCAAGGTCTGAGGGGTTTTCTTCAGATGCGATCTGCGTTTTAACTTCCCTGGTGAGGTCTCACATTTTAGAGCTGAAACTGGAAGCGAAGGCAGCAGTTTTGCCCTGCCCCGGCTTTCCCCTCACGCCTTCACAGAGCAAGGACGCAGGATCTCACACCGATGGACTCCTCCAGCCTTTGCTCCCCGAAATTTGGAAAACTTCAGAGGGGTGGCCCGGGCAGGCTGTAGGAGGTAAATTCATATTTATGCTTTTAAGAACGTGAAAACAGCCCTATAACACAAGTCTCCAGGCTCCCGTGGACCTGTGCCCTATTTCCGACGGGAGCTATCTGACATCGGCCAGGGCGATCTCTAGGTCCCTCCAGCCCATTCCTAAACCAAGGGCGGGTTTTGATTCACACGCCGGGCAGACGGGAATAGCAGCTGTGCCCCCGCATCGCTCCCCTCGGTTGCTTCTCACCGTTATTACCCCGAGATCGATTATGTGATTTGTAGACTGGATTGTTCCCTGGTAACACGCGACTTGAAACTATTCCTGCAAATTTCCTCTGCCATTCGTGTCCAATTGAGTCCAGCGTCAAGTGGCTCTTTTGGCAGCCCGGGTAGGTATGTGTGTTTTGACTGCCTTTAAGTAAATTAATTAATATTGCATTTATACGGCAGCACATCAGCCGGGAGGTGAGAGAAGCGGCCAGGTCTGCTGTTCTCCATCAAAAAACTCTACTGCATGAGACACCCGACCCTCTCATAGGCAATTCTCACCGCTATTGTCTTCTCCTCAGACTAGCCAGCCAGGACCATCAAGTTGAGTCACTCCACGACCATCACAGTTATGTTCTTTAGAAAGAAGTTGAGGTGCGTTTCATAGCCAGAAGACGTTTGAGAAGGGAAAGCTTGTCCAAACACAGGCCCTCCTTTGCCCAGCTCCACCCCAAGCATCCCAGCTGGTTGAGTTTTCTTGACTTTCCCACCCCAAAACTGTTCCCTGTTGGTATACGACTTTCTTTTACTGCCTACGAGGTAAGAAACACTCCCAGCTGGAGTAGCCAAGCTGCTCCGGCTGTGCGCGCCGTCGGAGGCTGGTGACAACCACAGAGCTCTGTGAAGGTGACTTACACCGGGTTCATAAAGCAGATCTTCATTTGAGTCTGATGGCATTGCTCACTCCTGCAGCAACAAAGGGAGAAGGAGAAGTTATAACCAACAGTTACTAATTTTCTAATCAGGGAATGCAATGCCAGACAAGCCATGGGAACGTGGCTTTAGGTGGATGCAAATCCTCAGTGAGGGACACAGCAGAAGCCCTGGAGAACCCTAACCGACACCAGCGGAGCTAACCCAAGGACGAACCAGGTTTGCTGCAGAAACCGGAGACACAGGACATCCCCAGAAGCCAAGAGGAGACATCTCTCTTCCCTGATGGAGATGAGCATCTTAACTGTAAATGCATTGCCACAAAACATTTGCTATCACACTCCAGTACCAAACGCTTGAGATAAACTTGTCGGATGTTGTGCTGCAAATAGACCTTCTAATCTGACCACTACCTACACTGAAAACAACAACAACAAAACTTAAAACTCCCGGTATGAAAGGCGGCAATCAGCTTTACGCCATTCACTTGAAAACAGCTACCGCTCTGTGCTGTGTACTACACGTACTCGGCCTCCTCGCCAGAGGCTGCTTGTCACTAGGATTTAAAGCACAGCCAAAGAAAACTCTCCAAATCCAAAATAACACAAGTCGACACGGATTCATGACATGCGAAGGGCAGAGATATTTTTTTGTCAGGATTTGGCATTACACACCGTTTAAAAAAAAAAAATAATAAGAGTAGGGTATGCAAAATACGATTTCGGTGATGTTGTTGGAGCCCAGCTGCAGCATCGCCTGCCCCTCGGCTGCCAGCCCGCGGGTCTGAGCCCAGCAGCGAGGGACAGGCAGCAGCAAGTAGCTCAGGTAGAAACCGAAACGTCGTGGGAAGAGTGCTTTCCTCCCCCGACGTACCTGTTGTCATCCTCCACACTCAGCTCGCGCCTTATACAGCAACACGATGCTCCGAAGGCAAGCGAGGCTTTTTGCATTGGTTTTATCAGCTCAGCTCGGCGGTGTCGTTTTCTTTCATAGCAAAATTATATTATGGAGCAAGTGCTGGGAAAGCCAAAGAAAATATTCTTTAGGAGGTGAGCGGATATTTTATTTATTTACAGTACAAATGTTCTTTCCCTGAATAAATGCCGAGCTTCCTGCAGATCCGGCACTCCCTCTGAAGTCCAACAGGTTAGCAACACTCCAGCAAACCTAGCAGGTAATTTATAGATGTTTTTATAAGATAAAGGGCTTGAAATGCTCTGTCAGCTGCAGAACAGGGGAGGTGGGTGTTTGCTACTTTGGATTATATCCCCCATGAAAAGCTGTCAGACTCTGCCCATCGTTTTGGGACTATCCTTGTTGGTTTTTAGTAGCTGCATCTTTCCGGCAAGGAGCATCTCTGGAGTAAATATGGAGCAACAGCAGCAACAGAGGTAACTGAACAAAACGCCACACGCACAAATATTTAGCAATATTCTCTTTTGCAGGCTCCATCACCTGCTATCTGTTTTCATACGCTACTTCTTTTAACATGACTTTCTTCTTCAGAAAAAGTGCATGAGGAAGGGGTTTATTTATTTTTTTTTTTTTAAGGTCAAATAACATAATGAAACAGAAGAGGATGACAGACTCAGACGCAGAGAACGAGGAAGAGAAGGTGCTTTGTGTTCCCGGATTTGAAGAGGAACGGCAATCATCAGGTAGGGGCATCGGGGTTGGGTTTAGACGCAGCAAAGCGTTTTGGCACAGCAACATGAAGAGCACGGTCGCAGCAGAGCCCCAGTGGCGGGTCAATAGCTGGAGCCTTTAAAATCTGATCCAAAGATCGGCTGTTTCAGTGGTGTAATCCTCTCTCTCTGGTTTTCTGAGCACAGTAGGAACCACCAACGTCAGGCAGGTTTCTTGACATAGTTTCCAGGTTGGCTTTTCTAGAATACCTGGTTTTTCAGTGGAAAGATGGCAAATTCAGCACAAAGAAGCATTTCTGAAGAATTCAATGAAAATCTATTAAATTCTTTGGGGGACATCTTTAAAAAAAAAAAAAAAACAACCTAGCCGAGATTTAAACTGTTTTCACTTGAAAATCCATTCCACGTTTTCTGTTCATTTTTGGTTTGGCATTTCATTTCCACCCGAATTGAAAGTTATACTTAGCGCTGTCCCGCCGGTGCTTTTGCTGGATGAGCGCGCCCCGTTCCCGGCTGGCTCAGCGCAGCTCCCTGGAAGGCTCCAGGTGATGGAGGGTGTATTTGCAGCTCTGCCTGCAGCTGCGTAATAGAGCAAAATCCATCTTTGATGAAAGAAACGCGACAGCAGCCTAGTGGGAGATGATCCTCCCAGCATAAAAGCAGCTGGGTACTCGCTTCCACGATCTCTTGGCTGTTTATTTTATTGCTGTGGACAGCAGCAACTGTCATAATTAAAAATCCCTGCTGCAATCGCCATTGCCAACCATGCAGCTCCGATGCAAAATTTCAGATCTGATGCTGGAAACAGTTTTGCCGCCTCTAACCAGCCGTGGGGGTAGCAGTGAGATCCAGACTGTGACCCCAAGGCTGCGGACATTGGGTTTGATGAAACCCACAAGCATTATAGAGCGAAAATTAAGCCAGGAGAAAAGCAAACGGGAACCAGGGACGTGCAGGGTGGTGCCCGACATCCCCAGTGATTTCCATTAAACCATCCACAAAATCCAGGAGCCTCCCTCTAAACAGACCTTTGGCGTGTTTGTTCAGAAGAGCTACATGATTGCGAACGTCCAGCTCTCCGAAAACTCTCATGGAAGTTTACTTTGGATGTTCCCTTCCTCCTACAGGAGCCAAAAGGACTTTGGATGCTCTGTGGGACCAGCCGTTTGCAGCAGCGGATACCTACCCGCCTCCGTACCGGATTTGTGCCTGTAGTTGGAAGCAAAGCACAGCCTGCACAACAGGGCGGGACGGTGGACAGACACGGTCCCAACAGCCAGAAGCACAACTGGCTTCAATGGCCTGAGCCCAAGGTATAAATATCTTGCTCAAGCCTTTATATAGAAGCCCTGAGGAGTCACTCAGAAAGCTTGCTTGCTTACTTACTGCAGAGGGTGACTTGATTTCTCGTATTTGGCCTGCAGAAAGGGCACCTGACAGGCAGCTCAGCTCGAGTATGGATTCTACGTATACAGATGAAAAGAAAGGCCATCCGTTCACACCCAGCCCATCTCGCAGCGCCACGGCCAAGATGCTCAAGTCGTCATCAGAACAACCTAGCCTAGCAGAAAGAAAACATTACACAGTTCACCAAGCTCATAGTGATTTTTCTATCAGGCTGTTTTTCTTACCAATGCAATTCCGTTTTTCTCCAATACAGCCAAATGTGGAAATATGCTTTACTGCTTAAAAATAAATCCCAGTCTCTGATACAATCATTTCTTTCCAAAGGATGTAGAAAAATCACTATAATACACCACTACTCTCCTGAACTTCCTGTATTATGCCAATACAGAAAATTAATTATTACTTACATTACTTATTATTTGCTGTCTACTGTCAGCATTAAACAAATAAAATGTCCAACAATATGTAAGAACTGTGGATGAAAAAAAGCATTTAAATTGATAGGTCTTCCTCTATTTGTATTTACCATCCCTGGTTGACATCATGACACACCACCACCACCCCCCCCCTTTTTTTTTTTTTTTTTTTTTTTTTACATAGAGTGAAAACAGGAGCTGTTTTCTCCAAAATGACCCACAATTGCTAAAAAAAGTCTATAGCAAAACACATCTTACACTAAGATTTAGTGGCTTTTACAGAAATCTCACTGAATCTTCAATCTACAGATTTCAGAGTTAAAGGTGTGTTCTAAATGGGCAGTCATCTGCCTTTTCAGTAATAATGTGAAGACAAATAAAGAATGAAAAGTTGCGCCAGGGGAGGTTTAGATTGGATGTGAGGAAAAATTTCTTTCCTGAAAGAGTGGTTAAACATTGGAACAGGCTGCCCAGGGCAGTGGTTGAGTCCCCATCCCTGGAGGTATTTAAAAGACGTGTAGATGCGGCGCTGAGGGACATGGTTTAGTGGGCATGGTGGTGTTGGGTCGACGGTTGGACTCGGTGATCTTAGAGGTCTTTTCCAACCTTAATGATTCTATGATTCTATGAAAAAAAGCAAACGATGAAAGGATGTCCAAACCCAGGGAAAAAAACCCTAGTTTAGAACTCTTCAGTCTCAGTTGTTACGCTAGAGTTAAATTATTTTACCTTGTCCTTAAAAAAAAAAGTTTCAAACTTGGAGTTTGCTTCAAATACATTTATTAGACATACTGCCTTTTCTCCAGAGAAGGTAAATACGACTGCCTTATGACTTGTAGGCAGAAGTCTGTTTACTTTCATTATAAAAACTGCAAAGACCACCACCTTAAAACAAAGAAACATTCACATTTTATTTAAAAAACAAACATTACATAAAACAATACAGAGATTTTCAAGTACTGAGCACTTTCTGGACCCTGCTGAGGCACAGATTGGGAAAGTACATTTGCATAGTCTGGAATGGCTCATTTTTGCACATCTGACCTTCCTAATTCAGCTCCTGTCCTGGTTTTCTCTCCCTGCCCAGATCAGGCTGCTCTCTGCCACCGTCACAGCCAGAGACGTTGAAAATGCAGCTGAACATCAGCACCATGTTAAGCTATCTTCCCCTCACTCCCATTTCTTTGAGTGACCTTCTCTTACAAGTGTTTGCAGCAGGCAGAAGGAATGGTACAGAAGCCATTACTTTGCCTCTCTAAAATCACAGGACAGCTTTTGGACATAGTTTATCCTTTCCAGAATGACTAATCCATATTTAGCATCAAATATTACAAGTATCGAGGCGCACAGCTACACAACGCTGTGTGGAACTGTGCTTCTAGGTAACAGGTCCATTAGTATTAGTTTTGCTATCAAGCTTTATGCTAGTAACTTGCAAAAGAGCGGGAGAGTGGATTCAACATTTCCCTCAAGAACTGGTAATAAAATACTTTCTAAAAGACTATTTGGAGCAAGGCACTCTTTTTGCTAGTACTCTTTGAGCACAGCAGCAAGTTTCTCAGTACAGAACTACCTAACGTTTTCAGAAAACAGACGCTGAGAAGGTACCACGTTACTTAGCTTTGCTTGAACGCAAAAGCTGACAATCTGACATTTGTAGATTGATCTAAAGGCTTTGGTTTTTTGGATAAATTTGAGTCCTCTGATTTTTGCTCCTGATTCTTTTTCGCTTCGTCTTCATCAGCTGTGGGACGCTTTCGCTTTTTGTCTTCTTTTAAATCATTAACCGTTCCTCCTTTTGCTTTCTCGGTCCACACCTTTGAAGAAAGTACATCATTAAACAGAAAACCACTAATTAGGCCACAAAACTCACCACTTTATTTAATACACCTACTTTCTCTGATTATAAGGAAGCACTGAAATAATTCCTGTTAAGAACTAATAAGGATCAAGTTAGGAACAATTTCCTCACTTTCCGTTTTTGTGACAGCGTTCTCCTTCAAAACTATACTTCATTTGAGCCTGTATATTAAATTGAAGCTCTCGATTGTCTTTCTGGACAAATAAGAAGCCCAAAAGGCGTTAGAACAAATTTAAGCCCCAATGAATGAAGCCTGCCTATGTCACTTTTAACTCCTTCCCTTCTCTTTTGTTATTTCTTCATTGATTACGTTTCTCTCACATGCCCCACTCTGGAAAAGCTGCTTTCTGCTATTACTTATTATTCAGATAGCTTATATTTTCATAAAGTATATGTCATAGATCATGGCCCTTCTTCAAAACTGAAGTCCATGAAGATGGAGGACAGTGGAATTTAAAGAAAAAACTCCTAACCGAAAATAACCAAGGGATTCCGTGGGGGGAAAAAGTTCTCAAAAAACCAGAATTAGAGAATGCTTTCTTACCATTCTTTCTTCTGACGACAGCATTCTAAAGCGACTCATGCCTTCTTTTATTACTTCTGCTTCATTCAGATCAGGATTATCTGTCAAAATGTTTGCTCTGTTCTCTTCTAGCCACATCTGGAATCCTGTCTTTGGTCTAAAACAAGCACATGAAAACTGTCCGTGTAAGAAGGCTATAGGAAAACCATATCCCCCAAAACAACATTTCCAAACACCACCTAACTGGACTTTTTTGTTCTTGAAAGAAAAGACATATATATATAGTCAGCAGTTTGCTTTCTCCTATTGCAGTATGCTTAAAGAACATGCTGACAAGGCAAGACGAAGTCAAGCATTTTTATTAAAACTGTGATATATATGGAAATTAACATTTCAGTTTTAGAATGACAAAGCATAATGGTTCTCTTCCTTTCTGACAAGGTCCCATCAACCTAAAAATAGAGCACATATATTAGCATGTTTCAGCTAATCCTTTTCACAATTCTCCTTGCCACTTGTTTTAGAACATTGTCTGTAAAGGTTAATGAAAAGAATGCTAGTCCAAATGAATAATAATTACCTTCATCTTCCTCAGTTAAATGAAGTCTAAATGAAACATGATTATAATAATGCAAGTTTCATGAGGACTGGGATTGTTAGAAAATACATCTGCTCCAGAGGAACAAGACAGATTAGAGTCTTAGCTAGGAAGAGACATGCTCCTTAGGTGATGTAGCTTTTCGTTTGCTTTTTTAAAAAACACGCTAAAGTAAAGCTTTTACACTTTCACGTAAAACCCTTTGCTTTTAGACCTCCTTTGAGATTTGCTAGAGATGTTTAAACTTCAAGTATTTCCTATACTTGGAACTGGCACAGCAGCACGGTTTCATTTATCATTCAAAGGTCATTATCAGATGCATAAGTAGTATCAAGGCAAAAATCGTTGCTTAGAGCCCCAAAATGACATTTTGCATTGTTCATTTATTATTCACTCACGCATGTATTTGTCTCAGGCCGATGCAAAACTTCTACTTTGAATAACACTGCCATGCGCACCGGGAAAGATTTAACGAACAGCATGCTTTTCTCTGTTCTTCCGCCGTGACTGTAATGTGGCAATTTGAAAATCCAACTGATGTGTTTTATTGCAGGTTTGTTTGATAATATGCATAGTGTAAGTAGCAGTTTACTAAATTTCTGAAGCGAGTTCACAAGCGTGACAACTTGTGAGCTAACACTTTAATCTTGATGTTATGCTACTTCGGCCAGTCCAACGCCTTCAGAAACAAAATAGTTTTTGGACTTTGGACTTGCTATTCTATTGAAACTGGAACATGGCATCGAGATGCAAGCGTCCACTCACCTTTTATTTTCAGTGTTCTCCTGTGCAGTGACTTTGACTTCATGGGACTCGTTTCCTGCTTTTTCTTCTCTTTCTTCCACTGTTTTTTCACTAGAGTTAGGTGTACGAGCCTGGAAGAAGGAGGCTGCTAAAGCCTATAGAAATTAAGGTTAAAAAAGAAAAAGGTAAGGACACCTCGCTCTCAGACAACACCTACCATGTAGCCTAACAAAAACCAAGCCTTTCCTAACGACATAATCATCACTTGCATTAATATAGCATCTAATCCGTTCAATTTCAGCACAGCAGATGTTTAGTTAACACTATTTCAAATAAAAGCACAAGATTCAGCACAGAATGTAATTTCTACAACTGAAAATGTTTTTTGGCTGTTTTATGTGTTTTATAGTTTCTGCAGTATGCTTAAATGAACTTTGCCATCTAAGACGCTTTACTCAATCAACAGGGTTTCATACTTGATAAAAGCCAGTAAAATTCAATTTACTGTTCTTTGCTCACTGAAACAACGTAAAAAGACTAGAAACATTACCTGCTTGGACTTGGGTTTGGGAATCAGAGGCTTTATAACTGGAGGGTTCTGCTTGTTTACGGCTCGACTGCTAGACAAAGAAGTTTTCTTTGAGTATTTGCTCATAGTGTCTAGAACATTTGCTGAGGGGACCACTGGGTCCTTTTTGTTAGATGACACCTAGCAAAACAAATAAATAGACATTTTATTTATTTTCTGTCATGTTCCCCTCCTCTGTCGCTCCCAGATATCTATCATAGTCATATTGTAAACTTTAGATATAATAATCGATTGTGATTTTCAGAACACCGCAATCAAACCAGCTGCAAAATTCTTACCTTAAAGGGATTCACTCGTCCTTGGCTGCTTGATGCGATTACAACTATTTAATAGGAAAGAAAAAAAAAAAAGTAAAAATGTGTGCATGTGTACACACACATATATATAAAAATCTATGACGCAATGTGCACATTCTAGATGAGTAGGTGAAACAACATCAGCCTTATTTCCAAAGAACAAGGCTAACACTCATTGTATGTGTTTCAGCCTCTGTTCATTGAAAATTGAAGAGGAGAACTGAATCAAAGGCATCAACTATTCCACACCAAAGAAAATAAGTTCCCACCAAGCTTGAAAGTGGTCGGATAAAGAGAAAGACACTTTAATAACCCCATGAAGGTTATACTATACGTGCTCAGCTCTTATTAGTCATCAGAAATGCCACACAGGACCAACAGCTTAAAATACAAATCCACAGGAAGACCCAGTACTTCCCCCACTCCCAAATCCGTTTCCACTCCTATTGTTCTTGCCAGAGGGCTGGCAGGAGGGAAGAAGCAAGCAGCAGCAAGAGGTCGCATTCTGCCCCTGCTGCTCAGATTCACAGTTCTACGGCAGGGTTACTAACTCTGCCTTGTAAGTGCAACCAGTAAATGTGCCTGCGATTAGTAAAACAAATCAACTGATCATTCTTCTCATTTTTCCCCCTGTCCCAAAGAATGCCTTCATGACACAGGCAGGCAAGACAACTGATTCGGCATCTGGCACAGCTAAGGCAATCAGAATAAAGTTATGGAACATCATTAGGTAATGAAGACATCAACAGGAATAGGGAACCTCTTAAAGACATGAGAACAACAATCAGTGCAAGTTACCACTTGACAACACTGCTATGCACTGAATTTTAGTAGTAATGGGAGAACGGAGGATAAAAACAGGAGCAGATGTCGTGAAGCATGACAAAGTTCTCATCCTGGAATAAATGGAGATTTACTCACTAGACTTCGGAGTAGTCACCTCTGCTGAAGTGACACCTTTGGAGAAAGGATTTGGTCCTTCAGAAAAAAGAGAGAGGTACATATTCAAGTGCAATAAAATGTAATAGCATAACTTCTTTAAAAACAAAACCCCAAACAGACAAGTAAGTTATAGTAAAGCAATCTGTATTTTAAAGCATGACTTTCCATTTTCAAATTGTACATACACTTTTACAAAATCATCTGTTATCTCTACCTAGATTTAACTTAGAGTTGTATACTTATTCCTTAAACCTTAAACTTATTCCTTAAAGTGTGCCCAGCAAGCTACTTGTCTATCAGTTCAACTCCTGCAAGACTTGAGCTGAAACCAAAAATAATGGTTTCACAAGGTGACCCAGTCCATTAGAAATAGTATCAGACAACAGAAAAACTCCCCAAGGGTCCCTCAAACGGTTACTAAGTACAATGCAGAAGCAAGCTGCGACAGAGCAGATGACACACTAAACTTGTTACTCTGCAGCGGCTGCAGGCACAGTCTGGAATACAGACCCGCTCACTCAGGTAGGCACTACCACTCATCTCCCACAGGGAATTCCAGGTAACGGGAAGCCCGCAGGCGGGAGTTACTGCATCTCACCCTGTTATTCCTGTGCATTTTTTTCACATGTCAACACCCAAATAAGACAGATCAGAAACTACCAGACCTGTTCTGACTAGGTAGCAGAAAACCTAGTCCCTGCTACAGTTGCAGAGTTTCAAAACTCAGTGAAACAAATGGGATTATTTTCTATTTACATAAATGGCTTCTAAATCAAACCTCCTGTACCTCACTTGTGGTGCCCCGTGACAGGTGGTGTGCCTGTCTTTCCTAAATTTTATGTCAAAAGAACAAAACAAAACGACAGACAGAAAACCCCATTGTTTGCATAGTCCTATAGACTGCTGAGTTATCCAAACTACAAATTACCTGGGAATTTTCTAGAATTCCGTATTAAGTCTATGAAAGACACATCTAGATAACTTCCAGCCTATTCAGAGGATATATTTTTCTTACTCTGTTTATGCACTTCTGGTGTTTCTTCTGCTTCCTCATAGGCATCAGTTTCCTCAGCATCTTCCATTTCTTGGTCCTGCTGAACGTTTCTGACCGGCAGCCGACTCCACTCCGTGGCAGAGTGGCTGTAACTAAATGGAAGGAATTCATCAGAAAGGAAGTGCTCACCACATTCAGAAGGAAAATTGGAACAACAGAAGGCTAACTTACTTACCTAATTTAGGAAATAAGAACAATAACATTTGGCATTTATTTGCATTATATCTCGGATTAAACTGTGATGATTACTAAAAATAAAATAAAGATTCATTATTCACTTCATTTCACCCTGAAACACCAAGTGCAGTCGCCTGAAGCGGTACTCATGTAGTTTTAAGACAGATCGCACACGGCTACGAAACTGCCTGGAATTCACACTCAGCTACACGTACATGCGCTGGCCTTCAAACAGCTCCGCACGCAAGAGCGAGCACCCGAACAGAAACAGCAACCTTTTGCCACCTTCAGAGTGCATCGCTATTGTTGCCAGAACACTTTGCTGCAAATAAATATGCAACCATAAAACACCTTCTGTAATCTCCATTTAAACACATATACCTCCAATATCAAAATCCAACACCAGATTACTTTTCTGCTTACATGAATAAATACACAGGTGGTAACACGGATACATATTTTCAGTCCGAAGCTTAGGCAGCAATAACCTGATTATTCTCTAAATTCCCAGTATAGTAGTATGTACATTTCTTGCATTTCCCTCCTAATCTTTGCTGATTACTAAAATCTGTGTATACATAAACTGAAGGTTCCTTTACTTCAACCAGAATGTCAGTGATTAATCTGGCGCTAAGAACAATATAGTGTTTGTGATGAATTTTAACCCTCAGGGTGGCTGAAGTCACAGACATGGGATTTTTGCTTCCATTCATGACCCAGAAGAACAAGGTAGAGCATTTAGAAAGGAGTTTTAAATGTGCGGTTTCACACAGAAGAATAAGGGAAAGGCTACAGGGAAGTTCAGGGACTTATCTCTTCCTCTTGCTTAAATAAGTTCCAAACTTCACACACGAAATTGCTTCTGACAAAACGTTACGACATTTTTCGGCACTATCAGGCTGGTGGTTAGCAATTATTTTCCTTACAGCTGTACCGTCCAGAGGCCAAGCAAGAACGCAGCCCTTCTGTATGGCCTCTATTTTTAAAAAAAAAAACCCCACACATCTTTTGCCTCATCGTGCTTTACAAAGCACATGCAGGTAGGAGAGGAAAGGTAGATAGCACAGAGGGGGGAAAAAGGCATAGCAAGCCTGTAGTATATCCACAGCTTCGAAAAGCTGGGGTTAATTAGGAGGCAGTAAGACTAAATAGGATACACTGAGATGGGATACTGAAAGAGGGGAGGGCTGCAGAAAGATAGAAGGATTTTAGGATAGGTGTGGAATGAAGTGGGATAGAGAGGCTGATACAAAGAGGAAAAATACAGGTTGCAGTCAAATAACCAAACCCCAAGCACAAGCTAGAGGAAGGGGAGGGCGGGGGAAAAAAACAATTCTAATCAGAGCAACTTGGTATTGAGTCTGCTTTGCCTCCGAAGCTGTTGTACACAGACATACAGTAAGCAAGGAGTGGAAATATTTCCCTTTGTGTTAGTATCCTGGTACTAATGAGTCCTCACAAGATATCAACAAGAATGTACCATTTTATATGTACAATTTATGAGCAGAGCAACACAAACTGTTACTTCGTAACAAATACATTGCAAAATATGGTCCGGAAAAGTGCATCAACTGGACCAAAATGTTAATAGATCAGTAAAAATGTTCCCAGGTCTTTAATCACAGAAATTTGTGTTACCCAGCACTCGGATGCTTTCGGAAATCCTCTTCCTCCTCTTCATCTTCCAGTGCTGTTGCCAACTCACTTGCTTTCTCTACAGCCATTTCACTAAGTCGCTGAGCTAAATTTAGTCTTCGAGAGCGAGAAGCATACTTGATAGCTAAATTCACAACGTTTTGTGTCATGAGGTCAGCAAGTTCCACACAACGAAATTCACGCTCCAGTTTACAAGAAAGCTGAAAGGAAAGAAGCCTTGAGAGTTACACACTTCACAGTTACACAGCTCTCAAGACTCTAGGACCAGAATATTATGGTCTTGGTGGAGTGAATGAATAAAGCCAAACCACCATCAATCATGAGCTGCATAGCAAAGAAAAAGCTCTTTTTTTTTTTTCCTTCTTCCTCCCACTCTTCATACCGATAAGCAATAAGAGTATTAACTGCAATCCACCTCTTATCGTAGTCTGTGAACTAGCTGGATTGCCAATCACTAGCCAGACTTCTAATAAGAGGAATCACCTCCAAATTTACATCAAATGCCATCTACTCAAAATAAAGTCTCAGGGGTTCTTTCTATTCTTTATTTATTTGTACTTACGGCAAACAGCTTCATTAGAAGTTCCTGCTGTTCTTTCACTGATTGACTTTTAGCATTTTCATCAAGCGCATAGCCATTTTCTGCCAAGTAATCCACATGGTTGTGAAATACAACAGAACGCCAGTACTGTTCCTGAAAAAGGGAGAAAGATGCATGCTGCGGTCAGAGGGGAAGAAACAGCCCACAACTTAACGCCTAACAATTTACAACGTATTTTATCAACTTATTCTTAAGTGTTCCTTTCATCTTATAATGAGGGTGAGGGGCAGACAATTCTCTTTAAAAGCCAATGCCTGCTGAGGAAAAAGTAGACCACACTAACAACCATCTGTATACAAACTGATCCAAACAGTCACCATACATGTTAAATTCCATTTATATTACAGGCTTTCAGCAGGATGAGACCTACATGTTCACCAGTATGCTACCAGGACAGGCAATTCTAGAACAAGTTGATTATTTTATCTTCTAACTTCTGTCCCACAGCAAATTGGAAGGATTCCAGAATAACTCAGTGACTGTAGGAGTAATAACTCCCGTTGTTCAGGGAAATACTATTATGGCTATTAGACCAGGCTAGCTCTGTTACAAAATAATTATAAACTTAATTCAAAATGAGGATGTTTTCATCAGATGTATTGAAATAACGTTTCTTTACCTACACAGAAGTACACATTCCCTCAAGCTAAATTAACAGTTCCTGGCGTTTCCCTTCTATTATATTGGGGGGGGGGGGGATGTGGAAGACATACCCCATCAAATAAAGAACAAGACGACTTGAACCGAATGAAGGAGAATTCATTAAAAATGACAAAGTATTTCTTATTGAAACTTTTTACCTACACTTCTATCAAAGAGAATAAATTTCAAATAGCATTAAACTGCCTCTAAGGTTGAGGTTAGAATTTCATGTTCAGTTCTATTTTGTGCACTACAGCTGAACCCCACAAAACTGAAATATTTAAACCTATAAAAAATTGAAGAATAAATACAGATATTCTTCTCTAAGTTCTCCACAGGTACATCTTGCTTCAACCAGCCTCTACCTTAAGAAAATAAGTCAAGCCTGAAGGCCTATGTTTTCAGAGTGATTATATGGATTGGAGCACTTCGCACATCTTTCAAAAAAACACGTTCCAGAAATTTTGTTACGCCTAAAATATTAAAAAACAGGCACCTTCAAGAGGGTCTTGATTTGGATCCCAAAATGTGGTGCTTCCTAGAACATTAATCACTACCGACTAAGAAATAAAAAAAGAGAGGGATAGAAAGACTTCGTTGGTCAGAAATAGATTATGTGTAAATATAACCTTGCATCAGCTCTAACAGCTTTATTTTGTATTCTTCTACAAACAGCTGTGAACCAAACCAAACCAGAAAAGCCGTACAAAACACCGAACCCAAACAACCTCCTTAGTCACATGTTTTACTCAGACTTCGTACTACCCTCTTTCATAGTAGAGATGATTAATAGGAATCTTGTATAAACCCTACTATGGGGACATCTGAGACTATCAGCTGTGGACTCAAACACCATTCCGTACCTCCATCTGTCCCTTTTCTGTTGTAACTTGACAGTAAGGAAGTTTAAAAGATAATATTGCTACAGCAGGCCGTGGGAGCGTAGGAGGGAATCGGGCTCCTTTACAAGGAATACACCTGTGCAAGGGAAACAAAAACCACATACAATCCTCGTCACATACAGTCACCAGTTGTTCTACACCTAAATCATGTCTCCTAAGAAGCAAGGTACTTTAACAGGATCTGTTCTTTAAAAAGTAGTATTGCTTAAATATAGCAATATGTAAGATTGCATTATAAGGGTTATTTTTACATTGCAACCAATAGAAGATTTTAAAACCAGAAAAGCGCGTACTGCTTTTGTTCACACCAGAAACTCCAAACGTGGCACAGAGATCTGCCTCTGTTATCTCGCACAACACACGATATAACAGCTATTACAAAATGTAAATGCAATTTATTAAAATCAGAAACTACTGAACAACTGAAGGCCACTAGAACAAGAGCAAGCACGTCTACCGTTTATTTTGATGAGGAGTTTTGGACTTCATGAGGAGAGTGCTATGTTCAGACACACACGGGGGAAAAAAAGGACAAAGAGAAAAAAAAAAAGAGAGGGGTGAAACAGATAAGCATATACTAAAAGTGTAGGCTGACTGTTTCATTATATTTAAACTAGTACTTTCTGGTAACAATCACTTAAGCAAAACATTGATTGGGGAAGAGCTGTATTTCCAGCAGCACCAATGCAGCATTGATGAAAATGTCTGGTTTTATAAGCTACTGTTTCAGACACTCGAAAAAAAAAAGAACAGGAAGCATTAGTGCTCTGGCTATCTGTGTTAATTAAGGCATATGGTGTTTCTACAACAACCCTTCCCCCTTCTTATCTTTAATATGCTAGTGGCTTTGAATAAAATGTTCTTTGCAACTCAAAAAGTAGCACACTCTCTCTTGGAGTAGAAGATAAAAAAACTCATGACGACAGACTCACAGTCAACCATCCCATCAATGTGATGTCCCCTGCACATTTTTGGTGAATTTTCTGGAGGCCAACATGACTTAATAATTTGGAGGAAGAAACAGACAGTGAATTGACATTTACCAGTGATATCAAATTATTTCCCTTATTACAAAAAACCAGGCAATTACAAAGAATGTCACATAAATTTAAATTTTTTTGGTTGGTTTCCCACCAACCTCTACAATTGTGCATGACTAGCAAAGTAAAAGAGCCTAAATTTCAGTAAAATATGTGAGCTGATGGATTCTGCCCTGGTAGGAAAAGGACACAGATTACTGAATAAAGAGGACTGCAAACAAAGCTTAGCAACTAATTGTCCAGGACGCATGTTACAACGAAGAGAAACAGTTATTTAGACATCACGAGTATCACATTTTATAAAGTAACGGCTAACTCTCAGCTAAATATTTCAGCAATTTTACATACAAAATTGCTCTTTGTGGCCACAGTTTAAACATAAAAACAGACGGTTCCGATTTATCTATGCCTAACGATGTAGATTAGTTACAGGATTGGATTCTTCTCAAAGGGACAAAAGGGGAAAACATAGCTAAGCAAAAAAAAAACCAACCCCACAACCACCAAAACAAAACAACAAAAAACCCAAAACGCATCAACAGCAGCAGCAGGTTCGTAACAGCAACCGTAACTTTTTAGCAGGTTCTCTAGCAAAATGCAGTCTTATGAATGTGTCTGCATCAGAGATGTGTGACTTCATAATAAAGTGCACATGCGCGTTAGCCAAGGCAAAAAGCCACAGTTAGTCAGTTACAAATTATAAAACTCTAATGAGTCTATTCAAAACCAATTTTAGCAATGAAACATCCGTGCAGAATTACATTCATGAAGTAGATCATTTACTGTGCATATTTACTAGCCACCTGTTTTAGTAAAAGTTGTTTCCAGTTTCCCTTAGTAAGAAGTGCTCCGTAATTGAAAACCAAGACAAAGAAAGCACTTCCTTGTGAAATATCTGACCTGAGCTGCTGGGGATTTTCATGGATGCCAACTACCCAGTAATGATCAGATTTTCCTTTGCAATGCTCTCTCGTGTTACACACTGGAATCCAAGTATTCCCAAGTCCTCGGTTCAACATCCGCACAATTCCCTCAGAATCCACGTAACAAGGGGTACCTGTTTGTTACAAATGGAAACCATTATTCTGACAGGCAACTAATTACAACACGAGTAAGTTTGAACTGCTGGATACTGCTGGGAAAGGATGGTTTACGTATCTCAAATACGACATCCTCTCACCCAAACGGTACAACCTAGCTGAGAAAAACTAGTTTCCTTAGAAAGATGCGCCACCTTCTGACAGTCAACACTACTGCTAGTTAACTGACTCAAGTTCAAATTTAAAACATTGTACGAAGAAATCAAAGTCCTACTACTTGGGTAGATTCCCCAAAGAAAATTAGCTATTTCACAATTACTTTTTCTGGTTACCATGAAAACTTCTCCCAAGCTACCAACTTTTTGGGGGAGGCTTTTGCCGAGATAGTTGAACATGCCTATTTATGGTGTACTAATGCAGTTTATTTCTTTTTGCTGAGCAGGGCAATCAGTCGGGAAAACAAGTTCTGATAACATTCAAGTGTATTCTATTCATAGCGGAAACATATGAAAGATTTCTGATAAATATATTGAAAAAATAGAAAAGTAGAATTTTGTTTAGCATTGAGGAGATCGAAAAAAAAGTGTAAGTCCCAAGATCACCATTACTAAAAGGGCATCAATCAGCCAAACTCTCCTCCAAAATTCCCCCAATACTGTCAAGATTTCTCAACGTCACTCATGCAGATATTTCATACCTTCTGCGGAGAATCCAACCCATATCAAATAGGATTTCTTTGTAAGAGAAAGAGGGTCTCCATGCAAAATTTGTTTCTTCTTTTTTCCAAGCTCCATCAGCTGTATTCCAAGGCATTGGTCCCCATCAAACCCAGTACCTAGGAAGAAGTTGTTCAATGACTATGTTAGAAAACAAAATAATTGTCTTGTCTCTTGGCTAAATTTAAGTTTTGAATCAAAAACTAATTCTAATGCAGGGTTATCCATGAATACCACTGTCAGACGAGCGACTATTTGTCATTTTGGACATACAAAGCATGTACAACAACTACTTCCTTCATTTCCTACAGTAATTCATTCTGGCGTATCTGAAACCCAAGTTTAATCTATTCGTGTCACTGTTATAAAATTCTCCCCTTCCCCACACGTTAATCTAAGCATCCCAATATAAAACGTAGGCTTTACTGTCAGATGTCAGAGATCTGTGGGCTGTGACAGTAAAAGCATCACCAAGAAAAGAAGAAGGATAAGCATCATCAAGAAGAAAAGAAGAAGGAGGATAAGTAAAATACTTCTGGTGATTACATACAAATTAACCAATGTTTGAAGCCAGTAACATGAGGATTGAAAACATAACCCCAGTTCAAAAAAAGGCAGAAGGGAGAAAACTACCTCTGTGATAAATTATAATCAGCTGCTCTCCATGTCCTGCCATAGACACCACTGGACCTGGGAGACTGAAGATCTCTTTTTGAACTCCTCCAACTGTAAACACACGAACTAGTAAGGCACTAGTGGCACAAGCAGCCCAGCCTTGACCTAGACAGATAGCCTCAATGTCTTCATCCTTCGGCATATCTACTGTCCACTCCTTGTTTGCATCCCATGAGCTAAAATGAATGCAGTGGAGCTTGCTAAAGCAGAGACAAGGAACAATAGTCAAATATCTCAACATGAAGAAAAAGACAGTATCTTAAAATATATTTATATATTACATTTTTATCAGAGACCTGGAATCTACAGGTCATAGAAAGGATCTACAAATTACAAATGGTCATTTGCAAAGGTGTTACTCTTATTATTCAAGAACCGAAGAGCCAGCTCGACCTCCAGCAGTGTAGATTTAGAGCCTCTAAAGACTGAAGCAGAGACAGCTTAGAGGTCTGAGGGGAGATTTTTTAGATGGAAACAGGTAAGTGTCCGGCTTAATTAACATTAAGAAGAACTGAAGGTGCTCGGTACCCCTGAATATCAGCCCTTGTTACAAGTCTGTCATATTATGCTATCTTTCAAAGGGAAAAAAAATTAGGAACTTCAGTTCTGCCATCTTAATAATTGAAAACTACCCACGACCAATTCACAGACACCGTGGCTTTTGACAGATTACCCACTTCCGTTGAGAAAAAAAAAAAAATAGAAATTCTCAGAGTCAGACAACCAATACATACAAATCCTACTTTTAAAGGTAAAGGGTGCTTTTCAACTTATCACAATGCTGTATGTGTGGAAAATAAGAAAGTTCTTTCTTCAAGATATTTCCACAGAAACCAGCAATAAAATATTGTTGCTATTGTTCTTAAATGCAAGAACAGAGTCTAGCTGGCCCAGCTGCATAAATCTTTCCATGGTTTTCATAAACTTGTGTTCTTCACGCTTAGAATTCTTTGGGTATCTCCAAACATGTCGTCTTAGCAACAGTGTGAAAAGAAATAGCATGGCCCTTACAATTTACCTTTGATCTGAGCAGACTGAAAAACTGCTCTTCGTGTTTACAGTTTCCTTTGAGTGAGCAATGCATTAAGTTTCCAGTGTATATATATTTGAAAAAGGGATTAAAAAAAAAATCCTCAGGAAGCAAAATACATCTTTCAATATTCTTGAAGTCTTCAAATGGGTGGATGTGAAAATCCTCCTCGAAAGTGGTCTCATAAATAAAAAGCACGATCAAAAGCCAAAAATCTCAAAAAAGTGATAGAAGCTGAAATTAAAAGCCGAAGTATTTGAAACAAGATAAGTGTAATTCCATACTATGGGTTTTGCAGAGCAAGGCCATGACTTACCTGGCGAGTTCCTCTGTACTCTCACAGGCTAGTAAAATAGCTTCAGTAGAGAGGTCAGCCATGGTGTGATTCAGAGAGTTTGGCAGGTGTGTTGCATGATGTACGGAGGTATCGTGAAATTCTATATCTATAGCATTGTCTTGCTCATCATTGTAACAGCGAATGATACCAACAGAATTCCATACCTATTAAAAAGACACCCCCCCCAAAAAAAACCCCAAACAATAAATCAAGCATACTGCCCTCAAACAGCCTGCTATAAAACTTTCTCATCTGAAACAACAGTAGGTGGGAGGCTGGAGGAAGACTGAAGACTTGTGTAGTCAGGACTTGTAGTTTCTAAAACAGCTGAATTAGGCAGAAACTGGTTTCATCCTCACTGCTTAGCCATCTTTCTCCTTACAAAATTAAGCGTGAAGAACTTGCAGTCAGAAAGAAATAGTGGATGACTTGTACGTACAAGTCTTAACAGCACAAAAATATCCACAAGTTCTGCCTAAAAAAGAATTTTAAAAACGATTTGCTAGAATTCAAGAGCACAGGTACCAACTGTATAGAGCTTGCTTTTGTCTTAAAGCCAAGTATTTATTTCTACATCAAAAGCAATTGAAATGTAAAGCATAACATTATGCAGTCTTTGCATTAAGGGACAGCTACTTTCCACTATTCAGCTTCACACTGTGAAGTATTAAAAAAAAAAAAATTCTTGGAAAAGATTAGATTAAGACACAGCAAGAACTGGACAATATGCAATATTAACAAAGCAACGAGATCTACATAACCACACAGCAGCGAGATTTACCATGAAGCGATGCATGAGATGTGCAGGAGTGGAGCCAGACTGGAATGGCTTTTGCTTGGGGGTTGGCATTGGCCCATCATAGAAAGGCTGTTGTGTAGATGGTGGTGGTAAAGCTGGAAAGCCACCAGTCTGATCATCATCGTCATCCTCCTTTTCAAGAAGACTGGAATTAGCTTTTATCATCCCAATATCTAGAAGTTTTAAAAAAAAAAAAAAAATTACATCTGCACATATTATTATGACAGAATACAGGTAAAAAGTTTAAAACAGTCAAGATTTCTCTGGAAAAATAAGGCAGAATATATCCGAGTAGAGGATGCAAAGAGATCGTCCCAATAACAGTGCTAAAGAACTCTGGAAAATCAGTTCATTCTGTACCTAGTGAATTATCATCATCATCAATTATTGCCCGTCTCAGATGGCCTGAAGTTGGCATAAGGTCATCAGCATCATCTTCATTAGCTCCAGCCTTTGGGGAAGACTGTGGTTCAATCATATCTCCACTTAAATAGTCATCATCATCTCCATCAAAGAGATCATTGTAGTCTTTTGTCACTGTACTGGCAACCTAAAACCAGATTAATAATCATCATAAAACTTCTTTTGGACATGGAATTCAAGAAATGAATTAAACACACAAGAGGAAACTTTCAACACACAAAATGGAACGTTCAATATAATTTGGTAACCTAAATAATCACGTTAATTTAAGAAATAATTGGTACTCATCACCTTGTCATTTGGTTTCTTTTCATCACCGATATTTTCCAACAACCCCAGATTTCCTTCAGTATCTGTATAAGCGATTTGCCTATGTTTGGGATGCCATGCCAATCCACAAATTGAGTAATTTTTCTCATGCTTCATCCTAAAAAGAATATAAAAATAATGGATTTTTAGTAAGCTTCTCAGGGCAGAAGCCTCCCCAAGAGTTATTGTAAAAAGTGGTAATATTTACTAGTATTAGGAAGTGATGTTACACATAATAAAATAATTAATAGGCCACCTTCAGAATAAACAGCTACTATAAAAAACTCGCAGGCCTTCCTTTTCTATGGAGAAAACCATTTAAACTTTAAAAAAAAAAAATCAAACAGAATCATATTCTTAAAACAACAGCTTCCTGATACATGTAGAAAAGACAAAGTAATTCCCCAGCAGTCACACATTCCAGAACCATCCAGTTATAAAAAGAACATTCAGTTGTTTCTCTTGTACCAAACTGATGAGTTAATCCTCTCTCTTTTCCACCCTTTATTCTCACAAAAAATCCTCCCATTAATTATTTACATAATCTGTCTTTAATTCTTAACATAGGCATTACAGTAACAATCATGTTTCTTACCCAAAATATTCAGACAGATAAATCATCCCTTCTCTTCTTCTCTACCTCACTTAATCATACTTTTTTTTTTTTTGAAAGAGAGATGCTTTAACTAACCAAGATAAAGTGCATTTTGCCAGTTTGTCCTTTTTTTGCCTACAGGTGAGGATGGCTGACTGATGTATCTGTATTTCCCTTTCCCTTTAGAAAATACATCTCACTGCCAATGACCTTGGGGTTTGCGACGTGAGGATAATTTCCCATCAAAACTATCCTTTAATCAAAATAATGAAAGATATTTGCACACAGAAAACTAGACTATGGAATTTGAACAAAATCCACATTCATGTCCCTTCCCTATTCTATTTCTAAGAATGTAATGTTTCCAGATACTTCTAGCAGAACGTTAGCAGAAAACTTACAGATTTGCCCCGTAAATCTTATTAAGGCTTTTCAAGAGGCAGAGTTCTACATTGGCACAAATAAGTCCTACAGAAAAGATAACAAAATTCTATTTCAAGAAAAAACATGTACTTAGGGATTTATGGAACAACAACACTGAATACCTCTCTACGCACTCCTGGGTTTCCACATTCCACACCACTATACTCCCATCCACACTTCCAGCTGCCAGATACTGCCCGCAAGGAGACCAGGCCACAACATTCAAGAGCTAAGGAAAAAATAAAAAATAGGAAAAAAAAAAAATTATTACCAATGCACACACAGCATTCATATTCTGGAGCTTAAAACAGACAGATATTCTGGAATTTAAAAAAAAAAAAAAATGATGATCTTTAGTAAATCACATCCAGTCTCCTGTACTAGAGCTGGCTTTAGGTAGTCCCCTGCAAGAACCATTCTTTCAAGATTAGCACACTTCCCCCCCCCCCCCGAGAATACCCATCTTCTGTCATTAAACACTGTCATGAGGTCGAACAAAACCTGATTCTAGACACGTAGACAGAAGCGCAGTATATTTTGCAAACTCAGCACTAAACATAACTATTTATTTCGAACTTAATACGGTTTCATAAATTAAAACCCAAGACTGTGTGTTCTCTATCTTAATAACACTAGGAAAATGGTCCTCTTCAACCCAAAGATTTCCAAGTATATAATGAGGTCAAAAGAAAGAAGATGGCACAGTTAGGGCTACTACGTAGCTAAATTTCAGCTTCATAAAATGTCAAGTGAACAACTGATACGTCCGCTCTGTACAGAAATAACACTCTTGACATTTTCCCTAAAACACTATGTATTTAGAGCAATTTGTGAAAACAGATGTTCGTCAGCTGCAGTTGGTGACTCACCGGTAGACCTTGAAAATCTAGTGGGTTACTATAAATGAAAGAGGGCAACCAGAGCCACATAAAGACAGGTTTGACACTCATCTAGTGTCTCTTGCCTTGTTTTCCAACACAAAGTAACAGGATCAGAAATTAAATAGAAAATGTGAGCAATCGTTACCAAGGGGCGGGGGGGGGGGGGGAGATACTGTCCAGAAGATAATTTCTAGCAGAATAACATTTAAATTATGGAAGATTTAGCAAGCACCTGGTTTATGTACCTACCTGTGTGATGAATGTATCCGATAGATCACATTGACTATCCCAGGTTTCTCTTCTGTATAGTTTAACAACTTTATCTACAGGAATTGCCAGCAACTGTTCAAAGGAAACAAGAATCAGACAATGTAGAACAAGTTACCTTTCAAACAGAACATTCAAATAGCATAGCTCCTTCATCCAGAAGTATTACAGTTGTGACTGCCTCGGTATTTAACGGTTCTCTAGTATCCTAGCAATGCCAACTGAGAAAGTAAAGAAAGATGAAGTAACTTGAATTACAAGGTTCTTTAATGCTTTCCACATGCAACATAGCAAAGCATGCCTGTTTTTGTTTTAATCTTCATTTCTTTCTGGCAGAAAACCGAAGGTAATGACAGCTGCACCATAAGGTTAGAAGTTCTTATTTATGAAACAGCTAACACACGCATATAAATAGTTTTCAATGCTCTGAGCATAAGGCTTACATTCTCCTTTTCCCTCCCTCCCCAAACCTCTTTTGATCGGGTTACAATTTCTCAACAAATCTTATTTGAATAGCTGATTCCTGAAATAGCTCATTTCATCTTTCACAAAACTACATAAATGTTATTGACTGTTTATTTTTTTAGGATTTGGGGTTTTTATAGACTTCTAACAATTTGCTTTGTAAGAGAAGCAAGACAACTACTTACATTGTGTGTGTGTGTGTGTGTGTGTGAGAGAAGAATTAGCCTAAAAATTAAAAGTATTTGTTTTTATGCAATATGGATATTGAAACAATTTGTACTGCAGGTAACATTCTCTCTTCCACAGAAAAGTTATACATAATGCTATCATAGCAGCCAGGTATTTTGAAGAGTGGACACGCGTGGACAGACACAAAGTCAGGGAAACAAGATTATTCAAGTAAGAATTGTGAGAAAACACTGGAAAATACTCTTTAGATGCAGTATACTGGCATGTCAATAAAGGATGAATAGGTTCTGCCACACTATTATCCCAGGCAAGAACAGAAGCCATAAAACAATTTTTCCAAACGGCCAACTTTCACTCAATTCCCTGTCCTTTACTTCAAGTATGGCAGGGCATGCCTCATTTCATATAGGTTCGCATTTATCTGCTCCTTCCTCCTCCCCCCTTTGCATTATCAGATGCTGCAGAGATGTTCTAGGTTACATGCTAGAGACACCTATATAGCTATACTAACTCCCCAGCCCGTTTTGGTAAGTGATCCATACATGGTACTACTGCAGCAGTACATACACAACGCACTAGACCTGTAGTATGTATCGGCACCACCTTTAGTCACAACAGAATCAACTTCGTTCTTCAGGTGAGAAGAAAGGGAACAACTTACTAAGGAAATATTTACAGAGCAAGATTACTGACAGGGCAAAATTTACTTGAAGTAGAGAAAGACTGAACTCTTTTGATGCCCTGTTGCAAGCAATTTGATTGTTTCCCTCGTGTACAATGTTCCTTCCTATTCAGCGCGGCATGACTGTTTAACATTGTGTTGGGCTGACAGCTGGACTACTGCCAAACGCAGTCTGGAGCTTCAACAAGTAACCATTTCCAGGCTTTTCCTAAAAGTGCACTTCACCCCAAATATTTTCCTTAGTCCCCGGAGCTGCAATTTGGGCTTGCCCAGATTGAATTCTACTGTTGGACTCTCAAAGACAAAAGAAGGATTAAGATGTGGCTAAAACAATGTCGCTTACCTTCCCACTGCCAGGTTGCCAGCCAAGCCTGCATATTGATTTAGCGTTTATCACATCATTACATTTCTGCAGCAGCGGCCAGCTTGTCGTGCATGTCTGAAAACAAAATACCAAAAACATGAGTTTTCTCGCTCTGTGAAAAATCTACTGTACAGTACAAATTCTTAAAGGAAAAGCGTGGAAAAAAAAAAACCTAAAAGGAAAAAAGATATACCATTTTTGGAACTGAAATAATCTCTTTCATCCAAATAAAATGGTACATACTGCCTTAAAAGAAACCAAACTGAAAAAATACCTTGCCAATATAGATCTGAAACTATTTTAATGACAATACAACTACTTGTAACAAATAAGATTACAGAACAAGTGTTTTTAATCAAGTACAGAACAAATGAGCTCACATATTTTTAGGTTATAGAGAAATCCGGCCAAAATGCATTTGTCAAACCCAGATCAACTGCAGCAAGGTGACACACATCAGCCTGAATCTCGCCACAGCAGTATGAAGAACGAATGGCTATATTCTCAAATTACGGCACAGATACATACATCATACTGCCACAATCCTAGGAGACTCTTAGTGTAATTGCCCCAAAAGGCACCTGCTGTCAGTCTGGATCACGAGATTTCACGTTAGAAGCACGCTTTTGTTTTAAAAAAGCAGCAATCCACAAGTGTGGGGGTACATTTTCAACTCTACTTACAGGAATAATTCCACATGGATTCTTATTCCAGTCAATGGCATTTAGCAAAAATAATCCCACATAGATACGCAGAATTGCCTTATTAAAACGTTCACTTGAAACCTCTTTTCAAGTTCCTTAGAGTTCCAAGAGCAGAAACTAAATTTGATTCTCTCACTAAATCTAATTTCATACAGGCCCTGAACTATTTCAGCCAAATACTGTATTTCTAATAAATTATGTTCTTCAAACTGTGATTTGCATCCTTCTTCTGAGAAATTGTTGTGAAGTTTGTAATAAACAAACAAAAAAAAGTGGAATAGCAAGCCCCTTGTCCATAGCCTTAAACTCATTCAAATCTAAAAGGTTGAAATGCACTGAGCTGAACCTCGAATCCTTAGAAGACGAAGTATGTGTGCCACAGGCAGAGAGCAGAAGAAACTGAAGCAACACTGTGTCCAAAGTCCCCTATCAAAGAAAAATGTTATCATCATGGGCATCACCTCAGTGATCCTGGCATGTGAAATCCATCTCTCTTCCCAATCTCAGGTCAAAGTAATCGCGTTCCTATGATCAAGGCTAACCAACCAGACCACTTCTAAAAGAAGATACTGTGCAGCATCTCGGAGCATTATTCCACCTTCACCAGTCAGTCTACAATCCTGAAAATTATTCATTATTTCATAGGAAGCTTGGTAAAAATAAGTAAAGAACAAAATACACCTAGATAGTTGTTTATTAGAATAAAAATCCTTCCTTAACCCTGAAAGCAATGAGCTGAAATTGCGATACAAGGAATCCTTCGTCAATTGCTGCCTTTACACAGAAGCGTTATTTCTGAACATGCTGAGGACAAAACACAATGTTGGCCAATGAAGAAAGATGAACAGAAGAAATCAGGGCTTCCACAGACAGGAAGAACAATCCTCAGCTACCCAGGCAACATTTCATAATCAGGCTTTGGAATTTCTCCCAGAAGTAGATAAAAGCATTCTGTAAAGCGTAGTTAGATTTCTTCCCCAAAAAAACGAATTCACCATCCATTTTTTCAGGTGCTCCAGTGCATAGCTACCCTTTTACTTGCACAAGAACTTCAGATATAAAGATTTTGTAAATACTAGCAGCAGCTACTGATGACATATCATAAGACAAGAAGCATTTATTCCAGTAGGGTTATTCCAGTCCAGCTCTTCTCGCTGTCTGTGAAATCCTGGATTTCTTATGAAACACTTAACTTTGAAAGGCAGGCCTTTTACCTGATCTGCGATTTTCCATACTCTGACAGAACCATCACAGCTTGCCGATGCCTACGGAAGAGATTTTTGTAAACACATTAATAACTAAAGACATAGAGCAATTAATGCTACAAAATTGAAAAAAATCCCTACAACCAATGCTACAGACATACAATATATAGGCAGTTTTAGAGAGAAAGCATCTCTGTTTAAACCATTTTAAGACTTAAAAGTTTCTAGTACTGTCATCTTGATAATTGTACGTGACTCCAAGTTACTGTAATTACAAACCCTCATACTTCAAGTGAGCTGATTATCCGCAAAAGAGGCTCAAAATTAATATTAAATTTCTTTAGTGAGCCATCTTTTCCCCTCTAAAAGCAGATTAGCATTAGATTCCAGAAGAACACAGACAGTAATTGAGTAGTAAAGCAAAGACTGAGTTCTCCTGGGAGGCAACAAGTTGTCACACATTCCATCATCAGTAAGGTCAGCTGAAATGAAGTAGTCTCATGTGCCCCATCGCTGACTTTTTTTTTTTTTTAAAAGTATGTATTTATTTTCTTTCCCAGGGAAAAGGATATTCAAAGTAGAAAGCAAACAAGAAAGTGTTTTTACCAGGTAAACATCCCTGGGGTCAAAAGACAGGCTTAAAACAGGAGCATCGTGTCCTCGCAATGTTTTCTGCTTGCTGCTATCAGTCACCTCCACAACTTTGACCATAAAGTCACTGCAGATCACAACGGCACAGACATAAAAGTATTACATTGGCATCAACGATGAAAAACTATGTGTTTATGGCAATAAAAACTGGGCAGTAAGTATCTTTTGGGGAAGTTATGGCTCTCAACACTGTATGATCTAAGGGAAAAAGAGAATCTTGAGGCTTACCACAATAGGAGCAAAGCCAGATTATCTTTATCAGAAAATAATTTTTGTTCATGTCAAAGTTCATCAAATATGGGTGCTCTTTGAAGAGGATATTATGTACACGACCATATACCTGTTTAATATAATATTCTAGATGACCTAATGAAAACCTCTGCTTAGATACCAGAGAGCTGACTTAACAAGAACTCTGTTGAATGGGACCGATATTCATTACTACGATTATTTGGCCATGTGGTTTTTAAAAAAAGATAGAGCAAGTAATTTATTTTGTGATGTTTTTAACAGGATTTTTAAGACCATTTAGTGTCTCAGAAACAGTAATGGATTTTTTTACAACTTTATTCCCTCCTTCAAAATTACAGACATCACTGCAGTTTAACTCAAAATATCAATGCTAACTTCTAAGCCAAAGAGCTCCTGTGACAATCTTTCAGTACCACTCCCTCTCACACTTCATTGCAACACCCTCAGAGAGAAATTTAATTTTAGGACCTAATTCTATAGGGTTAACCATTACTTTAACTATATTCAGAAACACAACCTCAGTTTTGTCAACTATCTGATGCTAACCAAACAGTCATAAAAGGAAGTCTATAAGCTGTATTGCGAGACAACTAAAAGTATGTTAGCCCTCTTAAACAATGCAAGACAACTTAAAGAAAAAAAACAGGCAATAGGATATTTTTTGTTTATTTGAGAAGCCACACAACTGTTTTTCAAATAGTTCACGTGAACTTTGGCAGCCAGCTGGATGTTAAACTTTTATAAAACTGAAGTTTACAGACTTCATGTAAAAAAATGGAGAAATCTGTGACAACCAAAAGCAATTCTTCTTAGCTGCATTCCTTCACTTCATGGCTGCCACCTTCTCCTTCAGTACGTTACAGAAGACCTCACTGAGGGGTGGCCTCACAGTCTCACGAGCTCTTTTTCCTAACGTGAGGGCCCTGGTCAGGCTGCAGAAGTACTGGGTTTTTGTAAAAGTTTTAGAAACAGAAAAGAGTTTTGCCGTCTGCCTAATCTCTCTAATCAAAGTCAGATCCTGGGGCAGAGCTGTTCCCTCAGAAACAAGCACTGGCAAAGGGCCCAAACTCATGATCCCTGTCAGATTTAGAGATTAGAGTGGTTACTGCCCCCAGCTGTCCAGCCTCCCAGTTTTGGTGGAGCTGGTGTGTCTGCTCCGCAGCTGCCAGAGTTCACAGTCCAGCACATTCATCCAAATTGCTTTCTAGTTCAATTCACACTTAGAGGAGCTAGGGAGCAGATGCAACGCTCTGCCGTCTCTACTGTGGGGATGGAGGGCAAATTCCAGCAGAGAAGCAAGCAGACAGCCTGGGTTAGCTACAGCTGCCCGGAGTTTTCACCAAATCCAATTAAGAATCACCTGAGCCTTAAATAAATGGGGAAAAAAAAAAAATTGCCTGCTTGCTATTTTGCCATCTGTGTTAATGGAATAGAGTATATTACATAAAAGCAAACACGCTGCCCTACGAAATTAACTAACTATGCATTTAATTCCCCTCAGTCAAGTCTTGCAACTGTCATCTGTTATCATTTGGCAGAATGGTGATGATACTTATGCCAGAGAATGACTCAAAGCTCTCGCACAAATCAGAACCCATCTAACTTCCGCGTATGTATATACATCTGCGGCACCATGATCCTGAACAGTCAGGACATTATCTTTAGCGCACAGTAACAAAATCCTTGATGCTGCAGTGAGATCCATATGGGCGAACACTTATGCTTATGCATTATAGGACTGAAAGCTGAAAACACTCAAGCCTCCTAAAGAAAAGGAATTATTTCACAACACCAGATTTCCATTTAAAATTATTTGGTGGATCAAGTATCTCTCAGAGCGTTGTTTCCTAAAGTCCTTTTCATTCCTTTCCTCCCCTCCACCCCCAGAAGGCATTTTGCAATACTTTAAAACCCTCAGAAGTATGTGGATTAATGACCTCATTGGTAAAAAAGAAAAAATCAGCATGCAAGGAAGTTGCCAGATTTTCAACAATGGCAATGCTTTTCCTTATCATGCACAGATTACCTAGATCCAGCAGCAATTTTGGTACCATCGCTATTAAAGATGACATGGTTTGCATTCATGGTGAAACGGGTAAGGATGCCATCTGGAGCTCCTTCAGGAAATGTATGTATCTGAACAGTATTGTTTGATACTGCTGTGATCAATCTTCCATTCTAAAAACAAAATCCATCATAAAATTTGTTAGTTAAAACACATTTATGTCCACGGAGCCAAAAAAATTGCTCTGATGTGCCTAATATTTGGGCAGATTAACTTTAGTAGTCCCCAAAGAGGTCTGACAGTAGGAGTAGTAGGGGAAATATTCTTTTAACTTGTATTTCTTCTCCCAAAAATGCAGACAAGCACAGTAACTTTAATACTTTATCACTTTAACCAAACTATTCAAAACTAGAAAAATTATTCTCTTACTTTCGGTCCTGTAGAAACACGCTGCTAGATTTAATACTGAAACTCAAGTTGCTTCAGCAGATTTAAAATCCATTATGCTAACCACATGGCAATTTACTGCATCAAGACCTTCCCAACTTGTATCTTTACTAAAATAATGAATACTCACAAGTCACTAACGAATTTCAAAGAGAACTAGCCAATCTTCTGGTGGATGGAAAACTCACTCCTTTTACATAAGCAAGAAAGCTCTTAGAACAGGAAGGCTCCTGCATCCTATTTAGATGAATATGCTGCAGTATCAGGAGAGGGCACCCTCGGATCGAACTTCTCAGTTAAATGCCACCGGGGAAAGATGAGAAGTTCATGAACTATAGCTTAGTTCTTTTCAGAAAACAGAAGGCAGACGTTTACTAAAAATGAATCCAGATTAAAAGAAGTGCAAAAGAAAAGAAATAATTATCCTATACTTGGAAAAGTAATATCTCTTCTTCAAGTGACAATACTATCCCTCAGTTGTACGTAGCAGTAAGTTTTTGAAATATATAGAGAAATGCCTTATTTTCTCGAGGGTTTTTTTGTTTGGGTTTGGGGGGGGATGTTGCTTTTTTTTTTTTTTTTTTTTAAGGTGCCTGATGTTATAGTAAAAATCCTGAAGATAAACAAAGCAGCAGCCAGTACTAAATAACCTAACTAAATAAGAGATGAGATTTATTACCTAGATTACATTGACATCTCAGATCAGTTCCTCATGATGTTTTCGTTAATGAAGAATAATTTTTTAAATAAGATCTCCTGAAGTTAAGTCTCACAAAGCATTCTTAGTCTCACTGTTTAAAAATACAAAATCCCTCAGAACTAAAAGCACTTTACAATAAACTTAAGACCACAGGATTTTTCCTACTGGTATCAAAAATTAAAACCAGGATTTTCCCTCCTCTATTCATTAACACTTTTAGCAATTTCTGGCTCGGCCACTGATTTGCTAAGAAAACTCATTCAAGTCACCCCACTCGGTTTGTGAAAAGATAAGTAACGCGATGAAAATCGACAGCAAAATACCCTAAAAATCAATGATGAAAATAGATTATACAGGTATTGAGGAATAGATACATGATGTGTGTTAAAAACGATGTAAGAGGTTTCACTTAAGGCAGTAGTTCTGAATAAGTTTCAAATGAATATTTTTAAAATATAATACATATATGTTAATTCTCATTTATTTCCTCTTTCATACTCCTCTCCAAAATCACAAATAGTTTAAAAACAATTTAAAAAATTTCCTTTATCACTGCAAAGTTAACTACACGATATCTGAAGAACTGATACAGACTTCTGGAATTCCTCTCTTCTACAATTGTCACAAAGACAGCATTTTGGACCTTCCGTTACTAATGTAATAGAACAATTGCACGTAAAGGAAATACTGTGAGAATTCTCAAGCTAAATACATGAACATGCATAGTAAAAAGAATTATTTTCTATTACACAAATTCATATAGGTAACTTATTTGCCTTGGTTTTTTACAAATAACGACTCCTGAAAGATCTACTAAAAGGAACTGCCTTGACATTAAAACAAACAGGGCAGGTTATGCTTCAAATGCCAGGCAGTCGGACTACAGAACTGCCTCTAGTCAGCATTCTCACAAATTCTTACAACTTATGCAAGCAAGAATCCTGTTCTCTTCTGACTTTGAGTATGGTGGGTCAGAGGCATCTTTGGGCTAAACAACAATTTTGAGAGCAAAATATCAACCAATTATAAAAAAGTATTACCAAAGCATTACCAGACACTGACTTTGTGAAAGTAGTTTTTGACTAATACAGCTTAAAATTCCCTGGACCTTAAAACAGGCCCACATAAAACAACCTCTTGGCTCTTTTTCCTAACGCTTGATGATCACATCTTACGCTGGGAAACTTTTTGCAACTCGCATTGCGAGAAAACACTGAAACAGCCTAAAAAGTTCACTGCACAATTAGCTTAATCTGCTGGGTTTGTTTCTCAGAAAGGAGATCAAAGTCAGAAATGAGTATAACTGAATGCGAAGAAAGAGGAGGAAAAAAAAAATTACAGAAGTTTAGTATAAGGAATAATTCCTCTGCAATCCTGTATGGGGTAAAATGAATTGTCAGAAGTAGTCTCGATTTACATAAAATACTTCATTTAGTTGAAATAGTCAAAAAGTCTATAGGCACATTTAATCGATTAAATTTCTGTGTATTTCAGAAAATTATGTTTTCAATGCTTTAATATTTTCACTCAGACATAAAGGTAGAATATGTTCATATGCTCAAATTTAAACCCCTGCCGCTCATTAAACAGCATTCAATTTATTTTGTCCATACATTAATCTGAAGACAAAGATCTACATATTTAACATACATCAGACAGAGGTCTACATATTTAACATACATCAGACTGAAATGCGTTATATACAGCATTATTCTTGCCTTTTCCTGTATATTATCCCAGCGTATGCTTAACGTCACCCACACAAGCAGCATCCCCGAGCTTGAAAATCCAGCACCTGTACAGTCATGTATCAACACCAGCATGACAAAACTTAGAGGAGTTCTGTTAACGACGATACCTTTAGAGCGCATGAATAGGCCTTTTCTCCCACATTAATGGACTTCGGATCGTCATCATCCAGGTTTTCCCAAATCCTAACATCTCCATCACTGCCACAAGTTACAATGCAGCTGCGGAAAGACACAGGCCTTGTTAACATTCAGGAATGGAAAGGACAGCCACCGTGACTTTCAATCCCAAAATGAAAATGTTACTAAAGTGTTAGGGCTTTTTTAAAACTGCAACACAAAACCTACTATGCAATACAGCGAACACCTACATTTATTATGTCTAAGTAACTTATTAAATCTGGGGGAGAAAAGTCACGTCTGGTAGCATAACGCAGTACCTTGAGTCTCCGATAACTACCTAGGCCTGGCACTCATCTGAACTGACCCTTAGATATTACCGGTCAACCCATTTTTCTCCAGGACCTCGAGCGAATTTTTCAAAGGACTTAATTCGCACTCATTTCGCCAAGAACTGGGCATTTAATTGCTTCTTAAGACTTTGAAAACTTACCTTACAGCTGATTTCAAAGTTGAGGGCAAAACTAAGAGCATTAATGCGTACTTGACTGAAGTTTAACAAGCTTAACATGTTCCAGGCCTACAGAGCCCTTAAAAAATAGTTAATACGGAATTCAAGTTGGCTGGAGTTAACTTTCACAATTTTAATGCAGTAAACAATTACCTGAAGTCACAGAGCAAATATACAGAAGTTTGCCCGGAATTTTTAATTAAAGACATCATGAATCTATAATCAAGCCTTGCGTTCTTTTTTCCTAAAGCTGTTTGCAGTCCCAAAAAATTCCAATGAAACAGCAAAGTGTTACAAAGCCAGTGGTGAAGCCGTGACATTGCTCCTCTTAGTTCTGTAAGGTCTGTACTTTGACAGCAACACAACACTCTTGGTATTGAATATATATCAATATATTGATATATATTCAATATATATTGCTGGGGAGTCCAGCAGTAGTGGACCTGTGGTATTTGGCAGATGCCTGCATCCTTTTTTAAACATTTGCATTGTAATGGCAAACAAGGCTTTTTGTGGTTTTGAGGGACTGTTATTAGACTAACTCTTAAGAGTAGTCTTTGTACCAAGGTTAATGGACTAAAGAAAGGAGTAAGAGAATATGGACTTAAACCATACTCAATAGATAAGACTTACTCCTTGAGTTCATTTTGAGAGGGCTTGTTTTCTGGTTTACCATTTATTTTTAACCAATAAAAAGGTAATGGCAAATATTTAGTTTATTTTTATACATTCAAGAACTAGCGCAAGAATAACCAGAAAAGATAGCAAGCCCAATATTGGATTTCTTCAACTGTATTTTTAATTTCTTAGTGCATATGTGAACATATTTACTCCCACACTACATTGATTTCTGCTAGATTCTATGAAGTCACTCTTATAAAAAGTGCATATAGAGTTTTTATATATATACGTACATACTATCTATAGATACATATATATATGCTTACATTTAAGTTATAAATCAATCACTTCAAAACTCAGGGCATCACAATACGTCATAAAGCCAGTTCTCAACACAGGCAAAACCCAAAGGATTTGCCCGACCAAGCCAGGCCATAAATCCATCCCAGCATCTCACGCAGCAGTGGCTGGTACAGAAACTCCTGAGAAAGCAACAGCCAGGAACAAGACCATCCCTCCCCCGGGTTACACTTCACCGGGGTCCCTCGGATTTCGGCGGTTACCTCCCAGTGTCATCGAAGCAGACGTCCGTGTGGCCTTCGGTGTGGCCGTACCGCATCGGCTTTTGCGTGGAAGGCATCTTCGCTCTCACCTGTTTATTTACGGAGGACAAAAGGGGGAGAAATAAAATAAATTTTAAAAAGAAAAAGCTTCGGGAAGAGCCTCAGACGGCAGGGCAAGGTCAGAGCTGCTGGGACACCCACCCACCCACCCAGCCACCCACGGGGGCTGGGGACACGGGGCTCAGCCCCCAGCCCTGCCCCGCTCGGCCTAAGCGGCTTACGGCCCGGCAGATGTTGGACACGGCGCCCGCACCTCCTCGCCTCGGAAGGGCCCGGCCGTGGAAGCGAACCAAGAAAGAAAAGGAGGGGAAAAACGGGTCACGGGAGGTCGGAGGGGCGTGGGGTGCCGGGGGCCTGTCCCTCAGGCACCTCAGCGCCCGGAGCAGGCCGAGCCGAGCCGAGCCGAGCCGAGCCGAGCCGGGCCAGGCCGCCCGCCGGCTCCTGGAAGGGACCCCCCCCCTCCCAGTCAGAGGCTGCGGCTCCCCCCGCGCCGGGAAAGGGGTCCGCGCCGCCCGCCGGGGCGAGGGGGAGGCCCGGGGTCGCGCCACCTTCCCGCCCGCTCACCGCGCCGGCCCCGCCGCCCGCTTCGAGCCTTCCCGCGCTCGGCCCCGCCGCGCCCGGCCCCGCCGCCCAGCCCGCCCCGAGGGCCGGGCCTGCCCCGTCAGAGCCCGGGGCGGGGCTGCGCGCAGGCGGGGCTGGGGCCGGCCCCGGCCGGCCGGGAGAGCGAGGATGGCGGCGGCAGGCGCGGCGGGGGCCGCCTCGCAGCAACTCCGCTCCGGCGGGTGAGGGGACCCGGGATCCGCGCCGCCTCACCCCGGCTGCCGCCGCGCTGCCCGCCGCCTGTGGGAGCCCGCACGCCGGCGGTCGCGGAGGTGCCGGTGGCCTTCCTCCTCCTGCCGTCACCCCCGACGCCTCGCCCGCCGCGGGTCAGGCCGCCCTGCCCGGCTGAGGGAGCGACTTGGGCGGCGAGCGGCTTCCCCGGGGAGAGCAGCGCGATCGGCCGCTCCCTCCGGACGATCGTAAGTTGGGGTCGGGAGAAGCCGGGCGGGCGGGTGACGGCTGAGGCGGTGTCAGCCGGGGTCTGCGCCCCTGTCGCCGGGGTGGGCTCCGTCCTCGGTGGGTGTTCACTTGTCCTGTGAAAAACCCTGTGTGGCTGCATCCCCGATATACGTATCTTAATGTATAGAGTGCGTATATATTTACTGTATATACTTAACGTATATCTGTTTAGTGGCAGTCCCTCAAGAGGCACAGGGATGGCAAGGAAAGCCCAAACGAGGGGCGCCCCCCGCTTAGCCGAAATCCCCATTGCAGCGAAGCGTTGCAGAGGGGCCGGGGCGTGCTCTCGCCCGAGTAAAGGCTGCAGGGTCAGACCCCTTTGGAGATCGTTATGGTAATCACGGAATTGCGCCGTAATTACAGCCATCCCGATGCGTGTGCTAGATAGAGCCGGCAGCGGTTGTAGTTAGGCAGGTAGCGATTGCGCTGCAAAAATCATTAAGCTTTCGTGTGCCGAAAAATAGGAAGAAAGCGTCGTGGTTTATTTCTCGAAGGACAGAAAAACGTTAAGAGCTTCGACATACCTGAAATAAGGAGAAAAAAATCCGAGTTAGCTGTTTTCCCTTTATGTAGCTTTAATGATCTGGCCCAGTTTGTTCCTGCTTCTAAGAAAAATTGCTTCCAGGCAAGACCGTTTTATCTTCAGTTTTGCCCAGCAGCGGAGTTATCAGCGGTTGGGGTGAGCAGAGTGATTTATTTATATTGGAAATGTGGTCGGGCTCTCTTTAACAGTCACATTGTTGGTACTCTCA
This sequence comes from Aptenodytes patagonicus, assembly GCF_965638725.1. NCBI lineage: Eukaryota > Metazoa > Chordata > Aves > Sphenisciformes > Spheniscidae > Aptenodytes > Aptenodytes patagonicus. Next base: position 69,227,382 of record NC_134955.1, on the reverse strand, counting down.
TGAATGAGTGACAGGATTACAAAGCAGGCACGCTTCTTTTAAAAAAAAAAAAATATATATATATGCCCAGATTTCATTGTTAAACCATGTGGAAGCTGTGTAGAGACATGTTTTCCATGGGTGTATCCTGACGTATTTCAGTAAATCGTGATTTCTGGCGTTCTAGCAAAATGTTTCGAGCTGAACCGCTTATCAGATGAGTGGGAAGACCAAGCTATTCTTACAGCAGCCTTATTGCAAGCCGCTGCCGGGGACGGAGACAAATGCACGCAACTGTATTTATTTTTCTTTATTGTTTTAATTTGCAGAAACTCTCGTACAAACTGCACCTAAAATATTCTACAATATAAAAGCCGCTTTAAGTTCAGTTCTGTGCGATAACTAAATTCATTGTCTGGAGGCGCTACCTGCTGGGATAACTCTTTGAACAGCATGGGAAAATTGAGGGGAGGTTGTTCGGGGGGTGGGGGATCCCGTGGTCACTTGGCCAAGGGACTGCAGGCCCAGTGGCTTTGTCACATCCGAAGTGGCACGGCATCAAATGCAAGGTTATTCTTTAAATCCGGTCGGGAACTCAACCTGCTGCTGACTTGATTAATAGGTGTAAGTGGCTGCGAGCGGAGCGGCAGGGCGGGAGCCGGGAATCACGCTGCTCTCCTGTTCGGTTTCTGGGTGGAGCACGAAGTGTTGGTCATGGACCATAAAGCTTTTACTGATTTAGTGCTGCTGCGGTCTGCCAAGCGCTGCGTGCGTCTCTCCTGCAGCACATGAGCAGAGTTTCATTAAAGCAGTACATACGAGCAGCCCTCGCCTTTGGCACCTGCTTCCAGATCACTTCTGCCTCCTGGGTGTGAATAAAATAGCCCCAGTGTTGGGGTTAGGGGGGCAGGGGCATGCCCCCCTCCTCTTACAGTTCTGGGGGAATACAGACCCCAGATGAATCAAGGGTATTTCCAAGTAAGAAGTATTGTAGGTTATAATTGGTATCCTTAGACAGTAATTTTCTTGTGTGTGTGTGTGTGATTACTGCTTTAATTTGCTGGAAGGGTCTCTGGAGTCTAGGTTAGGTATTTTTGGACAGTATCATAAATTAAAATAAACATAGTCAAAACTGAAGAAAAATAAGTTAAGACAGAGGAATTGAGACTTAACGCTATCCTTAATAGGTTGGGCTTTTTTCCAAAATAAGTCAATAACAGCTCAACTTCAGTGGAAGGTCAGGTTTTAAAATGCAGTCTCGCGGCCAAAATCTAATTGGGTGAAATTAATGAAAACAGCATGTGACCGGTGAGAATTTTTTTTAAATAACTTTTATGTAAGTTGAAAGAAAAAAGAAAAAGTACTCCAATTTATTACGGCTTGCTCTTCTCTCTCAGGATTTTATCAGCTCTAGAAGAATGTCAACTTGTATAACAATTCCAAAATTGATTTATTGTTCTTTGTGTGAGTCTCCTTTTCTTGTTTAATCAAAGGCATAATACAGCAACGCTTTGGCTTTTGTGTACTTGGACAGAAAACTTTCAAAGTATTTCCTTCACTAGAAGGGTTGTGCAGCGTGGGAGCACCAAAGAGGTGGTGGGATCTCCATCCTCAGATGTTTTCAGAATGTGGCCAGGCAGTGCCATGGCTTCCCTGAGGCCACGCTGGCAGCGGTCCCGCTCCGAGCCGGAGGGTGGGCTGGAGACCCCCCACCATCTGCTCCTTCGTTATACCAAAAGGGAAGCAGCTTGATGAAGAGGACTTGGAGGTACTGGGCTAGAGGCAAGGGTCCAGTGGCTCAGGACAGAAATATCTAGTTAAAAGCAATTCAGTATTTATTGAATAAACACAAAAAAAGGGTCTGTCTACGCTTACGGTTTTGATTCTCCTGTTGGAGTTACTGGGTATTTGCCGCTGATTTAATTAGACGTATGGTGAGGCTGTAACTGTCTTATCACAGTTGTTGATTGCAGCCTCTCTCTGGCTAGGAGGTAATATTGTTATTGCCTCCAAATAGCTACTAGATGCTGCTTTTGGTTTGGGCTTGAAGTCTTAGAGTCGAGGCATCAACGCTTGAAAGGAAAAGCATCTTGTGCAGCTGTTTGTGCCCCCCCCCCCCCCCCTGCAGCCTGGCGGGAGACGTGCCTCTGAAGGAGGGAGCTGTGCACGTTATGAAAACAACAACAAAAACCACCCAGCTCTCTGCTTGTCCTCAGGGACCGTAAGCTGTGACAGTGTTGGATAACCTTGAACTACAAGCCGGATCCCGTGGCCCGAAGTGAACTCTGCTTATCCCTGCACGTTGCTTTATCTCTGCCGTTTGCTTAGGCGGAAGAGTTTCAAGCGTAAGGGTTTTGTCAAATCTGCCCGCTTCTGAGATGCCTAAGGGTATCCCCGCATAGAAGGAGGCTTTTGTAAGCAGGAGACTAGTTGTATCTACCAAAAGGATCTCAGAACTGATGCGTGTAAGCTGCACAGTGCTGGACTCCTCCATTTAACCTTGCCCCGTAGGGAAAAGTACGCTCCGTGTTCCCTCTCTTTTATCCTTGCCCTTCTCTCCTGCTCTTTCAGTTGTGCTCCAGCCATTAATGGATGTACGGTGCACGGCATTTCCCTTGGACGTTTGCAGCGCAAGGAATAGCTGGGTTAGGTGGACAGCCTTAAGTGGTAATACAGCACTGAATGCCTCGCTGCCCTTTCTGCCTTTTTCTTTCCCACACCCACATTATTTTTGGTCCCCATTTTATTGGTGGGGCTGTGAATCACGGATTCGGAAGGGTATGAAGGCGTGACCCCTTAGCGTAATGCCAAACGGTGGGATTTGGGCACCTAAACACGCCGTGGCCAGCACGTGTTTCAGAAGGCAGCTTGCCTGCGAGCACGCGGACGTTTGTAGCAGATTTGGAAACCAAGATTTTTATCTCCCGAGTCTCAAGCTGACCACTGAACCATCCCTTCCTCTTCCTTCACAAGGTCAAGTTCAAACCTGGCTTTAGTAGGATGACATCCCTTTTTCTTCATTTCTTCCATGCTCTTTTCACGGGTCTAGTGTTATGTCTGATTAGCAATTACTGCTCTGATGTGGCAGAATTGGCGCCTCGGTTCCGGCAGCCTTCAAACCCCAGGGAAACAGCCTTCCGTGTTGCTGGCTAATGGTGCGTGTCTTACAGCATCACGTGCTATTTCTCCAGTTTAAGTTTCAGGGTTCAGGTACCACTAATGATTCGCGATAGAAGAAAGGTAGAGAGTAGAAGGTGGCTTTACAGTTAAATACAGCAGCAACCCAGAAATGACATAAAACACTGAGCTTATTTCAGTGGCAAGGCTGAAGTTAGGAGATAACGGGCCTTTTCAGCACTTCTGGGTTTTGTACGTTTTGCAGTTTTTAATTAAAAGCCCATATTCCGCGTATTCTTATTCCTTATATGGGCTGGATGTGCAGAATGAGATAATTGAAGGTTTCAAAAGCAATTGCAAACTGTCGTATCCTAATTTTTAAGTACTTGCCCTTGCAGCCTCAATGATCTCTCTCTGTCCAATTAAAAATCCCATATATAGAGAGTTAATGTATTTTACCACAGGATGAATCTACAATAACTTTTTGTCTTCAGTTACTTCAGATTATCACCAGGGTAAATGCGATTGCTTTTTTTCCTCCTTTTTAATTGTGGAGAAGATTCAGTGCTCCACTCTATTTGTTTCCGGATGAAAAATATCAATGTTACAAAAGCAATCAATGAATCTAGGTCTAAATAAAGGTCTTTCGGGTCTCATATACAAATGTTGCCTTTCTCCTATCTGCATTGCATCCTGCAATGTTTCCACTGAAAAGTGGTTTGCAAAATCCTGAGAGAAGAAAAAGAAATCTTTATTTTAAGCTTTGATTTGTCATTTTTGGAATATGGACCCCGTTCTGTGATTCCACTTGGTACCAGTGAGGTACTATTCATCTACATTGCTCTAATGCCAGGTTTTTTTCAACATATTTGCAATATTTAACCTATCTTACCCCCATTCTACATTTCTGCCTCTCCTCCCTTCCCCTCCCTTTTCCTTTCCCCCACAGCTCTCAGGTCTGTGGGTTGTAAATAAGGAATGCAATGTCAAAAATTCCTGGGTGAAAGTTACATCTGGGATGCATTTGGCCCACAGATTGCACGTAAGCCTTTTGGCACGGCAGTCTTATTCTTTTACTGAAAGCAGAGGCTAGAACTCAGCCTGCGCAGCCCCGGGGGACCGCAGAGAGGTTGTGTCATGCTGGCTAATCCTGATGATGAGAATGGATTGAATGGAGAGAGGAAGTGGATGCCCTTTTCTTTTCCTGCTTAGTATTTACCATGTCAATTAGTTTTAAAAAAAAAAAAAAAAACCAACACAACAGAAAACCCACAGCCAAAAAACCCCAGTGGAATAGAGCAGCTGTACATCATTTTGGTGCAAAAGCATCATGGTACGTGATGGGAAGTATTTCTACATTCTGCCATGCCTCGGGAGAGTATAGCATACATAACATATTGCTATCTATGTACCTTGAAAAAAATCTGCTCTACTTTCAACTGAGTAATCAAGAGAGGATTTTTTTTTTTTTTCCTTTTCAAAGCGCAACATTCAAAAGGAAACTCTCTTATCTATTTGAGAATTCAGTACGCTTTTGGAAACAAAAGAGAATGAAATCAGCAACCGTAGGTCTCAGAGCAACACTGATTTTAATAATGTAAACTTTCTTCTCTAATGAGTAATAAGCAGTTCCATCTTTCATGGCCTTTTAAAATTGCTTTTAGTAAGGGACTGGATTTGTTTTAATCCTTTTCAGTATGTAAAGCCCCAGATATTTCAATCCCTTAGGGGCTCAGTATTTTCTAGCTCCGATTGAAAAGGCAGAGAAAAACAGCTTTCAGAAATTGACGGAATCTGTGACTGATACAATTTAATTTTTTTTTTATCCAGAGAGTGACCCAAAAGTGTCAGTTAAGAAGAAGATGTCTGGCATCCCACCCTGTGGATTAGTAGCAAACAGGCATATCATCTAGGTACAGTAGCTCTTTGTGCTCTGACCTAGTTGTTTCTGTTCTGGTTTGTTCTTTCTTCAAAGGTTATTTGGAAGAGGTGCAGAATTTGCTCAATAAACAGCTAAAGCAGTATCACCTGCCACGTGAAGTGCTTCCCTTTAAAATGGGCCCTAGCCCCATAGGATTGCCAACACCTAACACTGTCTGCTCTGCCGCGTAGGCAGAATGGATGCTCTAAAAACGCCTAAGATGGTTTATTCTGGAGGATGCTTTTCCCAAGGAAGGGTTAAGAGAGCCTTGTCTGGGATCAGGCCGGTATTTGTGGGGTGTTCTAGTGAATTCAGCTTGATCGTATTATTTGTACCTGGTTAGCAATTAATTGTCGCTGTTGTCCTGTATACACCTGCATTGGTCTTGTGTTGTGCGCATGCATAACTCTTAACTTAGCTGTGTTTTCTTTTTCCTTAGATACTTCCAGAAAGTGCCTCGAGGAAGCTTCCTCATGTAGAAAAATCCTGCAAGAAACACAGTGCGCTTTCTGGCAACTTGTGAAGCAAAGCTGTCAAAATGGCAGAAAATAAGGACAGTAATATTAAAAACGCAGATGTGAGACCCAAAAGCAGCCGGAGCAGAAGCGCGGACAGAAAGGACGGTTACGTCTGGAGTGGAAAGAAGCTCTCCTGGTCTAAAAAGAGTGAGCATTGTTCTGACGCTGAAACAGCAAGCGCTGCGGGAAGGTCAGGGACTAATTTAAGGAGCCAAGAGAGGAAGTATAGCTGCTCGTCTATCGAGCTGGATCTAGACCGTTCGTGTGGTCACAGGTTTTTAGGCCGGTCTCTCAAACAGAAGCTGCAAGATGCTGTGGGTCAGTGCTTTCCCATAAAGAATTGTAGCAGTCGGCACACCTCAGGACTGCCATCAAAAAGAAAAATTCATATCAGTGAGTTAATGCTAGATAAGTGTCCTTTCCCTCCGCGCTCGGAGCTAGCTTTTCGGTGGCACTTGATCAAAAGACATACAGCCCCTATAAGTCCAAAAGCAGAAGACTGGATAATTGCTGATTTATCCCAGCATGAGGAAAGGGAGGACCAGCTGCGAGACGATGAGATTGCCAACGGGGGAACAGACTCTCCCTCCCAGTCCTGCGACTTTACCGACAGCGGTTCCTCTAGGGGTGATTCGAGGTCTGAGTTGGTTACAGGTAAGGTGGTAAGGAGCAGTAAAGATGAGAGCGATATGGACTCCGACGATGAAGTTATAACACTGTGCACAAGTTCTAGAAAAAGAAACAAGCCCAAATGGGAAACGGATGATGAGCTGCTACGGATGGAAACACCTCCGAAATACCATACGCAGATTGATTATGTCCACTGCCTAGTCCCAGACCTCCTCCAGATCAATAACAATCCCTGCTACTGGGGAGTCATGGATAAATACGCAGCTGAGGCGCTGCTAGAAGGAAAGCCAGAGGGAACATTTTTGTTACGAGATTCTGCCCAAGAAGACTATTTGTTTTCTGTGAGCTTCAGGCGCTACAGTCGTTCCCTCCACGCGCGGATAGAGCAGTGGAATCACAACTTCAGCTTTGATGCCCATGATCCTTGTGTCTTCCATTCTCCTGACATCACGGGACTCCTAGAGCACTACAAAGATCCAAGTTCCTGTATGTTCTTTGAGCCGCTTTTATCCACTCCGCTAAACAGGACTTTTCCTTTTTCTCTTCAACATATATGTAGAACAGTTATTTGCAACTGTACAACTTATGATGGTATTGACGCACTTCCCATTCCTCCGTCGGTGAAGCTGTATCTGAAGGAGTATCATTATAAGTCGAAAGTTAGAGTACTCAGGATTGATGTACCAGAGCAGCAAAGCTAGAAAATATTTTTATGAAAGAATGAAATTGTCTCTAAACAGACAAATAGTGTGTTCAGTCTTTCTTCCTTCTAGGGTTTTTTTTTAATAGCAATTTTTTTTTTCTTTTTCTGCAGATTATTTACCACCCAAACTAGCCTCTGTCTGAGGCTTTTTTATCCAAATGTACTTTGAGTCTTCCCAGCTCTCTTTTTTAGAAATTATATTCATTGTGGGCTTTTGGTACTGTTCCCAAACTAGAGTTTTATGGAATTTCAGGTAGACTTTCCTGTATTTCTATAGATGGATAGTCTTTAGATCTAAAAAACCCTAAAAATCAGTTTTGAACTTGATCTGTCTTTTATATTGTAATTTACGTACATTGCTGACATGTTTGAAATAATGCACTGTTAACTAAAGATTGACTCCTCTGTATTTTCTGCATTTCTTTTAAAATGAGTGCTCTAGCCTCTGTGTGTGCGTGTGTATGTCCGTCCATATCCAATACAGTAAATTCATCAGTCTATTTCTAACATTACTATTCCTAGCAAAATGAAGTTTGAAAGAGGATACGACCTTTCTATAAATACATCCGGGGACTAAACAGCAGGGAGGGGAAAAACAATTCAAGTTAAGGACAACACTCAGTAGAGGAACAAACGTGGATAAACTGGTCGTGAAAAGATTTTGGTTGGAAAAGAGGAAGGCTCGTAATCGTCAGAGCAGCGGGGTTCTGGAACAGCTTTTCGTTTTGTATAATGGCAGTAAAAAGCAAACTACTCATAAACTGGGATTTGATCAGTGTCTGGAAGGGATAATGATATAGTTACTTATGGTAGATGGGGCTTGGACTTGGTAACTGTTTCTATGTTGCTATTTCATTATATGAAATACCCAGTTTTCACCATAGGAGCTGCTGCTTCTGTAATGATAAAGCATGGGGCGGGAGGGTGAGAAGGAAGATATTTCCTTAAAAATCTGCATATTAAACTATCTGATCTTGCGTGGTCGATCCTGAGGTGATAATGAATAACTCTCTTACTTTGTTGGGGGGGGGTTAATAGGTATAGTTTAAAAAAAAAAAAAAAGTCTGCAGATTTTTCTTGCAGTGCGAAGCATTTGGCCGAATGGCCTCCTGCCAAATTCCGTGTACGGGAAAACCATGCATGGGTAATGCTCCTAAAAGCATTGCTTACATTACACGGATAGGCAGATCTGCTGCTGAATTATTGGTGAAATCCCAGTGAGACTCAGTGGATCCGGGTTCAGGCGAGAAACTCTGTGGCTTTCCAGGCTGGCCTCGGGGTGCAGCTCCGGGGGGTGCGGGAGCGACCTGCAGTTCTGTTGTCTTCGCTTGCGTGCGCTTTATCTCCTCTCACAAAACTGGGCCCAGAACTACTCTGCCAAAAGTATGCGAGATGATGTAATTGTAACTACAACCACCGCACTGTTTCCTCTCCTTTGATCACAGGGAGCGTTTGCATCCTCTTGAAATGCTTTTGAAAGGGAGACCCCGAGCCTGCACATTACAAATGTGTTTAATTTCATGCATGCAGAAGATCTTATCAAAAAGCAGCAATTACCCCTGTGCGTGAGGTTATGCATGTGTGCAGGCTGGGAGCGGCGGCAAACAGTGCTGTAGAGTCTCGCTCCCAGATTGTAGACTAAGCAATATTTCTATTTGAATCTTTTAATTTCACCTTGTACAGAATCCTACGGATTTGTGGACATCAAATCCATCCTGCAAGCTGGGTACTCGGGAGTTACCAAGGAAGCTTTGCCACGCAACTCCGCCGGGGACCGGCTACCCTGCCCTTGCCCACCCCTCCCCAGCAGAGAATACCCTTTCCGCTAAACCGCTGTCATTGTGATGATGTAAACAGATTTCCAGGGACATCTGCTTAGAGACCAGCCCGTTTGTTTTCACTGTGTTTTAAATAAGTTTTGAACCAAAGTCTCCAGGGAGAAAATGCTAACACACCAGTCTGTCGCATCGCACATGGATGGATACGCTAAGGGACAAGCTCTCAGCTGCTGTAAATCAGCGTGGCTTTATTGATACGCTTATAACAGCTTATACCAGCTGAGATTCTCCCTCCTCCATATGCCAATGATAATTGTATGACTGATGTCAGGAAAATTACCCTTTTCTTCTGTAATCTTTTCCTCGTGCTGCTTCCATTCAACTGGCGTTGCCTTTTGCATAAATTGTATTTTACCAAGGACAGCTTCATACTAGTAACTATTTTTCCCTCTATCTATCACTGCCATTTTCCAAATACAAAGTGAGTGAGCACCAGGGATCATCTTTGCTCTGCTCTTTTACGCTGTGCCCGTCATGGTGGAATGGTGACTGTGGCTGCAGTACGAAGTAATAGTATCTGCTTCAAAATCTGACTTCACAGAGTGACGTCGGAGATACCTGCAGTCTGCTTGATTAAAATTCTCTTTCAGAAACTCTTAATTAGGGCAAAAAGCTCATAATTTTAGATAGAGATTAGCATTATTATTTTTATCGCAAGACCACAAAAAATAGATTTTGACCCAAAGTTGTCCTTGCTTTGGAAGTTAACAAAGGCCACCATCTCTTTCAAAATCAGCGAAGATTTTGTGCCTTCAAAAGGAAAGGCCATGAAAGAACCTTTTTTGGGGTATAGTTCCCCAACGCCCTGTGTTTTCAGTGTCGTTCTGTGTGCAGCCTACATTGTTTTGACATTCGTTGATGCGTCACTTACCCCAAAAATGTCTTGAGCCTGCCAATTTTAGGAGACCTATATAACATAGCAGTTGGGGGAAGAAGGTGCAGCACATAAAAACAGTGCCTTTGGACTGTGGGCCAGTTAACTGCATTTTATTTAGAGAAATCATACGTAGAAAACGTCGATGAATGGGGTTTTGTGGAAGTTCACCCTATTTTTTTCTTGTTTTATTTGTCCAGATCGTTCATACCTGTGTGACATTTGTACCCAATGGCAGTGAGTTGTGCATACGTGTGCAGTCTGTGAGAGAAAGATCCAGTTCATGAAGTACACATTTTTTTATGAAACACGAGAACTCAGAAGGTCTATTTTGCTTAAATCCATGTACCCTTTTTTTTCTCTTTTTTCTCTCTCTTTTTTTTTTGTTTTAAATAAGCCTTGTAGAAATTAACTGGTTTTGCAATATGCCAAGAATTGTCATCCTAAAGTTTTCCTCCCGCTGCTGTCATTAACGGTCTTACCGGTGCTGCTCGCTCCAATAATACTTTATAAGACCTTGCATCTGAAGTATGATCCAAAGATAACCAAGTCTTGAAGTTCAGTGTTGAAGCCCTCTAAGAAATTAGCCTCAGAAACAGGGTAAGAACTTCCATTTTCTAAGCCCCAGCTCTTGCAAGACAGAGATCCCAAGTTCTTCAGGATGAAGATTACATGTGGAACAAGGAAAGGTACGGAGTTGTGCGGAAAAACACATGCTCAAGACTACGCGGCAGGGCAGTGGCTGAGCGAGGACGTAATCCAGAGGTGACCCTGGCCACAGCCCCCCTGTTTTGGGGCACCCAGCCAGCTCTGCATCAGGAATTGTGTCAGCATGACGCGGTTCGTATTGTTTTGAAGGCGGTTCCATAGGAGGACAGTAGAAACACAGCGTATTGAATGAGTGTGAACAGCTTCTGGTAAGAAAAAAGATGTGATTTCGGGAAACTATTTTTGTATAAGGGAGGGGGAAAATGTCGGGCTCTTGACACACACTGGGCAAACAACATATACGAGCTATTTTTACAGGATGGTTTCAAAAAAATTAAACACTCTTTCCATTAATTATGTTCTCTGGAGTCTGCTTTTGCCTGAAGTGACTTTTTGCAGCTCTATAGTAACGTCAGTTGTTGGCCCAGTACCGTCAATACAGAGCAACTCCAGCTCCATCGGAATCATTGATGGATTTGGGGTAGTTTGTGTGTCCGATAATTGGGAGTACACGTTTCTTCTCGATTTTCCTATTCTCAGCACTTGTCTTGATGAAATCCAGGGCACATTTGGAACAGGCTATGTGTATCTATAGTAGCATATCCAACTTAAAAAAAAAAATAAACTAGTGATCATAATTTAAATGCTTTCCTTTTAAAGACGCTGGTGTGTTTCCAAGAGAAAGAAGAAATCCTTGTATGATGCAGTCATACATGGCCTTACTGCAAAATTGACATGCTCTTAAATAATTAAAAAGGGGGATACTTTAATTTTGAAAAAGGATGCTGGAGGAAGGAGGTTAAAGGAAGCTTTTAGTCAGCTCTAAGGCTAGATTTATTGATCTAGTGATCAATCCCTTTCTCTTTCCTGAATTTAAAGCTAATGGGAGACTGTGGTCAGAGATGAGTGGCTTTTAGTTAAGGTTTTTGACTCTTATAAATAATACAACAAATGTCCTAGTAAGTAATAAGAAATAAGATACTCACTCATTCTTTTTAAATAGAACAAATGTGGCAAACAAGACTCGGCTGTAATTTTTGAAGTAATTTGTTAGACAAATTGCTCTTCTCTACTTCTTTTACAAGGGAGACATAAACCATTACATTATTTATTCATGAATCATAGCCATTAAGATGATAAATCAAATTATCAGCTTCCTGTCTCTCTTCGGTTTTAATCATTTTTTATCGTTCATGCAATATAAAGACGGCTTCCTTCCTATGAAACAAGAGACCTTCAGAGACCTTTTTATTGTAAACGTACATTTCCTTCCCATTTTTAAGTATATCCTAGTGACTTTCTCTGTCAATTTTATCTGCAATAAAAATCCAATAAGGAACTTGTACATTGATTCAATATAGCAAAGTTAGCTATGAAGTAAGTGATTTTGGTTAACCTCTGAAACAACGTGGTACTGGAAAACGCACTTAAAGGATTTTTTTCTGCCACCCCTAAATGTGCATGGTAGTATCCTACATTTAATAGAGAGAAATCTTGACACAAGCTCACATACTGATAGCAGGACCTTTCTCAAAAGGTTTCATATGAGCTCTGCAGTAGCACCGCTTTTTTTATACATCTAAGCTTACTTTTTCTGCTATTTTCACACAGCCAGTATGTCCTTGCCCCTTCCCATAAGGTGGGAGAGCTAAGGTTACTCTGTGAGCTGAGGGCGTTTCACGCAGCCTTTCCTCGCTTGCTTTCCGTCTGCATCTGCCTGGTTCAGCATCTAAAACCGTCGTAGGACGAGCCGCACGTGACGTGGTGTGGGTGGAGAAGTTGTCCATTCAGAAAGAAAGGCACATCAATTTCCATTCCGAACGGCGGCAGCTAACTGGTTTTAAACTTGATCGTCCTTGTTAAATATTGCTCTCAGGAAGCACCGATGAGGTCAGAGTTACCGAGGATGGAAGGAGAGCCCCTGTCTGCATCGTTAGAAATACTCATCTGTGCTACAGTGTAAAAATCAATACTTGTTTACTCAACTCTATGAATAATAGAGTTTTGAACGTAAATATATAATTTATGCATCTAAAATCTATAGCATGGGGCTGACGTGAGTTGCAGTAACTTCCCTTTTCCCTACATCCATTTTAAAAATCCCCTGGGTGTCTGCGTGATACATTATCTGGCCAAAATGCGTCCTCAGGCCAGCCTCCCCGCCGGCGGGTCCTTACGAACACCTCCCTGCGGGGATCCTTGCAGGGTTAGAAAAGACTGCCAAGTGCCCCGCGGATGTCCTCGCGTGGGTACTCCAGTGATTTTATCGCTGGGGAGAATCCCTTGAACGGCGTGTGTTTGGGACCGGTCAGAGGGATGTCTGGATCAGAGAGCATAGCTCCCGTGGCGACCATGGCGTAATTCAAGTCATAGCAGGCTCATTAGCCCATTAAGGATGTCTGGCCACTGTAGAGGGCCAAAGCCAGAGTCCCTCTGCGAAAGCTGGCCCTTGTGAATACGGGTCCCTCTCCTCCCCACCGGTGCAGAGGTGCGAGGACGACTGTCTTGCGAGATACAAGGACGACTGCCTCGTGGGGCAGCTGCCACGCAGGCAGCGGCGTCTCCACATTCCCACCGCGGTGGCGATGCCTTTTTGCAGAGAGCATGCCCTGTGAAGTCCACAAATGTTTGTCTCCCGGTCATCCTCATTATGCTTGTGGCTCCTGCATATGAAAACGGTGCAGCAGGGAAAACACCGGGCTCGTGTTACGTACCGTAACCCAACAGCACAAAGCCATTGCTGGAAAGTACCAACTTAAGAAAGATTTGAATCCAGCTTCGAGGTAGGAGGCCCTATTGGCTACCTGGGAGCCCTTCCATCTTATTTTCCTTATTTTTCTTTTCAATTCTTTGGGGAGGAAAAAAAAAATCTTAGTTATTTCTGAAGTCTCATGTTCAGCCACTAGCTAAGGGCATCTCTGAGTTTGCCTCAGTCAAACGGGTTCATTGCCAGACCTTTTTTTTTGACGCGCATCAACTGGGATAGACTACAGTCCACTGCTTGTGCGAACGTGGGATTTTTTGTTTAAGGCAAAGGCTGGGTTTGTCCTTCGTAGCAGTTACGTGATTGTGTTTCTAGGTCAGGTCTTTATGCGTAGTCACATGAAGTTTCAATTTGGACAAAACACCCAGTAAGGGTCTTGATGCTTGATGCAGTTATGGTTAGAAAGTTGTCTGATCAAATTTTGTTTCCAATTAAAAGAATTGGATTAGCTCTCAGACTGAGACCTTCGCTGTTATTTTTAGTCTACAACTAATGAACCCCTGAAAATAGAGTGTATAATGAAAATACGGTGATTGGTTCTGCTGGGATGGTTGGGAAAATACATTAGCAGATCAGAAAGGGTAATAAATCTTCTGTCACAACCTTCCTCATTAAACTAGATAATTTGAAATTGCCTCTAGTGTATTAAACAGTTCGTTATTTTGTAGGGGAGCAACACACAAGACAAAAGAGTAGTGTTCTTTTAATTGATATCCAAAGCCTGAAGAAAAAGATCAAGCAGATTTAGTCAAGAAAAATCAATCTGAGCACTGGCAGTGTCGCTATACAACTTGTTCGGAGCCATCCGAAACGTCACGTCCTCCGACTTTGGGGAAGGAGGAAAGGTCTCTAGAAGATACTGGGGGAGAGAGGGGCAGGGAGAAGGGAACAGCTCTACTAAATCTGACATAGTGCTTTCCTCCGCCAGCACAGTTGCGAAATTAGATAATTTCAGATCTGTGGATATTTTTTTCTGATGGTTTTGGCACATTAGAAATGAACAGCCCTCAAAACTTAATTTCTTGACTTTATCAGCACCTTAGTGTTACTCCAGAGGCATCTAATGCTTCCAACAGGCAAAGGGTGCCGTCAGCCCGGGGGAAGGCTGTCTGCAGGAGCACGAAACATAACCTGAGTGGGAAATTGCAGCAAGAAAGGGGAATTTGGGGTGACAGCTGAACCGAGGAAGGAACCCAGTGCCGGTGCGCAACAGAGACTTTTCTTTGTGTGGCTAGCTATGACCTCTCATCAGTAGGAATGGGAAATCTCCACCCTGGTGTTTTTGGCAAGGAATTTCTCTGTGTGACCTTCAGCCTCCCCAGAAATTCCTCATTTTTCAGGACACCTTTGACCTGGCAAGCTGGAGGCTGAGGGCAAGCTGAAGGCTTTTCTTGTCCATCTCTTTACAGCAAAAACGCTGGCATCAGACTAGAAGATGCCGGAGATCTCGCTGCCGCCAAGGTAACACAGGGTTGGCAAGGGGAACATCCTGTCACTTTTATACTCCTGTCGTTTTTATACTCTCCGAGCCAAATTATATCTTGGTGTGATGCTGCTGGCTCCGGTATCCTCGTACACAAGGAATCGTGGTCCCGTGCCCAAGGAGAGGGCAAATGTGAAGGGGAAATAGGAGAATGTTTTATTGGGGAAGACATATTCAAAGGTGGCACTGAGTGGGAGGGTGTGAGTTTGAGTACGCCAGCCAGATGAGGCACTTGCCCTTTGTCTCTTTTACGTTGATTCACTAAGAACACACACATTTATTAAGATAAGCCAAAAAAACCCTCCTCTCCCTGTTTGAGCAAATGCCTCTTCCCGAGTCCTCCTCTCCTCCAAGTGAGTCGGAAAAAAATCAGCTCTCGCCCTTTCCCAGCCAGCCTTTCTCAGGCATGGGCAATGCTTGGTTTCTGCTGGATATTCCTTCCTGACAGGATCTTCTGCTGCCACAGGTACGATCTGTTGGTACAAATTACCTGAGTGGGCGGCAGATTCTTGGCTAGACAAAAGACTAGCCAAGGAATAAAAGGATCCTTTCTTTCACAGGAGCCAGGGGGATGCACTGAATACTTTGATGTTGTTCTTCATTTAATAGCAAAAGCACAAGTAAATAATCCCTTGCTTTATCTGATGCGCTCCTTTATTGTGGTTTCAGGCAGACAGGATTATTGCGAGGGAAGGGAAGGGGTAGAACAGAGAAGACCTAAGGGGAGGGAAGGGGGAGGCAGGGAAACTGGGGAACCGGAGTCGCCTCTTTCCAAGGGCTTCCCAAGCCAAGCGTTGTGCCCCTGCTCTTCAATCTCCTGTCCTTCCTCCCCCAGATTGCACTCTTAGCTGCTTTGATACCCACAGGCTGTAACCAACCAGCAGGTCCCGGAAGCACATTTTGGAACCCTGTTTGTCAAATGTTTGGCCACGTTAGGGCAGAAATTATTCCAGATAAGTTCGTTCAACGCTTTATGAGCTAAAAATGGCACATTTGTTACCGCACAAATAACATATGGCATTAGCAAATGAAATTTAATGTTGCAGCAGCTGAAATCACAAGTGTAGCTTATCCACCTTAACCTGGAATGACCCGTGGTAGGAAGCGAAGCGAAAAGATGTACACCTCCGTCCGTCCCACGTTGGCTGGAGTACGGTCACGAGCATCCAAAATCCTTTCTTTCACTGCCTCTGCCAGCTTCGGCTTCATCGTATTTGTACTCTAACACAAGAGTTTTGCACTGACTTGTCCAGTTTTATATAGAAGTGGAACATGTGAATGGCCATGCCAGGCTGGGCCAAAAGTCCATCTAGGCGAGTGCCCCATCCCCAACAGCGGCCACAAGTCAAGGCTCAAGGAAGAGCAGCTCAGGCAGTGGCCGGCCCAGTTCAGCAATGGGTGCTTTACTTGTCTGAAAATCAAAATAAGCATCACTAGTAGTGAAAATGTTACGAAGTCATTCTGAATGAGGCTCTAAATGGCTGTATGCTGGTGTTTTTACAGTCTAAATGCGACAGCGTGTCTTAATTTCTAACAGTAGGGAGATTCATTGCAAACAACGGACTGCTCATCAGTGAATGAATGAGAGTAGATCTCCACAGAAGTATACTTAATTCATTTGCCAATTACAGTTCATTTTTAATTATGAAACTACATTTTAGCCGGCATGTAATATATACTTTGTCTGAAAGAAAAGTAATTTCTAGCAGTATCAGACCTAACTACAGTTCTGGCTATTAAATCTTTGCTGAGAGGGAAAGAGTCCATTCATTTTTTACCGCACTTCAGCATAATCGTTTTGAGGTCTGATCCTGCAACCTGTGCTAACTACTTGTTCCTTAGAAACAATTTGTGTGATTAGGAGCTATTCAGAAGTTTAAATAGCATTGCACTTCTGGTTTTTACCTCCTGTTACTTCATTAAACCTGCGGTTCAAAGAGCGGAGCTGGGGGAAGGTCTCCTGTTTGGGGAGTTGGTTCTTTCTGCTATTTTGGCAGCACATCTTGTTGTTTTGCCAGAACGTGTTTAGCTAAAGTAGCGCCGAGGAAGGAGTGTGACATGGTTCAGAACGAGACTGGTTTTCTCAGGTCACCAACCGGCCTGGACCCTGTGACGCTGGGCTGAAATATTACCGAAGAACTGTTATTCCTGTTCGTTATTTGTATTGCAACAGTAGCTCGATACTGCTAACCTCAAAACTAAAACAAGGAGATGCGCCATCTCCCGAAGAATTTCAAGTCCAAGCATAAAATGGGAAACAATATATGAACATAGGAGAGGTGGTGGAGGGGAGCGGGCTCTGCAGCAGTGGTACTAACCAAGCCCAGGGCAGCAGTCGTGGGATGGGGAATCAAAGGACGGGAATTCCGCAGAGGAGGAGGAGAACGAGCTCCTGCCAAGCCAAGCAAAGGCAACGGGGGACCTGGGAAAGCAGGCAAGCTGCAGCGGGCAGCGGAGTTTGCTGGAGGCAGTTTTTAAGTGCCCATTCTGCTAAACTGCCTCCAGCACAGCCCTGGGGAGCACGAAACAACAAGGCAATTAAGTCCTCAGATCCCTGTGATATTGTCAGAGTGGAGCCCAGCATGTTTTGCAATGTACTTTATCACAATAGCCAGTTCCTTTTCTTTCTAAATGGCTGTACACGAGGAATATTTCTGCTAATTAATTAGGATGCATTCACCCCTGGGAGGGGGGGGGGGGGAAGAGCTTACAGATTCGAAATCTGTTTCTTCAGACAATATTACAAACATTTACAGGGAGTAGCAGCGCTTACCCCCAGGCAGGGAGAACTGAGATAACACATAATGCTCACTCATACAGCCTGGAGCTGTAAGACTCTGGTCTGGCAGGGAGGAGAGCAGCCCGGCTGCTGGGAAGACTCGGGATGAAGTTCGGACGTAGGACTTCCATGAAAAAAAAATCCAGTGCCGGATTAACATTTTTTTGCCCTGCTTCAGTGAGAACTCCCACGGGTAAACCTGCACAAAGACAAACCTGTCACCCAAACGCAGCCAGGCTGAGACTTTCTCATCTCAAACCTCATACAAAAAGCCCTGAAATCAATGAGGAAGCTTTGCAATGAACTTTGGATCAGGCTCATTCCAAACCTTCCGTTATCTCACTTCCAATTTATCACTGAAACGTCTGTAATTCTCCCTGGGGAGCCCTTCTAGTATTTAAACAGCTACTACCCTGCATAATTTCTTCCTGTTTTCATAAGAGAGAAGAGGAACTGAGAACATTATGCTGAATGCCTCAAGAGTCCAAAGAATAGAGATTTTCATGGAATTTTCTGAATTTATTATCATTGCTAGGGATGTGGCTGGAAACAACCCCCAGGTTAAAAAGTTCAAATATTTGTTTTCTTTTCTTTTTTTAGTGGCTCTTGCTTGAAATGATCCCAACTTCAGTTAATTCCAGCCACGCTTGCACTTTAAAGAAGCTCTGTCAGACAGATATTAAAAATATTTAAATCCCATTTATTTAAAGGAATCCTTCATACTTGGGTGACTATTGACTTGACAAATCCATTTGACCTAAAATATGACTAAGAAGTGTATTTGCAGTGTGTTTATTAGTTCAGAAGGAGTCTTTCCCGGGCTAATCTCTTTTCCGGATGTACTCTTCCAGCAGGCTGATGAAAAATAAGACCCAAAGAAGGAAGTGGATTCTTAACAGCGGTCATGAAAACGGCTTTATTCTCAGGGCATTTTTGCATGGCATTAGCAACTAAAAGGCACCACTTCAGCGCTGGCACTTCAGCTATTTGCTGAATCAGGGCCTGAAAGCTGAAGGGAAGGAGGAGGAATGACATGGCTGTTAACGCCCACAGATTTTCTCAGAGCATTAAGTGACTATTAGCTGATGTGACAAGATTTTACCGGATTAAAGTTGCAGTGGATGTGCTCTTTCGATGGGGTAGCCCAAAACTGACAAGGCAGTTGCAGCCGTCAAGTCCCTGCCTGGAGCAGGGAGGGTAAAGGTAAGATACAAAACCTTAGTCCTGGAATGGACGAAACTCCCTCAGCTGCACCAGGTACCTGGTGAATGTTCATCCCGGTTCAGCATAGAAATGTTGGGGGGAACTATCCCCGCTCCGAGAGATTCCTAAAACTACTGAAATTAACAGGTGAGCATCAGTTTGGTCTTCATCTGGAGGATTTTGGGTCAGATGGCCAGCTTCTGTTCAGCTGCTACTCACACACCTCCCAAATGTGTGAGTAAAACAAGAGCCCCCCCCCGAGCCAGGCTCTCCACCAAACCTCATGCAAGCAGAAAAGGCAGCTCAGCCCACGCTGCCACGCACCCCTGGATCAGCACTGGGTGTAACGCTTTCCACGCAGTGTTTTATACTGAATACTCATGTCAATAATCCATCACACACCCTTCGGTAGCACCTTTGTCATATCAGTGACTTACAGATCCTTCACGAGCTCAAATGATCCTTACGTGCATCATTCCCTGAATTACTACAAGCCATTTGACTGTAAATGTGTTCTTTGGCACCAATCAGCGGATCGTTGACCTTAGCAGTACGGCTACCCCATCAATATACATCTGAAGTAGAGACATGAGCAACTTGGTATCGAACAAGTAATTCCACATATAGAAAAGCATACGTCAGCGGCTGTGCAAAAGTGGAGATCTCAGAGGGTTTGCAGAGGAAGCGCGGCCTGCCAGGCAGAGAGGAGAAGTGCCTGAGCACAGAAGCATCTCTCGATGACCAAACAGATCCCAACTGCTTTGCACAGAAAGATAAAACGAGGCACAAATTGGCACCATAGGGAAGTGATGAAAAAACTGAGCGAGGTTTAGCAATCCGGGCGCATTCTTCCTGCTGGGAGCTGCTCACAGGATCGCAGAGAGAACCAGCAGGCACCCCACGGCACGAACAATACCTTCGTACAGGACTGGCCCTGCCTTTGGAGGGTCGCCAGCTCTTGATGATGCAGATGTAACCCCAGACTGCCGATTGCCAGGGGCTCGCAGGCTTTGTGTGTGTGTGTGGGGGGGAGGATCATTCCACATTTCTTGTCTTTCTCCTTTTCCCAAGTATTTGGTGCGGCCCACAGTCACACGGGACTCGAGGCCAGCTGGACCTCGGGTCTGTCCCACTATGACTATTCTTAAGTTTCTCCACCAGGGATGTGTGCGTGTGCCTGCGTGTTTATATCCGTTAGAGAATCTGGGCTACAGGAAAATCAACTCTGCCCTCATTGCCAGGCCAAAGCCTCCGCAAGCCAGCTACTCCTCGCCCCTTTCTCGCTCTCCAAAGCGCGAGCTTCATTTACAATTGCAAAATAAGAGCGAAATAAAATAAGGGGTCCTTTTATTTGCTTTTCAAGCTTTTGAAAAAAGAGATTTTCCAGCTTGTCTCCACAGCAGTGGGCACTTGAAAACATGATCCTTCAGAGAACGAAGGGCCATAATTTCATATTATCATCTGCCCGTTGGAGCCGTGGCTGTGAGCCAAACAGCAAATGTCACAAAACTCCCCGAGAGGCTGTGAGGATTGCAACACCGCACCAGGAACCACAGTTTGGGATTGGGCATGCGGAGGAAGGGGGAAGGGGAGGACAGAAAGAGGACCGATAAAGGTTTGGATACCTCGGCGGAACCATGGTTCTCTCTTTGGGGATGGGGAGGAGGTGAGCGCCTCCCTGAGAGGACAGATGATGAGGTGGGTTTCATTGGTGTCACACAGAGAGGAATTTTCTACTTCTTACTCACTAAAGAACAAGAAGTGAAGAGAGCTCTGTCTTCTGCTGCCAGACATAACCACCAGCTCCAAAATCTGAAAACAACCTCGCGCAGTAGCTTGACGCGTGATCCAGGCTCCACCTATCCAGCACTGTGGAAAGAAAATGTACCCAAAGAATTCACTCCTTGTCACAGAAAACCCGTGTGTTAGTGCCTAAGTGACTGTCAAAGCGTCTTTAATGACAGTTCACCTGCTCATAACTTCACCACAAGAGACAGCCTTCTCTTCCAACAAGAGATTCCCTTCCAGTCCAATCCAGTTTATCTCATCTCCTCAACAGGGCGCATTTGCCATCCCAAGGCACTTTGAACCGGTTTTATGATTTTATCTTCGTGGCAACAAGCCTCTGCCTTGAGAAAGAGCACTTATTAACCAGAGACAGCATCATTTCCAAAGTGATTTATTTTATGAGGGTTTTGAAATAAATGATCAGTCAGTGATTGGCCATAGGGGAAAAGCATATAAAAGCTTACCACATGCATTGAACTTACCATCTGGTATCCTTTAAAATCTAGCTTCAGGGTGGCTCAGCTAATTCTTCAGAGCGCACGATGTTCACAGTGCATGAAGCATGAGTATAAAAGCCGAGTGACATAGCCCAGTAAGAATCAACACCGTAACCGAAGCTTAGGATCTTATATCTCACTGTTCTAGCCCATCGTCAGAGACTGGCGTTTTCTTAACTAAAACTGACGTTACATTCCGTAATTTTAATCTCGTTAAAAAAAATAAAAACTAATCCTTTTATTTTCTGGTCGGATAGAAAAGGGATGCCTCCGCTGTGTCGCAGATTTCCTCCTTCTGACTAGCTGATGTGAAAGCGGGAGGTACAAAAAAGATAGCGTTATTGTTCCTCTGAATTGATTGTTTGTGGCATGCACAGCCCTCTGGGTGCGATAAAGTTTCCTGACTCTGATGCTTGTCACATTTCAAGATCTGTGTTATTGTCCCTGAAAAGTACTAAATCGGACTCGTTGGGAAGCCAGGAACTGAAATCCCGTGATAGATAATTGAGGATCCAACAGGAGACATCCAAATGCTGACATTGCCTGTGCTCCTGCGTTCCCAGCAAAACTAAGGTCGATGCCCTCACGAATGGTATGATACTGCTTATAGTATAGAATTTAAAACCCAATTTAAGTATTGTCTGTTGGCCTTTTCCCCAAAAATAAAGGCTAGGGTAGGCAATTATGCCCAATTTTGCCACTGAAAGACAAGAGAGATGTTGACAACCTGGCGGGAGTTCGGAGGGGGGCCGCTGGCACGGCTGGGGGGCCAGAGCATACGGCGTATGAAGAGAGGCTGCGGAAACTGTATTTTTGAGCTAGGAGAGAGGGGAGGGGGGATCTCACTGTGGTCTCCAGCCACCCAGAGGGGCGTTACAGAGCAGGCAGATGCTTCGCAGAGGTACGTGGCAAAAGCACAAGAGGCAACAGTCACAAGTTGCAGCAAGGGAAAGTCTGACGAGATGCAAGGAATAATGGTAGTAGTCACCGTGACTGTATTTAGGGACTGGGCTGGACGTCCAGAGAGGTTGTGCAATCTCCGCCTTTGAGACACTCAAAACTCAAGCGGACAAGGTTCAAAGCTAGCCCTGTTTTGAGCTGGAGGTTAGACCAGAGCTTCTTTCCAACCCAAATATTTATATGATGCTGAAGAAAAAACAAAGTGGCCTATGCTTGTGTCCTGGTTTTGGCAGGGATAGAGTTAATTTCTTTTCTAGTAGCTGGTACAGTGTTTTGGATTTAGGATGAGAACAAAGTTGATAACGCACCCATGTTTTAGTTGTTGCTAGGTAATGCTTACACCAGCCAAGGACTTTTCAGCTTCCCATGTTCTACCGACTGAGAAGGCTGAAGGTGCACAAGAAGCTGGGAGGGGGCACAGCCAAACTGGCCAAAGGGACATTCCATACCATGTGACGTCATGCTCAGTACATAAACTGGGGAAAGCTGGCCGGGGGGGCCGCTGCTCGGGGACTGGCTGGGCATCGGTCGGCGGGTGGTGAGCAATTGTACTGTGCATCACTTGCTTTGTGTATTATTATTATTATTATCATATTATTATTATTATCATTTTATTTCAATTATTAAACTGTTTTTATCTCAACCCACGAGTTTTTCTAACTTGTGCTCTTCCAATTCTCTCCCCCATCCCACCGGGTGGGGGGGAGTGAGCGAGCGGCTGCGTGGTGCTTAGTTGCCGACTGAAGTTAAACCACGACAGCTTGTAACGTAGAGGCAACAGCACAGGCCCTGCAAGGTGGACCTGTAACAAAGAACATCATCACACCAAAGCGGCCCTTCTGAATAATTTAAATAATACCATCGCAGGTCCTACAATGGAGGCACGGAAAATGATGCCCCTTACTAATTGGGAGCCAAATTTCTTTCACACAGCTTCCATTGTCTTCCTTAAGAGCTGCACGCAAGCTCTAAATTTGCAATTTCATCCCAACTTTTTTTCCATTACATAATTTAGAGTGCAAAGTAATGTCTTCTGATAGGATGTGGCCAGGGCTCGGTGTTAGGCCCCCCGAGTCCTATTCCTAGCACTAAGACGGATCAACTGCACACAAATTATGTGAAGTCTGCAGCTCTTTTTACAACCTTCAGCATATACATACACGCAGATGAAGAGCTACGTTTGCCTAAAGCAGGGGGAAGCTGCGTATACAAATAAATATTTGTACAAAAATTCATCATCCTTTCAGCGTCTGCAGAAAGGGGGGTACCTTTATTACACGTCGGGCGATCCTAACGTCAAGGTTGGCGAGGTTGGCTGGTAAGGTTATTGATTAAAAGTGCTGCCGCAGTCCCAGTTTGTTATTTAAGGTGAGACTTCATCACCGCCGTCGGCCGCATGTGTGCTCCTTTAATTAAGGTTTCTAACGACCAGATTGCTCAGGAAGTAAACGTCATGCTCTGGGGACTCCTGCTGTCACCGCTGCCAGTCCAGGACACGGCAGCAACCGCCCACGGCGAGGCCTTTTGAGCGTGGAAAAGCGAAGGTGAGCTGAACCGCTGCGCCCGGCTCACAGCTGGGAGGAAGGCTGATTTCACTCTTATTTGCTCATTTCTCCCAACGAGGCCACGCCAGAAGTGCCGTTTCTACACAAACTCCCAGTGATCGCTGTACTTGGAAAGGCAATTGCGAAACAGCTGTGAAGTCAGCCCAAATTTTCCACGGCATTTAATGAAATTCGGGGAGAGCAGATTAACCGAGTTACCGTGCCATCACGGGACTGGGTCAGTAGCAAATACCCTTTCGGTTTAGGTAGTAATGATTTATGCAAATAGATCAGTAAAAATATCGCGGTTTCATGCCTGTCGCAGCTACCGTAGCGCCTGGGGTCCGCTCCTGCTGAGGATTTTTCCCAGTCGCTTCAGAAACAGCCGAATAATGACCTTGAAAACTGCAAATAGATGCACACTCGCGAGGGGAAGGGCGCCAGGGCACGAGGCACGAGCTCGGCATCGCCCGCGTTTCTGCCGAGTTTCACGGACTTATCTGCACGTGCAAACGCTTGCAGGATTAGTGCCAAAGCTCGGCGGGGCAGGGCAGGAAAACGGTGCTAGGTATTTAGTCCTCCTTACCGCGAGGGTCTGAGGATATGAAGGTACGCAGGGAGAGGGGGTTATCTCTTATGAGAAAAACTGCCAAGCTTTCAGGTGCGCCATCCACCCTTTAGCTCTGAAACGTGAAAACCGGACGTTTCGGGTAACTTTTAAATAAAGTCTGGTGGGATTTTGTGCTGGCCGAGAGGGAAACCCGGCAGCCGAGACGGCGAAGGGCTGCGGGCCTCCCCTTCGGTGGGCGGCGGATCGAACGTTGCCAGGTATTCCCGACCCTCCGTGCTCCCAGGCCGCTGCCGGGCCGGGGGGAACGGCCCGTCCCGGGCCGGCGGGAGGCGCCGGCCGGATCCTGTCAGCGCCGCGGCCTCCCCTGGGCGCGCGGGGGCGGGAAGGCGCCACGTGACCGCGCGGCCGCGGAGAGCCCGCGCGGGGAGGGGGCGCGGCGCCCTTCGGGGGTGGGGCCAAGCGCGTGACCTTCCGGGCGGCGGCGGCGGTGGGCGGGGCGTGTGACGCCATTCCGCTTCCGCCTGGGCGTCGGGGTGGCGGTGGTGCTGCGGGCCGCCGCCTGCTGCCTCGCTCCTGGCCTGCGCCGCGCCGCGCCGCGCTCCTCCCGCCCAGGTACCCGCCGCCGCGGCGGAGCGGAGCGGAACGGAACGGAACGGAACGGAACGGAGCGGAGCGGAACGGAACGGCGGTCTGCCGCCCGTCCGGCCCGCCGCCCGTCCGGCCCGTTAGCCAGCGGGAGGGAGGGCCTGACCACTGCCGGGGGGGGGGGGGAGGGAGGGAGGGAGGGAGGGAGGAAGGAAGGAAGGAAGGAAGGGGGTGGGGGGGGTTCCATCCTACACCGCCCCCGGGGACCGCCGGGCCGCAGCTGGCTCTTCTCCCTTCAGACCCCCGGGAGAGGCGGGCGGGGAGGTGCCGCCGCCTCTCCCAGCCCCGGCGAGCTGCGGATGGGGTGGTACCGGGGCTCGGTGGCCTCGAGCGAGCGGCAGAAGCCAGCCTCCCCCGCCCGGAGACCCGCCGCCTGGGGAGGGCGTATCGCTTCGGGGTGCCGGCGGAGGCCTAAGGGCTGCCGCCGCTTTCCGTTACGTGGGGCTGGCTTTGCTGGTGCCTGCAAAGCAAAGGAGGTTCGTTTGTAGCGGGTCCTGCCTTACTCTGCGTACCGGTGGTAGGTGCCGTGTCCTGACTGGGTGAAATAGTCTGTCGGCTTGTATTTATGCCAGATGGTCGTAATCTGTAAACGACTCTGTAGATGAACGTGGATCGCATACAAGTGACTGTTTAACTGGCAGGTTCTTCACTAAAGAAGGTCCCAGGCGAGTCAATTTCTCATAGTTCATGAGCAGCTGATGCATTTTATCAAATGTTAATGTACTGAAGGTAGCTGACTTGCTGGGAAAGCTAGCGCTGCGTGGTATCAAAGGGCACGTTGCTTGGAGAGAGAACTACTTACCTGTCAGGTTTTATCTCTGAGAGAGAACTTGTTTCCAAGTGAATTCCTTGGAAAATGGTGTTGATGTGATGCTGTCCAACCTTATTGTCAGTAGGTGTAAGAACAAAGGTAGCTTTCTCTTTGTTTTAAACAAAAGCGACACACCCTGAAACTACCCTTCCCAAGGCCTGTGGAGACCAGTGGCTGATGCAAAAATTTGTGGTAAATATCAAGCCAGTCCTCGGAAGCACTTTTGATATTCTTGAAACTTGAGTTAATTCAAGTACATTTTAACAGCGCCAGATCAAGATGTGAAAGATGCCAGCTGTATCCACGCAGTGAGATCGTATCCTGAAAAGCGGTTATCCTGGAAAAGAGCCTTTGTAAAGGAGCAGAAGGGTGTGTGGTTTTGTTTGTCACTGTTGAGGCTAGAACTGGAAGATGACACACAGTTTTGATGTTTTTATTGGGCGGGACACACACACCAAAAACCCTGCAGTGAAGATGTTTAATAGTCACTCACACTCGGGGTCGGTACGTTTATTTCATCCAAAACAAATGAAAATAATTAAGCTGATAATTCCTGAGTATATAGCTTTGGTAGGAGGCGGACATGGGTATTCTTTAAACAGCTTTTACAGCTAGTTCAGGAAGACTTCTGAAGAATTGATAATTGGAAGCTAAAGCTATAAATGAGAAATAAAGCACGCTTTTAAAAATGAGGATAACGTGATGAGAATGGGCTCCATAGCTCTCAAGAAAGTTTAGAGGCAGCTGTGGAAGATACGTTTTAATTATTCCGAGCTGCTGCACTAAAATATCTTTTGCAAGAGTCACGGGGTGGGATGGTGTGGACAGGAGTAATCTTTGGCAGTGGAGACTCGCTGTTCTCCACTGGGTTTGTATCACAGCTGGCACACAAACAAGCCACCTCAGAAGTGATATATGTTTGTGGGGTTTGGAACCATCTGCTTGTGATGTGGTGACTGTCTGAAGTGATTAGGTCTGCTCTTGGTGGGGAGGCAGCTGTGAAACTGAATGGCCTGTCATGGGTGGGAAACCGGAACAGATTACAGTTCCTTATGGCTTTATGTTTTACAGGTCTTGGAAAGTGATAAGACCTCTGTTTTGAAGAATTGTTTTTTCTGGTAGTTGATAATTTATAGCAAATGCACTAACACGCATCATTTTGGTTGCCGCTCTTAATTAAATCTGTCTGGAAAATATGAAAACTGAAAATGTGAAAACTAAAAATCTGACTTACCTCCTTTTTTTCAGTCGAGACAGACACGGGAAGGGGCAAAGAGGTCGCCAAACCTCAAGTAGCTACTAATGATGTAACGGTTACTTTTTTTTCCCCCCTGTCAGTCTGTTTACCAGTTGTCTTTATTCTCCCAATGAATAAACGTGCAGGTCAGGCTAAACGATTGCACGGTACGCAAGTGCATCAGTGCGGCTGGTGAGAAGGCGTTGTAAAGATAGGGAAAGGCCAGCTATAAAATGTTGACGCTTAATGCCTGAAGGTAGAAGCTGCAGAAATTTGCATATTTTAGAAAACATTTAGAAGCTGTCAAAGCCTTGGTCTCTCTTCCATTTTATCTGTGTAGCTATGTTGGGTAGTTATACTTATGTGGGCAGAAATCTTGTTGTAGATGAGGTTCTGCTGGTAGGTATTAGTCATGTTACAGCGACAAAAGAACCTCTTTGCTGATAGAGCCATGCCACCCAGTGGAAATGCAGCAGAGCCTGTTGCATCTAGAAAGCGTTTTTCTGTGTTTGAAAGATGATCTTGGAGACAGGAACTAAATCTGGCACATCAAGCATTTGAAAAATGTCATACAACTCAAAAAAAAAAAAAAAATTGAAAGCAGTTGATGCTTAGTTTTGGATAGCTTTAGTAAAAGAAAGAAAAAGTGTTTTGGACAGCTCTTTCTGGTGGGGGTCTCTGGGGACTGGTGATGGCTAAAAGCCAGGAAAGACCAGAGCATGGGAAAAGAATGCTACTACATCCATCGGTTTCGGTTGGGCTGGATGTGGTCAGAGAGGGTTTAGAGCTTAAAAAAACATGGTGGAGCTGTTTTATTGTGGAAGCTGACGGATTTAGTATGCCACATGAAGCACCACGCTTCCAAAAAAGGGTTTTTCACAGACCTCTCTGAAAATCGCCACTTGGTCTTGAACGCTGTCGGTAGAATTAGCATACCATTGCTGTGTCAGAGCGCTTCTCAACCTTCTTCCAGCCTGCCGCGTGGAGCCTGGCAGGCTTGCTTGTCTCACCTACCTGCTGTTAATTTTCGGGAGCGGCTCGTGGGTGTCTGGGAGGCCTTGGACCGTGGTCTGAAGATTTTGCTGTGTATCGTTTCTGGGTAGGTGTGGTGGAAGTCCTCCATGCCCTCCCATCCCTCTTCAGGATAAAGGATGAGAGAGATTCTGCTCCTAGATGCCTTTTTTGCAGACACGGGTCGTCTCTCTCTTTCCCTCGCTGTAGTTTTGCACTTCTGGCCATATGTGTTCTCAGAGGTGGCTGAGAAATGGTGCCCTGACCAGCTGATCTGCAGCTGGCAGGCTCTGCGCTTCTGGAAAGCGGGGGATGTTTCCTTCAGAAAACAAAGGAAATCTTATCTTACAGCACAGTGGATGCGAGCAGGACTTCAGTTTGAATGCTGCCGGTTCTGTAGTCTTTCTACTCCCTGCCAGATTACTTAAACTCCTGAACCCTCCTTCTTCCACTCGCTCTTTCTTTCCCCCCAACTCCAGGAAAGAGTAATTTGAAGTAGAGTTTAAATGTGGCGAAACGGACGTCTCTTGCATGAATCAGCTTTTCTCTGCTCATATCGGTGCTTGTGCAGTACTCTTCTAGGAAAGCTTCAAGAGAAAATGAGAGTCCATCTGTTAACTCTACCGACTCTAAAAATCTAGTCAAGGCACCATTCAGTACATTTATCTAAAATCTTGAGCCCACGCATGACCAGTGGGGACTTTAAAATGGAGTTGCTTGGAGGTCTTCTGTCTGACAGTGTCTCTGAGTCTAATTTGTGAGCATGTGAATGCCTTGGGCAATACTTTTACAAACGTAATTGATATTTCTGTAAGGTTTTGATTGAAATTCTTTATACCAGCGTTGAACAACTTGAATGGAATATAGATTCTAGATTTACGTACAAATTAGTTCATACATTGTCTGAACGTATCTGACGATAATTTCAGTTTCTTTTTTATTAAATGGAGGTGGCAGTACCCAGATTAAATGTATGTTTAAAAAACGTCCCTGAAGTAGGCCATCCTGTCTGCAAGAGGATCCTTGACATGCTTGGCATTGACTCAGTTATGCCAAATGGTGCCAACAAATGTTGCTCTCGTCTGCTTGCCAAAGTAAAAAAGCCACTAAATCTCATTATAAGCTATGCTTAATTACACTTTTTTTTTTCATAAGTCATGTAGCAGAATTGTTGCCTTAATTTTCATGGCACAGAAATATTTTGAAATTATGCACTGACAAATATTGGGGATATTTGTTGATATTTCGTAGTCAGGCCTGTCTCAACTGTATTCGTCCACTGCTTTGACTTGAATTTACTACTCTCTGTCACTTTTGTGACAGATCATGGGATTTTCTTCTGAGTTCTCCTTTAGGTTTGTTTCCTTTCTTCCTTTTCTCCCTTGCAGCATATGTTCTAACTTCTCCTGTGGGCTTTTTTCAATCTCTTGTAGATCTGTTTTTCAGTTGATCTTATCCCATCTCTCTCCATCTGCCTAAGGAAAGGATGATTCTCTTGGCCTGTTTTGGCATTGCTTTTTGCTAACCTGTTTTTTTTTGCTTATGAATACATTTACATGCGCACTTACGTAAAAAGTTATTTTTGTACTTGTCTCTATATTAATGATTGATTTCCTATATTTCGTGGGTTACATTAAATAGCTTCTGTGTCTGTATAGGTGAATTGAAGTACAGTGCCACTAAAAAGCACGTATCAGCTTCTGATTATTATTGAGCATGGTTCACTGCAAAAACTAACAAACTCTTTTAACATAAGAGGTATCTATTGAAGAGAAATTGAGCTTTTTCTGGTAGGTGTTTCTTGAACAGCTGAGCAGAATATAACGGGAGCAGAAACCACTTTCCTGATGTAGTTCAGTTGGTTTCTCAACTTTAAGCAAATGGTCATTGATCTGAACAGTGTACCTCATCTGATACGAAGACTCAGGTATTTGTACCTACTTGAAGGAACTACTGCTGTTATAAGCTCATGTTGGAGCTTTAACAAACCTTTGGATTCATGCAGTTAGGCACTGACTTCCACCAGGGCGCTAACTTTGTAGATAGGTATTTCTTAAAAGGTTTATTTAAATTATTAGGTATTTCTTAAAAGGTTTATTTAAATTATTAGGTGTAACTTGAGGAGTTCACTTTGTTTCCACAGGGGTCTGGGTTGCTCAGTGTGGTCATAAATAGCTTGGGAAATGAGATGAGCGGTGTCTTGTTGATATGAAGCCATTCAGGAAAGTACAGATTAGGTAATAAAATGGCAAATATAATTCAACATCGATAAATCTGATGTAATTCAGAGTAGATAAATGTAGAGTGGTGCATATAATTTCATATATAAAATGATGGGCTGACCCTTAACACCAAGGAATGAAATATTGCCACAAGTGTCAGTTCCGTAGTGATCAAAAAGCAGATGAAACATTAAGAAGTATTAGGAAGGAAATAGAGGACAAACCAGAACATAATTATGAAACTGTATAAATCAGTGGTTATCCCACATCTTGAATTCCGTGTGGTTCTTTTTTGTCACTCATCTCAAAAGATACAAAAGAATTGGAGAAGCCTCAAAGAGAGGCAGTGAGAATAATCAAAGGTAGGGAACAGCTGCTGCACAAGGGTCAACGAAATAAGGCAGAGCTCAGCCTGGAGAAGGAACAGCTAAAAGAAAATGGTAAAAATCTGTAGAATAATGAGCAGCATGGGCAGAGTGGATAAGAATAGATTTACTGATTTCCTCAGTGGCAAGAATGAAGGAGCAACAACTGAATCTAGTAAGATCCAGGTTTAGAACAAAAAGAAGGTGCCTTTTTGTGTAACAAATAGCAGCCCTGTGGGGTTCCTCGCCAATGGGTGTTGTAGGTGCAAGTGGGGAAACTAGATATGTTTGTGGCAAAGAAATTCTCTGAGGGTTGTTATTCCATAAGCATTGCCTACAACTTAGGAAGTACCTGAGCTTGGAATCATTGAAGTACTGGGGAGTCATCCCTGTTCTTGTTCTTCCCTACTGTCATTGCTGAAGATAAAACGGGATGCTGAGCTAAATGGCCCCTTGCTCTGATCCCGTACTGTCTTAAGATGAGGAAATTGTGTAGATAGTAATAAACTTACAATACAGTTTCAGAGAAGACTCTGGTTTATATATGCACTATTTGCATTACGTAATTTATAATCTAATGGAGCTTATAAACCTATTTGTCATAGTCTGTGTGTACAAACCTCCGTCCCCGAGACCAGTCTCTGTGTTAAAAGTCAGGTCTTCACCATCAACAAGGAAGAATAAGGATTGGGTTTTTTGTGGAGGTCAGCTTGGCAGTAGTAGTTGTACTCTTGACTTATATTTTGCATTTTTCCTCCTCTTATGTTCCTCTCTATCTCCTACACTCTCCCCTAAAACCTTCTGGCTGCACTGGGGCATGTCTACCTATTTCACCTGCTCTTGGTCATCCTCTCAAGAGTTCTTCACCTCTAGTCAGTATTTGTTGTCAGTTAGTCAAACTGAATATAACTTCAGGTTTGTGACGTGACAGCTGCCCTTTTGTCTGGCTAATAACGATTGACAAAGCCAGTCAGTTTTTGTTGTGGTGAAGCTCTGGAAAGCTCTAAGTGCAGTAGTTGCCTTCATGAAAAGATAGCACGTGACTCACTGGTCCCTATTTTCAATGTTTCTTGTAAGTGTTGAGAGGTTAGAAGTTAGGTATGTATTAATGACACCTTTGCCATACCTACATTCAGTTAAGGCTAGCTAGCTGGAGTCAGTGAACGTAAATAAGAGCATCCACTACCTTTAGTATGTTCTGAAATAATTGGAGGATAAAGTGTCAGCAAACTATAGGGTTTTTATTTCTGGCAGTAAGATCTGCATGGGGATTTAATCGTGTTTTGTTTTAGGTGCGTTAACTTCGCCTGCAAGCAGCCTGCCATAACTTTTCTGAGTCCCAGTTTAGAAAAGACCTTGAATACTTTACAGGCATCACTGTCTGGGTAGGCTGCCTACTCGGTGTGAATATTTGAAATATTTTTTTCTTAGCGTAATGTGACCCATTTACATTATCTGTCGGTCCTGTCTGAGATGAGACAGGTAGAGGCTGGAGACTTTCCTTTTCGTGAGAACTTGTATCAAGAGGAAAGTATTTGGGTAGCACGTGTCTGTATGGGCCAGGGTCATTAAAACAAGGCCACTGCTAAGAAGTTCAACACTTACTGTGGTTTGAATGAGACAAATGTAGAGTTTGTCTCATGAACTCTTGCTTGAAATACTTCTATTATTTTCAACAAATTTCACTTTATCTTACCTTACTTTTCAGCAAAATGTCTGGAACTGATGATTTTTCGGTAAGTAACAGTTTTTATTTCCTGAAGATCAGCCAGTTGTGTTACTTCATTCTAAAAGTTGACATGCTTTTTCAAGAAGAAGGGGAGCTTACAGTTGAGAGGCGATTTCCTCTGTATTGCAGTTGTGGTGTTTTCCTTCTGGGTAGATGTAGCAATCTGTGGACTAAACATACGAAGCTGCTAGGTGCCTTGTGGGTTCTTTTCTGCTGTGATATTAACAAAGGAGTTGTGCTTTAATAGTGTCAGAATAGCTATAATGGAAATCTATGAAAACCTTTTCTTTCTGGATTTGCACTGAAATTGCTTATTGCTGTGTGGTAGGTCGCCTTTTATCTTTGGTTTTCGAACTGCAGCATGACAGAATGCCTCTTCTACCTTAATGATAGAAGCTGCACAAAACCGAATGTAATCATCTGTGCACAGCAACAAAGAGCTCTCTTCCTCCCATTTTGGCAACTGAAACATATACACGTAGTGGGTGAATGTCTGCAACTAGTAAGTCCAGTAGACATTTTACATTCTCACTGATGCTTTGTCTTTTAGTTGGCAGATGCTTTACCAGATCAGTCGCCTGCTAAAACCTCCAAAGTGAGCAGTACAAAACCTGGTCAACAGCCTGGTCAGCCACCGCAGGGTTGGCCGGCTTCGAATCCTTGGAACAACCCAAGCGCTCCCCCTACGGCGCCAACCGGACTGCCACCAAATACGTCCGCTTCCAGCGTGCCATTTGGACCTCCACCAACAGGAATGTATCCTTCAATGCCCCCTGGACCGCCTGCTCCATTTCCTCCTCCTCCTACTGGACCCTCTTGCCCTCCTCCTGGTGGTCCATATCCACCCCCAACTGTGCCAGGTCCTGTCCCACCAGGGCAATATCCTCCACCAAATATGCCCTTTCCAGAGCTTCCAAGACCTTACGGTGGTCCAACAGAGCCAGCTGCACCTCCTGCTCCTGTTGGGCCGTGGGGATCCATGCCCTCTGGAGCATGGGGACCAACAATGGGAGGGCAGTATCCTGCACCTAGCATGCCATATCCACCCCCAGGGCCATATTCCACTCCTACCCAGACTCCAGGGGCTGCACCAACAGTACCATGGGGTACGGTCCCACCTGGAACATGGGGACCTTCACCGCCAGGTCCATTTCCTCCACCCACAGGATCATATCCAGCTCCAGGACTATATCCTACGCCCCCTAATCCTTTTCAAGTGCCATCTGGTCCTGCTGGTGCTCCATCAATGCCTGGTGGTCCCCATGTGAGTATTTAATTTTGGTCTTGAATTACTCTAAAATGTTACACTTTTAAGCACGGAAGTTTAGTAGCATAGGACCCGTTAGCGCAGGTAAGGAATTTCGGCGCATCTGTCTTACTTCTGTAGTCAGTGGAATAATAGCCAACTTCTTAAACGCTTAACTAAATATACTAGAACAGTGAACTAATGTCTAAGCATCACATTATAGTGGTCTTCCACCACTTGGAAAGCCTTCTCTAAAAGGCAAAAAAGGTGGGAAAGCCTTGTAATGATTTCTGAAAGAGGAAATATTCTAGTCTCTGTAATTTAGAGAGATTGCTTCTGGGGCACGTAGGGAGGGAATGACAAATTGTAAGGATGAATCTGCTTTTAATTACGAATTTTTGTAACTGTGAATTAACTGCTTTGTGAAAAGCCTGTATTGACCATGAATTATTGTCTCTTGCAGCCTTACCGTTGAATACATTCTGGGCAACAAAATACTGTAGCTTTCCACCTTCATCCACTACTTACAGAGATTTTTACAGTTTTTGTTTCAGTAATGTTTGGGGCTATGAAGAATACTTGCCTCATGTATGTGCATTTGAGGTATGAAGGAGCAGTTTGCATAAATTTACCTTGCTCATATGCTGGCATAATTGTTTGGTTTAATAAAGTGAATT
This sequence comes from Aptenodytes patagonicus, assembly GCF_965638725.1. NCBI lineage: Eukaryota > Metazoa > Chordata > Aves > Sphenisciformes > Spheniscidae > Aptenodytes > Aptenodytes patagonicus. Next base: position 69,193,562 of record NC_134955.1, on the reverse strand, counting down.
ATGAAGAGCAGAAATAAAACTAACGTCTGTGGTTCTTACGTTGGCAAGAATTCCTTGGAAGAATGGGAGTTGCCAAGTAAGGATTGTAAAGAATCAGGCCCGAGGACTTAAAAAAAAAAAATGTTAATTCTTAAATTTCCATTAATGCTTTAAGTCTTGTTGCCAGACTCGTGCTGGTCACTGAATGGATGGATAGGCGTATTTTACCTCTTTTCAGGTTGTTCTAAAATGTCAATAAAAAGTGTTTCAAGATTTTTGTCAAGAAATCTAATTTTTGAACATGCTACAGTAATTCAAACTAAAGAGACAGAGCATGTGAACTTGAAGGTTTTCTCAGCATTTTGTATATACTCAAAACAATTGCTCAGTCTGGGACTACGGAAGAGAAGATACGCGTTCAAAATACTTGGTCTGACTTGTCAGCGCACTGTTCGTGTTCACAAACAGGCATTGATGTGCAAATTAAATAACCTGGATGTGCAGTTAACTTTGAATCAACAAATGTGAGTTTTATGCATGCAAATGAGGACATCATTTTGCCAGTTCTCATTCTGTGGTGGTTGGAAGTTTGGCTTGGTCTATGTAAAGAGAAACTTGATTCCCACTTAGGTAAGGTACTTCCCTATTTCTAACCTGGGTTCTAGTCATTTAAAATTTGACTTTGCTGCCGAGTCGTGTAAACTGGGCAGACTTTTTCAGAGTCCCTAGAAACTGAACTTGAGCTTAAAAGATCAAAAAAACCCCAACCTGACAATTCCCTTCCCGGCAGTTTTTGGCATGGCATTTAGTTCTGTCAGCTACAAAGATCCTTCTTGCCACGGTTGAGAACGAGGAGGTCTCACTGGGGCTCCGCTGAGTCTTGTAATGGGGAGAAGTCCTCTGTTCTCAGCTAGGTGTCTGCATACCTCACCGAGTAAGTGTAATTTGGGAGCGATTGGAATGTCTAGAAGCCTTTGCGCTGCTGTGTAGCTGTCTCCCCTCTGAAGGGGCACTGCAGTAAGTTTTCGTATTCTTGCCATATCTGTGCAAAGAGCATGCAAGGGGTTTGCTGCAACGCTAGTTTAGCATTACCAAGACGCACAGCCACGTGTCAGTGAGGAGTTCTGGCACTCTTTGTGGTACTTCGTAGCCTAGTCCTGACAGTTTCTCATCCCCAGCTGGGGATGTCCTAACTTAGCCTCTGTAGGTAGAATTAGGAACAAATTTTGCTTAACGTGGTAGCTCATTAGGGAGTCTTTGTATCATGGAACCGTGAAAGCGAGTTAATTCTCTTCCAGTACCTTATCGTGGCTTCCTGCGCGCATGTGATGGACTTCTTAGAAACAAATGGGGTGACCTGGTGGTGATGCTTGTTAGTAGTCTTAGCCTTTACGGCAAAGTCCCGCAATACTTTTGCAGAAGAAAGCGGTCAGCTTAGCTGTGGCTGTTTTAATCTCATGTCCTGAAAGCTGATAGCAAAGGTATGTGTATTTTTTTGTTTTAGGAAGACAGTACTGGAGCTGAACAAAAATGCTTAACGTTTCAGCTTAAAACCTAGCATCTGTAACCCTAGAAATAGGATCTGAAAGTGCAAGTCTTCACTAACCTTAAACAAGCCCCGGTTGCCCCCCCCCCCCCCCCCCCCCCCCCCCCCCCCCCCGCAACCAACAGACTTGGCTTAGATCTTGGCAAGACTAATTAAAAATTAACATAAGAGAACATTGACTACATTTGCTCAAGTGCTTTTTTGATACCTGCAGCCTTAGATTATAAATCCGTGTAATGAGAAAACATTTATTCCAAATGGGTGGATCGTGCAGTAGCAGCACGCCAGTTTGCAGTTGCACTGGCCATATGTCTTTGCAGGGAATGGGAAGAGGTAGGAAAGGATAAAGCAAACGTAGCAAGTAATGATTTTTGGAAAGGGGATTTGTAAAAGTAACTAGACTTCTAGGTTCTTCCTGAAATAGGCAGGATTTATTACTGGAACATTTAGGCTAAAATTCAGTATATATGGGATGTTTTTCAATGTATATTCGTATTTCTTGAGGTCATGAAAACTGTTTCATAACCCCTTTGTTTTTGTGAGCAAAGTTCTTTGCATAGCAGTGAAAAGGGTATACCTGTTAATCTATTGTGTAAAAACTCAAGTTGTCACTATATACCGTGTAGTAACTTTATCACATGTTATGTCAAGTGTGAGCAACTTCTGGCCTGAAGCTTTTGCAATGGAATTTGTACATTTCTATGCATCATCTGAGTTAAATTGCTGAGAAGTTCGTTTTGACTTGTGCTTTGAGATTGACATACTGCATTTGTTTACAATATGAAATATAAGCAATCACATCTTTAAAGTATAGATTATCACCTGCTGCTGTATTTTCTTTAGATGAAACAAATATTGCTGTATGATAGTGAGAAGCTATAAATACAGGATTTGATATTTTTTTGAAAATGCTGTCACTTTTGTATAAGATTAGACATTAAACGTATTTTCAAGACTGTCGTGTTTACTGTTTTTCAATTACTGCTTTTGACATGCTTGTGTAGACTTTTGCCTTGAATGAATAGTAAAAATAGGACATCCTTGATTTGCAAAGACCGAATATAAAATCAGAATTGCTTGACTTCTGTGAGTGTTTTTCCTCTTCCTTTTGTGATTTTTGCAGCCTGTGCATAAGGCATCTGAAGTGTGGATGCGACCATTGCTATATTGTGGCACGTCAGCCTCGGGTGTTGCCTGCTCACAAACTGCCTTGTTAATTAAGAGAAAAAAGATCTGATCTTGCTTGTTCTAGAGGAGGAACGGGACTTATTCCTTACCTGACAAGAGTGTGGTGTGGTGGTTTGTTTTTTTTTTCCCTGGCTGTGAACAAGTCCTGTGCTAGATTGACACACGTGGATGTGGTAAGTGACCCGCAAACCACTGTTTTTATATGCTTTTCAGGAGTTTGATGGGATAGGGCGGATAACAGTAAAACTCCAGGGCTTGGCAGCAGCGTGAACTACAGAGTTTGGGCATCGCTCACCTCTACGTTTACATTCTTCATATATAGTGGCTTGCAGAACGGTTCACACTGAGCTGGCCAATGCTGCTACCTTCACCCTTTCAGGAAGGTAAAAAATGGCAGCAGCGAGCGGTAAAGAGTGGAAACAAAAGTATTTATCCACTTTAAGGCTTAGAAAACCAGCTGCTCTTAGACCGTGTGCCCTGAACGTAATCCTTGGATCTATTAATCGAACAGTACGATGCATGGCCAGTGCTCTGTCTTGACAGTGTTCAGCTGTGGGGTTGTCCGCTCCTCTGGATTCCTCATATGAATTGTCTTTTGCATTGGTAGAGATGAGGACGCGGGCATGCTGCTCAAATATATTAACTGCTTACTGCCCTGCAGACCCAAAACCAACTTTAATCGAATTTGGGGGGAGGGGGCATCTGACAAGTGATCCCTACACAATTCTTAGGGGAGTATTTAGCTTTGCAAAACTATTCCAGGGGTCTGGCAAAAAGCGGCGAGTATGTGCGTGGTTCGATCCACGACATAGGAAGTGTTCGTTCTGGCCTACTGTTGTGAAGGCGGGCGCCTAAACTCCCTCCAGGCAAGGTCAGACCCGTTTCTGTGCACAGGCATTGATTCACTGCCCAGCCTGTTTAAAGCTGCCCCCACGCTGTCCAGAGGGTGGGATGTTGACACGAAGGTTGTCTTTAGCCTCTGTGTAGCCAGAGCCCTTAGGCATCTAAGTAAGGACAAAACTTTTCGTAACGTATTTTTCTTAATAGTGGCTTTCCTATTTCTGACGTTGAGCACAAAATTCCAATTATTAGAATGCAATGCCATACGCTTCAACAGCCGTTACTCACCAGGCACATAATAAATCGGTAGTTAAGTGTCATCTGGCAAATCAAGAAATGCAAGCTTCAACTTTAATATAAGCTTCTCATCAACTAGTACGTGCTGCAAGATTAACTGTCCCTGCGTTACACAAGGTAGCGTGCTGACACCTGAGACAGCTAGAGAAAGACCTCGAGCGGACTTGGATCCGGCCGTGCTCTGTGGGTGGATGCGGGTATTCGTGACGTTGGGAGTCGCGAGCTCTGCGCTCGCTGTCTGGGCTCCACCCGGGAGCCACCGATACCTGGGTGGATGTGCTGCTGGTGCACGGGCGGGGGTTGCAGCACCAAAGGTCGTGCTCTGAAGAGGGGCGATGGCCAGAGAGACATGCCGTTTGCATCCTTCGCTTCGTCTTTGGATCCGGTTTTCCCAAATAATACATTTGCAAGGCAGTTGTAGTGGGAGGATCAACTATAACTTTTCCTCTGCCCTCACAATTCAGCGGAATTTGAATTAACTTGCTCTAAAAATGTGCATGTGTGCACACGCCCGGTAAGCTGGTAACAGCAAGGTAAAACTTTCTTTTTTTTGGTCACTCTTGCCTGCAGAATCTCTCGGGTGCGTGGGAAAGCCAAGGTTAAAAGCTGTGTGTGCACCGAGGCGGTACGCTGTTGAAAGCAGGTACTTTTGTTTCAGAGATCTGCTGATTGTCCACGTTGACCCGTTTCATGACAGTGAAGACAGCAGAACGGGGACTTTGTATCCTCCGTGCGGCAGATCATAAGTTATAGTTAAGTTACAAGTTACACCTAGATAAGGGGTAGCCAATGTAATACTACAAACGCTTCAGTTCTGTAGTATCGCTTTCCAAAGGGTACCCTCCCTGTTAAATGAGAGACTGAGAGATAAAATAGCCATACCTGTGCGTCTGTCCTCTTTCCAACTTTCTCATGACGCTCGGCAGGGCCGTGCCGTGCCGAGAAGTGGGTTGGCACGCCTTTGGGTTTCATTTCAGCTCCTAGTTCTGTTGTCTGCGCAAGATCTTACCTGCTCTTTGCAGATTCACGCTCTTGTGGTTAGGAGGGGGAATTCTCGTAGCGCTTAACCCTTAAACTCTCGCATCAAGCTGTGCCACCAATCACCGCGTTTGGCTTGGCAGTAATGATGGCTTAATATACATCTCCCTGTCTCTTCCCCCCTCTGCCGCCACCCCAGCTGTCTTCAAACCCGGTAACTTCTCTGATACGACCCCGCGTAACATCCCACAAAGTGTTCTGCTGAATGGGGCAGCTGGAGAGCGCGGTGTAAATGGGTCCGTGGCCTTGGCGAGGGGACGCTTGTATCAGGCTGGCTGTCAGGGGGAGGATGCTCATCCAGAAGAGGAGCCGGAGCGCGTGTCCACCGTAAGCGTTTAATTTCATGCTCTCCAGAGGAACTCATTTCTCTGAGCTAGAGAGGGATCCCGGGGAGGATGAGCTATTTAAATTATTAAAGGTTGGATCTTGGGGGGAGGTTGGGTAGAAGTCGGGTGCCCTGCTGTGCCTTACCCTGTTACTAGCTGTTTCTGAGTGACATTTAGGCTGGGGCTGGCGTCCTCAGCGTGAAATGGGGGGAATTATTTGTAGTTTAGGTTTAAAGAGGAAAACTTCCTGCTGGTGGTGGAGATCACGTCCTGAAGCGAACCCCAGCTTGTATTGCTGCAAAACTGGGTGGTGGCACGAGTTTAAGGAAGAGAGTCAGACCAGCAATAAGGAGAAACTTTTTCAGCATGAGGACAGCCGAGCGTTGGAGCGGGTTGCCCAAAGAGGTTGTGCAGTCTCCATCCTTGGAGGTTTTGAAGGCCGGCCTGGATAAAGCCTTGAGCAGCCTGGGCTGAGCTCAGAGCTGGCCCTGCTCTGAGCAGAGATTAGAAACCTCCCGATGTCCCTTCCCACCGGAATCACCCCATGACTCTAAAGAAATTCGCTGCTCCGTGTCTGATTAAAAGCAAACATGGAATTTATCCCTTCTTTAAACGAATTCAGGAGGTGACAAACGACCGCAGATTTCATTTGTGACTTCTTGGGCTTACTCTGGCTAATTAATGCAGTGTTGTTCGGGGGTAGATCTATGGCTTCTGATGGGAACCCAGTACGTGCTAACAAGGGGTGATCCGTCAGGATACTCCGTTTTACTAAGCTGTCAACAGATAATGAAAAGGAAAACTGTATTATGGTGCCTTTTCACAAGAATGTGCTTAATCTGCATGATGTGAAAAGCTTTATCTAGTGCTTTGTATGATAGAAATTGTTCAAAGGGGTTTTGAATCCTGTGCTTTCTAGTTTGCCCGTATTCCCTTCGGTTACAGGGCAACGCCCTCCAGCACAGAGAAGGTGGCGGAATATCCTATTTTAAGTTTGCTTAGAAGTGGGAAGAATTAATGCTTTAATATCCTGGTGCTTGTTCTCACTGCGTGTTGGGTTGTGTAAAGCTGGAGCTGGCCGGCGCTCCTCAAGGAGACGGCGTCAGAGTTGATTATCTTGAAAGCTTTTTAACACAGGCACTTTGAAGTCTTAGCAGCTTCCACTTCACGCTTTCATGTTTGCATTTCAACCTTGATGCTGTCCCCGTTTTCCCGCTCGGAAAGCCGAGCGTGAGCAACGCCGCGCAGCCTGGAATATGGGGATGGTCACATCGGTAGGTCTGAGCTGCCGCCGCCATCCTCCTCGTCTTGATCCTTTCCTGTTGGTCTGTACGGGCCGTCGGAGTAAGTAGCTGCTAAAAAAGACAGCGTCTGTGGAGTGACGCCGAGCAAAACCCGCTCGGAGTGGTTCAAAGAGCAATCAGATGCTGGAAAAATGAGCTCACGGCTGTTGTGTGAAAGCAAAGCCCGATGTGGTCCCCTCTGGTTTTTTGCTCTCCGAGCTGGTAGCTGCACATCCACCGTCCTGCTGCCATCAGCAGAGGGCAGTGGTGCTGCTCCGAGCCCTCGGCATTGATTATTTTTAGCGTTGAACTTGATTAAAAAAATGGGGAAAACCAGCAACATTTTAGTGACTTACAGTGCCGTTCGGGAGGCGGCGTTATAACTCGCATCTTCGCGCAGGCTCGTTATTAAACTGCGTTTGGTTTGACTTGCACAAGAAGACGACAAACACGCTGTACGCGAGGTTGAATTCTGAGCCCTGTGTAGGGTGAGGTTTCATAGGAGAATGGATTTCTGGCCTCTGCAAAAACCTAGCATCAAAAGCAGCGCAGCAAAGAAGGAAAGTCTGCTAACCTGCCCGGGACCCCTACAAAGCTCTTCCCTTTCCCATCTCTTCTGGTTTCCTGAGCTACGGTAAAAGCCACAAATTGCCATTGTAATAAAGTTCTTTTAAAGTAAATTTGTCAGAGTGGTTGGTATCGCAGCTGCCTTTCTGCTGGATCAGGCTGAACTGTCCTCTCCTCCTTTAGCCTTCACGTTTTCTTTCCAACCCCGTAAGTTCAGTGTGCTATCACACGGGGCTTTTACTCTCCTTATCGAGCATCTTTCCCGGGGCAAAGCTGTCTCTGGGCCAGCTGGAGGCAAGAAGCCCCTGGGGCCAGGTTACAGAATCATAGAATCATTGAGGTTGGAAAAGACCTCTAAGGTCATCGAGTCCAACCGTCGACCCAACACCCCCATGCCCACTAAACCATGTCCCTAAGCGCCTCATCTACTCGTCTTTTAAATACCTCCAGGGATGGGGATTCAACCACTGCCCTGGGCAGCCTGTTCCAATGTTTAACCACTCTTTCAGGAAAGAAATCTTTCCTCACGTCCAATCTAAACCTCCCCTGGCACAACTTGAGGCCGTTTCCTCTCGTCCTATCGCTTGTTACTTGGGAGAAGAGACCGACCCCCCCCTTGCTACAACCTCCTTTCAGGGAGTTGTAGAGAGCGATGAGGTCTCCCCTCAGCCTCCTCTTCTCCAGGCTGAACAACCCCAGTTCCCTCAGCCGCTCCTCATCAGACTTGTTCTCCAGACCCCTCACCAGCCTCGTTGCCCTTCTCTAGACACGCTCCAGCACCTCAACGTCCTTCTTGTAGTGAGGGGCCCAAAACTGAACACAGTATTCGAGGTGCGGCCTCACCAGGGCCGAGTACAGGGGCACGATCACTTCCCTACTCCTGCTGGCCACACCATTTCTGATACAGGCCAGGATGCCCTTGGCCTTCTTGGCCGCCTGGGCACACTGCCGGCTCATGGTCAGCCGGCTGTCGACCAACACCCCCAGGTCCTTTTCCGACAGGCAGCTTTCCAGCCACTCTTCCCCAAGCCTGTAGCGCTGCATGGGGTTGTTGTGGCCCAAGTGCAGGACCCGGCACTTGGCCTTGTTGAACCTCATACAGTTGGCCTGGGCCCATCGACCCAGCCTGTCCAGGTCCCTCTGCAGAGCCTTCCGACCCTCGAGCAGATCAACGCTCCCGCCCAACTTGGTGTCGTCTGCAAACTTACTGAGGGTGCACTCGATCCCCTCGTCCAGATCATCGATAAAGATATTGAACAAGACCGGCCCCAGTACTGAGCCCTGGGGAACACCGCTCGTGACCGGCCGCCAACTGGATGTAACTCCATTCACCACAACTCTCTCCACCTGCCTCCTGCGTCTCCTGGTGCTGCACCCAAGGAGACAACAGGGTCGTCGTCCCCCCCCCGTGGCTTTGGTGGGGGTAGGCTCAAACTGATTCAAGACCTTCCTGCAGCACAGCGCTGTTCCTTTCGGCTTTTTAGGCTGGATTAGTTTTCTGTAAGGTTGAATGAGCTGGCTGCGTGTTTAGGTGAGAGCAGAGCAAGGCCAAGAAAAGCACCGGCACCTTGTCTTTTTAGTGGCAACGAGCCATGGAGGTCTTCCACCCCATCCCCACAGGCGTTTGGGATCACTGTAGGGATTTCCCATCCCGTTATTTAATAACGTCAGGACAAAGAGGCTCCCGTAAGGGCCCCGGGGCAGTGTGCTGCGCAGAGCTTGGTGCGGCGGCGGCGGAGGAGGAGGAGGTAGTCACTATGAAGTTCAAAGCCAGGGGGGTTTTGAGGACTTTTGTAAACCTCTATTGACGCAAATTGCTACAAGACTCGTTTAACGCTCAGAAAGCAACTTAATGCTTAGATTGGCTCGTCAAGCACAAAGTGCTTCTCACTTATTCATCTTTAATAACATAAAAGCTTCAAACTGTAGCATGGTTTTGCTCGTCTACAGCATCGGCATTAGAAGCTGTGCGAAGCTTTCTGGGGGTGGACTTGCCCTTCTCCTGGCACTGTCAGAGCAGGCGAGAACTGGAGGAGCTGCAATTTCGCACCGGTACTCTCTTTTCTAGGAGAAGGAAGCTGCAAAGGCAGGAGTTTTGCTTTGGGCTTTATAAAGAGAGAATAAAAGGGAGCTGCTACAGGAAAAAGAGACCAAGTCCAGACGTGCTCGTACACGTGAAGGTACATGTGAGCAGCAGGGATGGTGCTGCGAGCACCGATGCTCTTCAGCTGCTGCTTTTCCTTTCTTCACCATCAAACTTGAGTTATTGAAGTTCTCAACCTTCCTCTGCATTGATTTTTTCACTAGCGCTAGAGCAAGGCGATGTTTCGGGGGGGGGGGGGGGGATGCAGCCAAGGAAGCTCTCGAACGAGCCACCTCCCCGAAAAGGGCTGTGTGAGGAGGAGCGGGGCCCTTCGATTCCCCGCAGGAGGCTGTCTTCAGAAGTCCTGGGAGGACGTCGCGTAAGCCTGGCAGGCCGCGGAGGAGAGTCCCGTTGCCTGCTTTCGCCGCAATGTCTTTTCTTATTGCTGCGGAGAGGTGGAGGTGACTCAGCCGCTGGCCTGCAGGGCTGAAACTGAAGTGACACCTCGGGGAGGTGCAGCGTGGGGCTCCGCAGAGGCATTTGTGGCACTCAGGACCTCGTTCCTGTGCCTGAGAAAGGAGGTGACGTCGTCGCGGTTCCCGTTCCCCGGCCTGGGAGGTTGCACGGGGAGGAAGGAGAGGCGATGGTTGAATTTAGCGCCTTGGGATCGCGCCGAGCACGGCCTCGGTGGTAGATCTGCAGCCCAAACGCTGCACGTGATGGTTGCTGCCAACCCCACGCACAACTCAGGCCACAGAAATCATGAGACTGATAAAATCAGGCCGATGTGCGTTGTTCTGCTCTGTAAAGGGGAGGGGATCTCATGTGCCATCGAGCTTCTTGCCCTCTGGAATGATTTCCTTCCCATTAATTTGCCGTCAGGAAGACAAGAGGGAAGCAGCTTTCTGTTTATTAATTTCCAATAAGCAGTTTGAAATTACTGCTTTAAAGTTATTTAGCTTTATAGAGAGAGGTCGCCCACTGGGGTGGGGTCTTTTGCCTCTGGGAGACCTGGTATCCACAAGAATAGACGACGCAGAAGACTAACTCCTGACTTCAGTCAGCGTTTGGGTTAATACCTAGACTGTAGTCTTCATCGTACTAGCCTGACTACCGTGTATATGCCCTTGAAGAGGAACTAAAAGACTGACAAAAGGGGAACATCCTGCCCTAGAAGGCGCCGGAGGCTGGATGCTTGCCAAAGAAACAAGAAGTCAGCAAAAACCACTGCGGTAACTAGGGGAAAGGTAAAGGCGGCAGGGGGAGATCGCGACCACCCACTCAATTCAAGACTGGAAAGACTTGCCCCCCCCCCCGGCAAGGAGCGTGCCTGCTACTTTACATGGCGAGCGAGGCTAATTTGAACATAACTAGTCAATGAGCGTGAACTTAGGCGGGTTTTTGCTAACCACGTAACTGTAAACACGCTGTAGTTCTTTCGTGTGGGGTGCTGGCTTTGCGGAATTCCCACCTAGCACCCTCATCTTTGCGCAAACATGAGGTAAAGAAATACCTCGGCTCTGCGTGTAAGACTGGCTTATCGCACACCGGGTACCGGACCCCACTTGCGGGACGACAAGCGTAGTGTAAAGGGTACTGGGACCAAGTAGAGGGTTGATAATTCTGAGTTGTAATTGCAAACTGTCATTTTTTAATTTTTTTTTTTTTGGGGTGTGTGTATATCTATTTTATGTAGAATGCATATATTTTTTTTAAAACTTCTTCAAAGCAAACCAACCCTCAAGCCTTAAGCGTCCGAACTCGGCATCCTCCTGCCCCTTTCCTGCAGAGGAGAGGGGCTGCCTGCGCCGCTGGCATGGCACAGCCGGCCACCTCCTCCTCCGGTCCCTGCCCGCGCGGTGGCACGAGGTGGCTGCTGCTCCAGCCCCCCCCGGCTCTCCTATCGCCTCTGCTCGCTCTCCTGGCTTCTAGCATCCAGTTAATTAATTTTTCATCGACTCAGTCTCGTGCGGTTCTTCTCCAGCTTAAATGGCTTCTTTTAAACTACCATAGTATGTAGTTAATTAACCCAACGGTAAACTTTGCTGTGACGCAACGGCAGGCAAGCCCCTCAAGAAAGAGCACTCAATAGACGGTGGCGCTTCCAAACTATTGCGGAGCAGCCTGTCAAAGGTTATGGCTAGAGGAAAATGTTTAATAATCTACGTTGCCGTATCGTGTAAGGGTGCCCGAGTGTCTTGGGGACCCAGAGCAGGTGGGTGAGTTACTCCCAGTCCTGGACTGAGCCTGAGCCCATTGTGGAATTGAGCTAATTAGCTCATCTCTGGCCTTATTGCTGGGTGGCCATTAAATATGACTCGGCTCTCGCGGGCTATCGGATGGATGCCGGGCATTTTAAAATGGGGAAAGTAAATTGCGTTTAGAGAATGTGTCTGGCCGCAGTGAAGGGCACGTCAGAGGGTACATCCCTAAGAAACGGCGTGATCTGACGGCCGAGCCGCCCGCCCGCCCGGGTCCTCTGTCTCTCCCACCCCTTGGGCCTGCAATTCGGGGCTTTAAATTGTACGTAGTACCAAGCAGGGTTGCATTTTCCATTAAGAGCCTCTAAAGCAAACAGGACACTTACGAGCGCTTTAAAAAAAAAAAAAAAAAATCCAAACCCCGAGTCCGTGCCTATTTTTGAGCAGCGACTGGGGTTTTTTATCCACTTTTGACAAGCAGCCAGCCCTGGCTTGCAAGGCTGCGCATCACAAGGTGCAACGCCGCAAGCGAGAGGCGCGGTCGCTCTGACTTACGTCTCCTACGGATCCCGGTGCGTTCGTGCACTGCCTGGCTTGCTTAGTGCTCTGGCTATAAACCCAGCGCCTCTCTTTTCTCCATCCCGAGGGGCAAAGCTGGGAAACCACCGTCGCCGCCTCCGTGTCCGACCGTGTGAGTCACAGCGGGGTGACTCAGGTGACGTGGAGCGGAGCGAAGTGCGGACGTTGCATAGCTCTGCGTGCAAAGGGCTCTCAGCGCCCACCCCGTGAACGTTGAAGGGACGCTCACTCGTCGTCCTCGCCGCTGCTCGGTTTATTTAAGTGAAGAAATTAGCTGAGATTTTGGTTCGTGTTCTCCCGTTTGGTCGAGCGTTTTATTAACACCGTGTATCTGTTGCATAACTGGAAGCGCAAAGCTTACGGCATTGGAACTGGAAAAAAACAGGCAAAACTCTTCGGTAAATGTTTGGGGCCTTCGAGCGAAATCCTGAAAATAGCAGTGCAGGTTTTTCATGAAAATGTCTCTTGCCAAAGACGTTTGGGAGGGTCTTAGGGAGGAAGGGAAAAAGCGGTGCACTAATGAGTTGATACAGCCTTATCCGGGAAGGCAGAAGTCACCGGTACCTGCTTAAAAACACTTCGTGCATATCGCTTTGATCAACTTTATGAACATGGGCTCTGCGCACGTGCACCTCTCGATTAATATACTCTCAGAAAGGCTGTTTTTTAGACAGATGCTGGAGCAAGGACTTGAAGGGTTGTTCCGAAGAGCGGTGATCTCCTCCTGCTTGCGTTACAGGCTCAGGAAGCTCCAGATGATGCAATATATCAGGGATCCTTCAACATTACTGGCTTAAATCCTCTCCGGGTCCCTTTGCCCTAAAACATCCCCACAGATATCGCAGTGTCTATTTACTGCGGTGAGGTTTGGGTGCTGTGAAACGCAAGTGAAGTAGCGCTCCCTGTTTAAGTATTTCCCCGAGTGGAGCATCCCGTGGGGGGCCGCTCCCTCGGGTATCCCCGGCATCTCTCATCAGCCCACGGCATTGTCACACGCTTAAGTTTGGTTTGAATCCCCGCGACAACTCCTTCTCTTCTCTTCTCTTCTCTTCTCTTCTCTTCTCTTCTCTTCTCTTCTCTTCTCTTCTCTTCTCTTCTCTTCTCTTCTCTTCTCTTCTCTTCTCTTCTCTTCTCTTCTCTTCTCTTCTCTTCTCTTCTCCTCTCCTCTCCTCTCCTCTCCTCTCCTCTCCTCTCCTCTCCTCTCCTCTCCTCTCCTCTCCTCTCCTCTCCTCTCCTCTCCTCTCCTCTCCTCTCCTCTCCTCTCCTCTCCTCTCCTCTCCTCTCCTCTCCTCTCCTCTCCTCTCCTCTCCTCTCCTCTCCTCTCCTCTCCTCTCCTCTCCTCTCCTCTCCTCTCCTCTCCTCTCCTCTCCTCTCCTCTCCTCTCCTCTCCTCTCCTCTCCTCCC